>NC_051437.1:16637909-16714832 GCF_001649575.2 Kryptolebias marmoratus | reverse complement strand
GTGAGAGTTAATATTAAAATCTAACACTGAATTAGTGTTAGTAAGTGTTAAATTATTAACTCCAGGAGATTTGATATTTGACACTTTATACGAGTTAAGGTACCAACTCTCCAAAAAGAGTTAAATTAACACTTTCTGGTGTGGACCCATATAGACACTTTAAAAGTGTTGAAATCAAATCTGACAGTGTTAATCTGGACCTCCTGGATTTGCTGTGTAGTATCCCCATAACCTATAAAAAAAAACCTAACTGAAAATTTTGCAGTGACTGTTTTTCTAATAGGTTCTCTGAAATAATTACAAGATTCAAGCTTCATGTTGTTCATTTTTGTAAAATGATGTTCCTACTAAAGCAGCGATATGCTTCAGGGCTGGGTTACGTTGTGAGTGAGAAGCCTCCTTTTTGCAGCACCTTTTCTAAATTTAGTAAGGTTCACTAATGGTTTAACAATACGGTTTTCATTCTCACATTCACATAGGTGGCACGAATGGTGCTGCTGCTGACAGCAAGTCGGGGCTTATTGTCTTGTGCAAAAATATCTCATCGTATGGAGGAGCTTGTGAACTGAACTGCAAACCCTGTAGAAGACAACTTTACCCATGTTGTTTGTATGGCTGTATAAGCATCCATGTCTCCGTAGGTTTTCAATTAAAGATTCCGATGGCTAAAACATCACTTGGCTTGATGTGGTAGATGAACCAAAAGGAGACAGTACAGTGACAATGTCTACCTTTGATATATAATCATTGTGACAAGCACTCTGTTGCTGAAGCTATTTATTTTTTTGAAAGTCCTTATTGTTAGAAAATATCTTAGGAAAAACTGTATAGAAATCCATTCTTTTTCAGCATTTATATTTTTTTTTTTCACATCTAAACCGAGAATTACTAAAAGCTATACTTTTCATTTTTGAATACTGCAAAGAAACTACTTATTACAATTAATAGGTGTGTCCTACACACTACAGGGAAATCTGTTTTTAACAAGACTTCTTGTAAAATAGTTAACAATCTTATAGTCATTGAATGGTTTAACCTCACTTAGAGGATAAATAAGGATTTTGTCTTTGCTGAAAAAACAAAAACAACTGATTTACTATACTAGGTCTGTGCAGGGTTGGCTGGCAACCCAACAGGTAATGATTTGCTCTAATAAAAGCAACGAGAGGGCATCACTGAAGTAACTGTGCCATGTAGAGAAAGGAATCTCTTCATTTAAAACAATTAGTCTGTGACCAGACCTTTTAGGCACAGAGTACTGTAAAAGAGTTGAGTGGAAGCTCACAGGGTTCAACTTCTTTGTCTCTTTTAAATGCATATAAGCAGCCTAAATGCACATACTTCTATATTTTTGTCTTCATGAAATGTTCATGGCATGTTTTGACAGGATTGCAGTACCACAGCACCCTTCTTGACCCTGGTTCATAAAATTTACAGGACGAATATTTCCTCAAATTATGTGCAAACTTGTTGCAGGAGTCCCAAACCCTTCTCAAATACAGTTTTGCAAGCCGTTTTTTTAATTGCCCCCATCGCTTACTTATCACTTGGTCCCAAACACTCAGATTTCAGTGAGACTCAGGATTTTCTTGCAATTTTGAACCACATCCTAGTTAGACATTGACTTTAATTCCACTTCTGTTCTATAGAGTAAGTGTCTTTGGAGATGGTTATAAATGCAAGTAAAACTCAGTAACTCCTGAAGAACATTTTCATGGAGACAATCTGAGTTTACCAATAAAACACACAACAAACTGTCTAATTTACTGACAGAAAATGAAAAAAAAACACAACTGGGGAAATTTATTCTTAAAGTTTTGTGAGGGGATTGGGGGTCAAAGGGTTATTAAGAAAAGAAAAAAAAAAATGCTTTTATCACTTCATTTTGCCATTTTAGCCCAAAAGCTTGAAAGGTTTTCATCATATTACAGTAGATTATATTTAACATTACGTTTCTTTTTTCTCTACAAACTTCATAAAAAAAGAATGCAAATCTAAATAAAGTCAGATCCATGCACAGCATCTAGCTGGTCCTCAGTAAACCAGGCATACTTGCACAATCCACTTTTGTTTACATGTCAGTGTGCTTTCTTCAGGCAGAGGCCATGAATCATACTCCCTCATAGCAAAGTGCATCTCTCTGTCTGTCGTCACCTTTCTACTATCATAGATATGCATTTTCTGAACTTGGTAGAGAAAAAAAAACAGCTGTAAACACACAAACACACCAACCCCTCTTCTACAGTGGGAAACATTTTTGTTGCTTCGTCACTATACTGTTCTCCTGGCCGAGAGAGAATTCTTTCTTTTCCTTCATTTTTAAAGATGTGATGGAATCATGTCTAAGTAGAAATGAGAAGAGAAGATCATCTTGTGTTTGACCACAGAAGGTCAGAGAGTTAGTTATCAGATACACTCCTAGCACATTATAGCAACATGGTTAAAAAGCAACACATGCATCACCAAGGACACAATGATTGGTCAAGGTGAAAATATGCAAATTCACTTACTTGGAATTTGTAAACAACACAGACTGAAGTGGAACTGGTGGGATAGGGTGGGGGTGACGGTAAGCCTGAGGCTATCTAACTTCCATAATGATGAAGAATTGGAGAGATTATAAATAACATGCATCTCTGTTGTTTTTAACAAAGCAGGAGTCTCAAAGTCAGTCTTAGCAGGAAACCAGAATGACAAAATGTATTTGTCCTTTTTTTTTTTAAATGGAAAATTTACCCATGACTCATGTCAGAAAAGCAGAATACCTGAAGAAAATATCCAACTCAACACAGCTTCAAGTCAAATATCAGCTCACTATAAGGCAACAGAACCAACCGCTACACCCCCCGTGTTACCCTTCAGTCTGCAAAATAGTTGGTCGTGTGTGCTTTGTTAGTTAAAATGTGAACAAAAATGTGTGTTTTTTCATGAAACAGCAAGTAAAGTATTGTTTATTTCTCAAGACATTTTATTCAAAAATGTTTTTTTAATCATTTGTTCATTCTTTTTCTAAAACATTATAACTAAAACAATGAAATCACCATTTTATTTTAAAAGGAAAAATGTTAATTTGTTGTTTTTTTTTACAGAAGTGAGAAGAACCTTAAGTCAGCATGAAGGCTCATTCACATAATGAGCCTTCACATAATGAATAAGCAATAAGTTAAGCGTAAAAGTTTTGCTTGGAATCTGAAAGTTGTTTCCACTTGGGTTTTCCAAATGGAGTTTTTGGAATGTGACATATTTCCAGTGAAAAGATGATGCGCACAGAGCAAGCGAACATTGGTACTTTTTGTCAGGGAGACTCTGTGACTACAATACTGGCTCATTACAAGGGCCGTGTGTCCCTGCAAGCGCCTGGGGATGCAAAGCTGGACCCAGTTGACTTCAAACTCGATGTTGGACCTGAGATGAGCAGTAAGTCTGTCACAATGGTTTAGCTTAAACAAAGCTGTGTTTAACTCCTCTGCTGGCTGTGAGGGGGTGGGATTGACTGACATGTCTGCAGGGAGCAGCAAAGTCTGTTTATTACTTTTTCTTTTCGTCTATTGTTTAAGTATTTTTGATTTTTTTTTTCTTAATAATATTGTGTTATAAAGCAGTAAAAAAAGCAAGCAATGTTACAGGTCTGTGGTGCATGTCTTCATAACAGATGGCAAAAATATAGCCAACATTTACAAGAGAAAATCAATTTGTCGCGGCTTGAACCAACATGTATGGGAGGTGTGGGTGGAAGTAAACAGTTCTTTAGTGTATTGGGTGATATTTGTTGGCAAATGTTTTACACAAGAGACTCCATGTTGTCAAAGTCACAATGATATCTAAAATATGAAACCAAGTTTTTATTCTGTCAACAAATCCCTCTGTAAATTGTACCCCATGAACATAGTTCACTTTGTTCCAAATACTTTATGTCCCATTACTGGTGTGTTTACTTGTATTTTAATGGCCTTTTAATATTTCAGCCTAAATTGTTCTAGTGTGTCCCATTTTATGTATATAAATCAGAACAATTTTTTGCCTGCTCCTTTAAATAAATGGGTTGTTGAAAAATACTGTAAATGTGTGCAGCGAAAGATTAAAATGCCTCATATTCTGCACCACAACAAAATAATAGAAACTATTGTAAGCAACATTTCAATGTCACTAAATAATCTCTGCACCTCTGTCTTTCTTTCTGTCGCTCACATACATACTGTAACTTTACATGTGTTCTCCATCTTTTGACCAGTGCTGTAAAAGTGCAAGGGATTGCTGGGATGTTTGTCAGCATGAAAAATTTCACATTTGTAATTTTCAACTTGAATTTTTCACAAGCCATATGGAGCTTTGTTGCAGACCCGGCACGGAGTGCAGCTTTAGTGTGGAGCATCATCTAAGGAGGGCAGACAACCTGTCTCCACACATCACATTAGAGAGCCTTTTTGAGCATGAATGCATATGTGTGTGTGTGTGTGTGGGGGGGGTATGTGTGTATGGTTTTGCATGTGAATTCATTGTTGTCTGTGTGCTTGACCACATGTTCCTCCGAGCTTGTGAGAGCACCGTAGACCCCTATGCTTTTGACCTTATATCTCTCCTCCCCCCTTCTTGGCAGTTCCCAATGCTTCTCAGAGCAAGTCAAGTTCTCACTAGTCTCTAATTAGAGGGGATGTATTGAGACTGCAGCCTATAGACTGAGAATCAATGACTCGACAGTGTGTGGTGAAGTGATCAACGTAATCGCTGTTCCGCTTTGTTTCAAAGTCCAAGCCAAGCTGTTTTGCCAAGACTATTGGCAAAGCTACTGAGACATTTAACCAAGGACTAGACTGCACCTACATACAAGATGTCTTTATCTGAGAAAATCTTTGGTTTTGTGACTAAGATTTTTAGAGCTCTGGACTACATAAAAAGCCTGCAATTTAGTAATGTCTATAATAAACAACGATCTTTGATTCCTTTTTGTTATCTTTGTTTTGTTGTTCATTTTTATGTTGCATTTTTTGTCAGCCATTTCTGCTGTTTTCTGTTATTTATTACATGACAAGGATACTATGGCCTGGCTATTCTTTGTAGGGTGCACCACCCCAATGTGTGACTTGTATTAATGTTAAACATCTCAATTATTGTTATTCACTAATCATTAATATATCAAAGTCCAGTGGATCTAATCTTTTGTGTTTTACACCTACAGGTGTTTATTTGCCTTATGTGTGTTTGAGCACATTTGTGTCCGCATGAGTGAAAGTATTAACCTTAAGTTGACTTATGGGATTGTATTCAGTAATTATGTGATTACATGTCTGTTTTTTTCTCCATTGAGCAATCTGTACCCACATAAGGTTGAAACTCCCCGATTACCAGTTTCTCCACAATCAATCCCCCAATAACAAGAGCACACACATGCCATCCACATGCTCACATTCATAACTGCTTCTAGAAAAATTATTATATTTCAGATAATACGAAAAAAAATTCTTGTTGCTTTGTTATTTATCTGTCTCACCTGCGGTTTTCAGTGTTTTCATTGCTTTGTGCGGACCTCAGCACTTCACTGAAAAAAAGCACTAGCAAAGCACCCGAGAGCCTCTTCCTCTCTATGTCTTTTTCACCATCCCTCCTTTTATGAAAATATTTGCCCTTGTCTTGTCAAGAATCTCTCTTTGAGAGCAGGTGATAAGGCCTGACAGCCATAGAGCAGAAGAGTCAATCTCACCCACAAACAGACACAAAACATATCACACAAAGCCGTGGTTATAGGTGCTCACATTCCAGCAAGGACACCAATTCACTGTAGAGATGCACAAAATCCCATAAAGAACCTTGTTATCTAGTAGTAATATCATTATAAGAAGTTCTCAATTTCCTCGCAGGAGGCCAAAGGACGAACACGTCCATTTGAGATTAATTATATTCCAGAGAAATAAAGAAATGACTAATAATTTTCTTTTTCAGTCAGCTACTAATGGAATACCAATAAAGCTTGAGATGCACAATATTCTGATTACAGTTCAAGAACTTGTTTGTTTTTTTTTAAAAAAAGATCAGGCCAATTTTGAAAATTATTTTAAAATAAATGTTTGACTATTTTCCCACAAATACAGTATTTTTCTGCATCAAGAAAACCTTTACTTTTGCAGTATCTCCTGCTTGCCAGATCTCTACATTATTTCCTTCATTGGTCAGTTGGGCTACAAGTTTGTTCTTCAAATGATTCTCTGTAAATGCAGAATTAATTTTAGCAAAAAGAACATAAAATAGCCTTGTGCTAAATTTGGTGAATGTAGTAAAATGCTGATATTATTGTTACTCTTTCACCTAAAAACAAAAAGAAACATTTGTATTAGGATAATATAATATTTTCAAGATATTGAGGCAAATCTTCCATCAACAAAGAGGTGTTTTTGCCAGATTTAATGGTCTAACTAGTCAAGCAAAATATCAGCATAATTGTACATATTAAAGCCTGATCGCTCATGAGTTATCCACATTCCTACCCAGATCATCCATGTATGTACATTCTTACTAAATGTTCATTTAAAACATTGTTTAGCTCACAAAATTAAGAATACTCCTGCAAACATATTTTCTGCTTTTTAAATAACTTGTTAGTGTGTGTTCTTCCAGGCGACCTGCCTCTGTGGTCCCATATTTCATGGTAGATCTGACCTCGATGTTTCCCCAGGTAGGACGCGGCCTATTCACTACAACTTTACAACACATGAAAAGAAATTGGCTGCAGAGGCTCCCTGCGGTGGTAATCTACAAGAGATCCAATACTGTGGGTGTTGTAAACACGCAACCACCAACTGGCAGCAATATTTACGAGACACACAAACGGATAGACAGACATACATCCCCTTACCTGTGTGGCTCCTGTGTGCATGTGTGAGGGAGGCCAGACAAAGTGATAGAAGTACACTCCATACACCTACTCCACAAATCCAAGGACCCCGTTCCCGCATTCTGCCAGAAAAAAAAAGAAACAAAAAAAAAAAAAATTGTTTGTTTGTTCACCACTTTGGGTCAATTTGAAATCCCTGATCTTCAAATAACACACTAAAACAATACCAATGACATTTTGTGCAAATATTTATTGTGGTTCGGTGATACTTTGCCCCTTTCTACTGACCCCCTGCAGGTCTGAGCTTTCACTTGAAGACATAATTTTGTTCAGAGATCCATGTTTCCTATCTGTTGCCTCCATCATTTTTTTGTGCCAAGTAGCAGTCAGCAAATAGTTCCATACATCATAAAATTGTTATCATTTTGTATACATGTAGCAATAGTTCTACATTATGATTTGACAAACATTCACGTTAATGGTACATTGTTTATGCTAGATTTGTGTAGATTTGATTTCATATGGCTCTGCTTCAAGTACAAATGCTTCAAGTGCAAGCCCACACAGATCTTAAAGATTAATACTCCCAGCTAGTTTGAAATCACACAAATAAGAACTTCATCAGGAGAAAACTGAATCACTGCTGACAGGCATGGAAGCAAAAACTGCAACCTTTCTCCCAGCTTTGTCAATCAATCCTACTAATTTCCTGCCATCAAGCATGTTAAAGTCTGATCCAAAATTAATTCCCCCTCTTTTTGTATGCCACTTAACTTAATTTCTGTTGTTTTGGAACAAACTTTGACCCAGAGGACCTTTTGGATCACAAAATATGATACACACTAAAAGCAAATGAAACAAAGGTTTAGACTTTTTAGGCAGCAGCTACAAGCTTTGAAACTTTTTTTCACAAATGTGCCAAACATTACATTTATAAGCTAATTGGAACAAAAAAAACAAAGAGACCCATATGAATCAGCACAAAGAATCGGTTCAGCAAGAGAAGAATCTTATTCAGTAACGCTGGTTTATGAAAAGATTTCTTTTTTTTTATATTACATTATTCTGCAGGTAATGTGAAATGATGAGTAAATGCTCACTCTCCCTGCCTAAATGTTGGCTTTTGTTTTCACTGAAGTGAGGGAATGCATAGAAAGCAAGTACTTTATATTCTGAGCACTGAGTAGAACATAAACCTCCACAACAGACAAACAAACTGTCTTTTTTTTTCCACCAGGAGAACAATTTAGTCCGTTTCTTTGTATACATTTGTGCATTTGTGTGAAAAAATGACAAGAAGACACAAAGTCTAGAGTAAATGTATGAGACAACATACAATGTAGAGAGCAGCTTACCATCTGTTATATCTTTTTAAATGATTTATTCACATTAAAAAAAACACATCTCAGTGGAGTTGAAAGGATGTACTATATTTGCTCCAAACACCGCACTACAGTCTGCTCTGCTGCTCCTCTTGGTCACATTTCAAACAAAAAAAAAAAAACTGCACCCTCAGCCAAGAGTAGATTTCTGTGTTGTTTTTGATAAGGGTTGCTTTGCAAAGATCTAATTGAACATGATCTTTTCTTGTACTTCAGAGCCTCCTGTTTTATTACTGAAAGAAAAGCCTGCAAAAGCTTTCACACTAAATTAGAACAGCAGCCAGACTCAACTGGCTGTGTAATACAGCGGCTGAGTATAAAATGTACTTTCTCTGATAAAAAAGGGAAAACTTTGTCGCTCTTTAAATGTCTTTTAGGGCGCTGAATTACTTTTCTTGCAAAGCCAAAAAGCTGTCACAGACAGAACCAAATAAATAAATATTATTGTGAAATCCTTTTTTTAAGGACATGAGCAGATTAACTTGGTACTGATGAGATTACACACACCTGGTTGAATCTGAATATGAGCAGATGCTTTTATATGCGCACACGTGCTATGTTTAGGCATGCAGGCTGTCTGCATACATGTGTGTGTGTGTGTGTGTGTGTGTGTGTGTGTGTGTGTTTTTGCCACAAGGAAGTTTGTGTTAAGTCCTGGCTGGAGTTCTGAGCTTGGTGTGTGAGTCATCTGGCCATGCAGCCAGGCATTTTTAGAACTGCAAGAAGCTGCAAAGCCTGACTGAATAGGCCAAAGCTTTCTTTAGTTAAAGGCTATCACACACTCACATGCACACAAACGCACACACAAAATAAAATAAAAAAATCTGCCACATCATTAAAACCATTGACACATGAAATGATGAACATTAATCATTTCATTACAGTGCAATGTTTTGCTGAAGAACGATGTTCGACATGTACAGCCCATCGAAACACTGTTACAGATGCTGCAGCTAATCAGTTTTTCATGACTCGGATGTATTGTCAGTTTTCCTCTCCTCTCCCATTCATCTCTTCTTGTCTCCTTCAGTTGTCCCGTATCCATCCCCCTCCCTCCTCCTCTCACTCTCACCTATGCACTTCTAGGAGTAAATAATTAGGAAACAAAGCAGAGACGCTGCTGGCTTCCTCTCCAGCTCATTTAGACACACAGCAGTGGTTGTGATCGTGCAGTGCCACTTCATTATGGCTGGTTGTTGGTCTGTCTGCCGCAGAACGAGTGGGTGTGAGATGCAAGAAATGGATTCAGAAAGGAGCAGGGAAAAGGGGAAGGGAAAGAGGAGAGGAGCCAGACGTGTGTTTGTGTGGGTGTATGTGTGGTGTGTGTGTGTCACTACTCAGGAACAAGGGGTTTCTGATCAATAGCATCTGAACCACCTGAGTCTTCATCACTATCAAACTCAGCAGCCAGTGGTGACTCACTCATCAGCACACACACACATACACACAAAACTGCACAAGATAAAAATAAATAAACACTTATTTGAACTGACAAACGAACACAAAGTTGGTGAATTTTGTGATCCAGTTTCATGGGAATGACTTGTAAAAAACTGTATCACACCTGTCTCCATCTAATTGTGATTTGTTTCTGCAGGACATTCAAATGCTGCAACCAGATTCCACAAATCAGCCATCTCGAATTCCAGTAAGGAAGCAGCATTTGATCATCTTTATTATGTTGCTTTCATTACACTGAGCACGGGAAAGAGAAAGAGAGACAGTGTTGGAGAAAGAATTGTGTTCTCCGATGATTTCTGCAGTCTGTTCCATCTCTTTAATTAGTCCCATTGGAGTGCCCTCCCCGCTCCACGCGGCTGATCAGTTTCCTCTCCATAACTTCCAGTCTGCATTTCTGTGTGTGCACATGTGGGCATGTGTGTTTATATGCATCTAAGCTAAAGCCAGACAGACAGCCATCTCCTGGGCATATTATGAGCTCCGGTTGGGCTCCCAGTGGTCGAGAAGAAAATGTAGTGGAATTGCATTAATATTCAAGGAGTTTCCTTTTTCTGAGATAACAACCATTTGTAAAATAGTTCTCTCTGCATCGATCTCTGTAGCAATTAGCATGAAGTGATTCATCTAACACAACAAGCATGGTGTTAAGATATAACCCCATCTCCACAAAAGCCTGGCTGCCTTTTATAATACTGTGATTTTAATCTCTGTAAGTAACATCACTCCTGAAATGAAATAAAATGCTTTAAGGCAGCAGCTTGTGTTGCAGTAGGAACGTAACCTGCTCAGGGTTCATGTCAGGGTGCTTTTATTCAGCCTGTTTGGTTCAGTTAAAACAGCGTCCAGAACATTTGGCTTGCAGAGCAATTAATATGAAAGCCAAATAACTAAGATCACATAGTTGTAGTGCTTTATCACTGCACTGCAAGCACAGGATGTTTGTTTTTTTTTTTAAAAAAAAGCCATATTATTAACGGTGCTTGAAAAATTTCAAGCCATGACACCATACAATTTTTTTTTGCTCAAAAGAACAATGTATGAGTTCAGCAAAATTATTGTTTTTATGTGCTGATTGTGGTATGTAATAGCTCTAAATGGGTGGGAGGTTTTTACCACATTTTTTGTCTTTTATTTATTACAGTTTTATTTTTTATCAGGAAGATAAAATCTTGAGGTTGGTATGCGACAGTACACACAAAAACTCATTAAGTAAAAACATCTGTAATTTATAAAGAATGCAGAAATAATAGCAAAACAAGAGTAATCCATGGTCACTGTCATCGCAGTTTCAAAAGACGCAATAGCAGTCAGTTGTAACATTTGCACAGATTTAATAGCTTCCAGGTTATTTTTTTAAAAAATGCCTCCCTTGAATTTTGCTACATTTCATTTTATGCAAAACAGAAAGAAAGAAAGAAAAAAAGAAGAAGCCTACATTTAGAAATGTCCTTTGTCTCAATTTAGTTTAAGCTTTAGTAATGGACTGAATGTATGAGTGCTGGAAGTTTAAATAATAACTCCTCATACTATAAAAAAATTGTAGGATTGGATATAAAAGCAGACCAAGAATGGCTAAAATCTGAAAAAACGCCAAATGCTAAGGTTATGGAAGATCAAAGGGCAGCATGTCTGCAGTTACAGATAAACACATGTGGGTCAGCTGAAACATCACCAGCTGAAATGTCAAATTATTTAAAAGGTGAGCTGTAACATTAACCATTTATATATATTTTTTTCTTTCTAATTTTCTAAACACAAAATATCAGGTCATTTGGTGGTCAGACTGCAAACAGATTTTCTTACATGTCTCTCAAACATAAGGTTAAAAATAACCCAGCAAAATTACAGATTTAAGCTTTTATTGCATTTCTGAAAACGTTACAACTTTTCTGGAACTTAGTTTAGTATGATTATGAAAATGCTTCAAATAGCTGGGTCAGCTTGTAAGCTGGAACTTTAGAGAAGGTGTATGGGGTAACAACAGCAGAATCCATTTAAAACTTAAGTACTTTTTACGTGTCAGTTTTAATATGATGCTGACTGTTTGGTTCCAATTCTTTTTCCCAATTTTATTCTTGCACACAGACATGGAAATATTGCTGTGTAGATGTTCTTATTATAGTATGTATTCGAAGTCTGAAGGACATGTTCCATAAATACCCAGTAGGCCTGGCAGACAAAGCTTCCCCAGTAAATAAATTGGCAAGTATGAGGGCATCTCTCCCCAGCTGAGTTTGCCCATGAGACTAATATATATGTAACAGTTTTTTTATACAGAAAAAAGACTAACATTTAGAATAAGCACATTTAGAATGACACTGATGTACAAGCAAAAAAAGCCTCAAATGTTATAGGACTGTTTGACTTGTTTACTCCACATAAACAGAAGTCACTAAGTTCATTCCCAGCAGAAGATAAAAGTTGAAAGAGGATGATTTGTCAGAGGAAATCTGTGTATTCTTGAAAATTAATGGACGTACTTGTTTGGGAGCCAGAGTCAGGGCGGCGAGGACTCTAATTGCAACCTCGAGAGATTTTGCTTGATTACGCTTCCCTGATCCCGCCACAAGCATGTCCGTGTGTTTCATTAATCAAACCCACAGTTTGGCTTTTGCAGATAAATTGACTCAATGTGACCTGTGGAGAAAGCCAGTGGCTTCAAATTAAGCCTCCAATTTAACTAGAATTGTGGAAAGCCAGCACTAAGATGTGAGTGTGTGTGTGGAAAGGGTAAAAATGGTAAAAAGAGTGAGAGAAAATGAGGAGTGGGAAGCTTTTAGCATTTTCCCCTCTATTCCTCAACCTTTTATTCCTCCGTTAACAATACTCTATGACTTCAGCAGAGTGCTCATCACAGACTTGACATTCTCATCTTTCAAATCAGCTTTTGCTGCTGCCGCTTCATGTGCGTTTCCAACACATCCCTAAAGCTCGTTTCGACCCAATGGTGTCACACTCCATTCATCTCCGTCCTCTCTCCGTCTCTTGCCCTGTCTCTGTCTGCTGATCGCTGTGCTAACCTGGAGAACTCACGGCACCGCGAGGTACAATCCTGATGTCACTACCAATTCATCGTACATGACACAGCTACCCATAAAACATCCTCGGGTCAAACGGGCACAGCAGCGCGTGCGCTCGTAGAAACAACACGCTGCAGAGTTTCTGCTGACAGGACAGATTTAAACAGCCATGTCTGTCTGTGAGCCTTTCTATCGCCCACAAGTCCAACAGCAGCACACAATGAAAGGATAAGAGAATTGTCATCTCTCACCTATGACCGTGAGCTACACCATCGCTGTAAGCTGACTTAACTCTGCAAAAATAACATCAAAGTCTCTTTCTCTGTAGAATACACGGTACATTATATTTATTTTTGACCATACCTCAATTTTCCGCAAGGTTCTTGAGCATTTGCAGAAAGATCTTTGAAGAAAAATACAGAAAAGGGGAATCTGTTGAAGCTTTGGAGTTGAGGAAATATGTTGAAGGAAAAGGTAAATACCCTCCGTCATGTGCTCCCCATTGATGGGATAAGTGAAGTGTCTGGCATTGTCGAACGCAGAGGAAGAAAGAAATACTAATCCAGGTGCTGAAAATGGCGTCTTAATTTAATTTTAATCCAGGTTTAATTGCCTTCATGCCACTGACAGACATGACTGTAGGCAATATGCTTTTAGGATTTGTCCTATTATTTTAAAGGCGAAATCCCACTGGAGAAAAAATGTATTCAAATTTGCCTTTTACTTAAGTATAATAATCACATGTCTGCAACAGGATGGCGGATATAGTGAATTAATTTATTTACTTTCAGTTTGAGTCATCTAATGTTGTCTTTTCCAGCTATATTTCCAATGCCAGCAGCAGTACAGATCTGTAGTTTGAACAAAAGAAGACACCTGTAAGTGTGATTTTGGACACTTAGATGTGTGAGCAAAAACCGTCAGTAGACATAGCCACAACAGAGGAACAAAATGGAACAATTTTAAGCTACACATCTTTGTTATACTGACATACAAGATCCAGTGTGCAGAAGATTAAAAGTTCCAAGCTGTACATTTTGTACAACATTTACCATTTCACTGAGAGAAACAACCTGCTTTAATGCAGGATATATTTATGTCACATAAAAAAAGGTCCACTTTCTTTTTTTGGATATTGCACATTTATCATTGTCACGACCCGGCAAACAGGGGTAAAGAAGACAAAAGCAGAGACACGCCAGTTTAAATGGTCAATTTAAAATACTTTATTGGATTAGAAGAACTTTAGCCTAAAGTAATAAAACAAAAGAAGCAACTGAAACTGTGTGAACATCACTAATTTAGTGTGCATGTGAATAAAAAGTAAGTGTGTGAGAGCCGTGGGGTGCAAATAAAACAAGTAATGAAAAAGAGAATAAAACTATAACTACAGAGCTGCCTGCTGCAGGAGGAGAAGGAGGCAAAGATGGAAGAACCAGCAAAGTTAAATACACTGGGAGCCCTGGTCTCCTCATGATTCTCAGTTTACACAAACAATTAAAACAGGCAAAGGCAGGAGTCACCACATTTTGTGACAAAAGTGGTTAAAAGGCAGTTTTAGGTACCTTAAAGACAATAAAAATTCTTCAAATAGTATTCACTATTTGTTACAAATGTTGGACATTATATTATTTATAAGTGTAAGTAACTAGTTGACTGGATGGCTTACAACCATGATGTGGAATTCTGTTTTAAAATCAGATGCCCCTTGGTTGGGATCATCGCAGCACAGTAAGAACAAAAAGCCTCAATGCAACACTTTAAGCCTGTGTTTTCCAATGATGCAAAAATTCTGCAGAATTAGTGCAATACACTCTGAGGTAAAACAGAACTTTTCCAATGAACTGAAAGTCTTATTGAACAGGTAAAAAAGTACAGTGTGTAATGAGTTCATGAGTTTTGTTTTTGGTTTCTGCTTTGTCTTGTTTTTAGGGATTTTTGTATTTGTTTTCTGGGTTTTTGGTTTAGTGCTTGTCTTTGTTTTTCATTACCTACTTGCCCTCAGTCTGCTCCTGCTTTCCTGTCACACCCATCTCCACCTGTCTACAATCCTCATTACTCACCTGTGCCTACTTCTCTTGATTTCCCTCTGTCTTTAAAATCCGGTCTTTTGTTTCACTTCCTCGCCAGTTCATTGCTTCAGGTACGGTCCTTGCCTTTTGCAACACTTCTAGTTTTGCCATGCCCTGCCTCTCTTTTGGATTCTGTTATTGTTAGTGTTTGCTGCCATGTCAGCCTTTTGTTTTCTAGTTAATTTAAATAAATCAGTTTTTATTTTAAGATGAGTCTGCGTATTGGGTTCGCCACGCTTTCCCCACGTCATGATACAGTGAGAATCTTGTCAATGTTCTAATATTCTAATCAATAAATTACTGCAGATTAGATTAATATCCTTAATGACAGAATTGAAAAGTAAAAGGCTGAAAGACCTCCAGTTATTGTATTTGTTGTTCCTGTACTCGCTGAAGGAGGAGAATGCTCTCTCAATTTTCCCAGCCAACCGAGGGATGATTTCATATGTCCATCTCCCAGACAGACAGGTGAAAGTGACCGGCAGTAAAAGCACTTAGTCCTCCTATATGCGCTTCTCTCTGTGCTTCCTAACTTAATTTTTTATCACAGTGTAGTTTTTCAGAGCAGCTGTGCTTTTTGTTTTCTCCTCCACCCTCAGCTGGTATATTTAGATTTCAACTCTCCTCTTCCATTTCTGTCCCTTCCTCTGTTTTTGTTCCAATCAATTCTGCCTGGTTACATTCATCATGCCCTATTTGCAACAGATGGTTCACATGGAACACTGCTGGTAATGGACCGCAGATGAACACAGTCGTAAGTAGGGATGCACCAAAAACACATTTTTTTTAAAACTGAGTACGAATACAAGTACTTACATTTGAGTACTTGCCAATATTGAGCACAAAGACGAGCACTTGAAAATAAGAGGAGCTTACTTTTTTGTGTTAACTCCTCGAATGGAGCCAGGATAGTAACAGTCTTTTCCAAAAGCACCCATTGGTGAGCTGTGAGATTGTCAAGGAGCTTCTGTTTAGATCTGTATATTTCCAGGACCCTCTTCTGCTCAGTGAGAGTCAGAAGCTATTTCCCACTGCTATCAGCAAACTCTTTGAACTCAGCATCATGTTTTTGTTTTTTTTTTAGACGTTTAATCAAATTGCTTGTGTTGTAAGTGCTAGATTTTTGTCACTCTTCTTATTTCATTTGGTAACAATTGTTCATTTTGAAATACCTCCACACGTCTTCTTCTTCTTCTGGAAATGTTTATTGGCAGTTAGCAAACAACTTTATGGCGCATAACTGCTACCATCTAGTAAGGAGTGTGGATCAGGACAGCCAACCAAAATTATAATAAAAAAAAAAAAATTAACAAAAACATAAAAACATACTAGTATCAGTATTGGTGCATTCCTTGACAATAAAAACATAAACTTCTTCATAAAAAAACCACCTGATCCAAAAGTAGCAATGTGCATTACTATAAAATAGCTTTTGCATGAATCACAATTAATAATTTGAGACTGAAGTATTTTTAAGACAGAAAAAAATCTATTTTGAAACTGACGATGCTTTGAACAGTTTTACTGACTGCTGATAACGTCACAAAACCCCATTTCAAAAAATTTAAACTTCCCCTTTAAATCCTGTTTATGGTTGCAGAAGGCTGGTGCCTACATAGCCAACAAACAAGAGATGGGGTACACCCTGAACGGACCATCTGTCCATCACAGGGCCTCATACAGCTAGATAACTATGCACACACATACACACACACACACACACACACACGTCGACCTCCAGTTAACCTAACATGCATGCTTTTTTTGGTCTGTGAGAGGAAACTGAAATACCAGGAGAAAACCCCACATACAAAAGGGAGAACATGTAAAGTCCAAACAAGAAGGTTGCTGCCAAAGCAACCGTCTTGCTGTGAAGCGATAGAGCCAAACATTGTGCAGCTCTATTTACTAGTTTGTGTGTAACACCTGATACACAATTGAATTTATTCTTTGTGTGTCAATCAAGAACATTTTTGTGCTGTTGGATATATTTTTGGTATGTTAGGGTATCCTCAATTAATAAATACTTTAAAAGGGGAGAACTGCACTAGATAGGAGAAAGGGTATTAGCTCTTTCTTTCTTTCTTTCTTTCTTTCTTTCTTTCTTTCTTTCTTTCTTTCTTTCTTTCTTTCTTTCTTTCTTTCTTAATAGCAAAATAACACGAGGACAACACTGGGTCGTCTCATTTGAGAGCTTCAGTCCTCTCTGGTCTCATTCTGTAACTATAATCTTCAGACCTATTTCTCTGCCCTACATGCATAATTTTGTAAATGAAGCATCTGCTTGGGTGGTCCCTGTAGGCCGATGTGCATCAAGCTCAGGCTGTGCAGAATACACACCACCATTTTAAATCAGTTCTAACAGCAGTCCCCAAAATTATGTAGCACACGACAGCTCTGTTTCCAAAGCTGCAAACCGTGTACTAATTGTTAATGTTTAAACATGTGAAGCCTTGCTAAATAAATGGTGAGCAGGACGTGAAGCAGGTTGGTACAGGGTTTCATTAATAAATGTGAAAAAAGAAGCTGAACAACATTTTGTCAGACACGAGCCTTGGCCAGCAGAAACAAATCTGTATTTTCTGGGAATTTTTCCTAAATTAGGACAAGCTTTCATCAACTGTACAGATAAACAATATACCAAGAAATCAAATGACGGATAAAAAAAGCTGCAGAAACAAATGGATTTTAGTTTATTTTTGGTCAAATTTCTCATGCTTGAAATTACCAGCATGTATTCTGTGTTTCGATAGTAACGTAAGTTTTGGTCTATTGACAGAAAAGAACGAAGAAAATTCAATTTAATGGAAAAAGAAAATTACTGTGAAGGCATTTTAATACAAAACAGCTTCTGAGGCAGTAAAAACCCTAGTCAAAGCAGATCTATTAAACACTTTAAGTAGTATTGAAGTAATTCACTTCACGCTGTGTTTTAATATTTCTACTTTTAGCTTCAGTTTCAATAGAATTTGCTCTAAAATAGAAAGTGTTAAGAATTACTGACTTCTCTTGCTATTGTTGTTTTTATTAGAAAAGAAACGGGACAAGGAAACCCCAGTCACTGTGAAGAAATTTATAACAATGACATTCATTTGTTTAGAAAGTGGTGACTGGATAATTTTTTATTTATAATAAAAGGGCAAAAAAAAAAAGGTTCTTGAAAGTCAGTACATTCTAGGTTAAAAATATAAACAAACCAACAAATCATATTCTGTTTTTTTTCCCACAAAAGCCAGACATTTCGGTTCAACTTTGCTGTCAAAATCTGTTCATTTCTGCTTTCAGACAGATTTAAAAGGAAGCTTCTACTTTCCGTACAATAACGAGGGGCTGTCATCTCCATTAACGTTTTCTTCTCTGCACCTCCCCTCCTCCTGTCTTGCGCTTCCGCACACAAAAGGAGCTAACCCTCCTCTTTATATAACCCCTTTCTTTATCTGTGTCTCTCCTCCTCAGATAAACTCCTCGTGTCTTTTCTATTTCTTCTCGCAGTCTGGTGCACATAACTTATGCATGCTGTTTTCATACAGGTTGCCAGGATTAGGTGTGTTATCTGTGTGCACACTCGTCATGTGTTTGTGCACAGACGCCGGTGTGATGCATTTTTACAACCGGCAGCTGTAGATAGCTGCAGATAAGTAATGGTGTATAACTCATCCTAATAATGCAGCAGGGAAGCAGCAGGTAAGGTCAACACATGAGACAGTGGTGGAAGCCAAACTGCAAGGACGCACACACAAACACACATATAAATAAATTCAGGCACATAAACATGCACCCTACCAATCTGTATGTCATTCCCAATCCACACCCTCCCATATTTTGTTGCAACCTCTTTTTTTTTTTTACTTTTTTGATGCATCAATTCACTTTTCCTCATTTCCTTCCTGTCTTTTGTAACTTCTCCTCTTTATCTGTCCTTCTGTAATATGCTGATAATGTTGGAGGTCAGTTGACACACTAAAAAAAGAGGGCTGATGAATGGATCCATGATCACTTTCTGTAATTACAATGTTAACTGAAGTGTTAGCTGTCCAGCTATCTGCAAGTTTGTGTGTGTGTGTGTGTGTGTGTGTGTGTGTGTGTGTTCTTTCTGTAATATGCAAGTCAGCTCCCAACAGATGCAGCTGCCATATCAGCATCTACAACAACAGATGGACTCCAGTTTTACACACACGAACACACACATGCAAAAGCTCCATCACACATTTATCATAGTCTGAGGTAACAAAAATTAAAAGCAGCGTGCAGCGTACTAGAAATTCCACTGTTAGTGTGTGTGTGCGAATAAAAATTGTGTGGGTTTTGTCTTGATCCAAAATCAGTTGTTTTCATTGGGATGGATGGGTTAGTAACTAAACGTTTAACCGCAATCTATCCTGTCATAGGAAATTTCACTCAGCAGGATCCTCCTTGTGCTGCCAGTGTCTCTGGCAGATGCGGGGACTGGCACACGTAGACGGGCCAAAACTCCCATCAGAACTTATTGCCAACAGATCGGTATGAGCTATTGACTTCTTTACACGTTCCTCCATCAGTCATGGTAATGGAGAAGCGGCGCCTACCCGGGCAGATCAGCAGCTGGCCTGGCAGGAATCAGAAGCAGCCAGACAAGCAACAAACAAGGAGAGCTTTGTTGTTGTTGTTGCTTTATTATTTATTTTTTAGCCTCACTCATGAAGGGAATGTCAGAAAACAAGATAGTCATGAAGAGTGCCAAAGCATTCTCACGATTTCTTGTTTATTTTTTATACTTTTATAAATGTCAGGCTGACGTAAAGTTTATTTATTTATTTTTGTTTCTTTCTTTTGTTCCTCCCTCCCCCAAAAAGTTATAAGGAGCAGTGGACAACAACATGAGCAAGAGATAGTTCAGATTCGTTTCAAGCAGGTTTCTGTGCAGAAGTCATGCGTCAGTATCGTACCTGCTTTAGACGGCAATCAGACTGATTTCATATTGGAGAATCAGGAAAACGGTCTTATAGAGTAGTCTAGCTAAGAGCTACTCAGACTTAAACCTATTTTGAGATGGATTTTAGCCATCTACTGTAGATCAAACCTCAGCAGTTCAAGCAGAAGCTATGTTGTTGGATTTTTACACTGTGGGGCTTTTGGATCAGATAGTCATGCAGACTGTTTTGTGATGTGGTGTTTCACACGGAAAATACTGCAAAGAAAAGCAGACCGTGATTCAACCTGGCTGTTCTTCGGTCCTAAATAACAACAGGATTTTATGTAAGCAATTGTCTGATTCCAAAGCATTGTTTTAAAAAAGCTTTCACCTGAATCTGTATGGAAATTTTAGAGGTTCACATGGCAAAAAAGTTTCCTGAATTATCCTTAACTTTTCCCTGATTCTCTAAACTGAAATCACGTTGACTCCTGTTTGCTGCGGATATCACTGACTTCTGATGACAACAACACAAAACCCCGCTTTAGGAAATTTGAGCTTTAAGAATCACCTTTAAAATCACTATAAACTGCTTTGTGAGACCTCTTTTGCATTTTCAAAATATTTCTTTTATGAAGATGTTTTAAACTCTGCTCTCTGACACTTGGATGAAAACAGCAGTGATAAGGCAGGGGGGAAAAAAAAAAGTTAAACCGTTTCTGTTTGAATCCAAGAGTAATTTTGGTTTCTACAGCTTGCTAATCGGAGCAGATGCTCCTGCATTGTCACTGTAAGCTGAGTAAATCATTTATATTGCTTGTGCCAGTGAAATACATACAAACTGTTACCATGGATGTGCAATATACTTGAAGAAACTCAGCTAGGACTCACTAATCAAATTTTAAGCTGCGTCTGAAGAAACATGCATGCGCATTATTTGCACATGAGTGAATGTGTCTTAAGGTTTTCTGTGCGTCTGTGTGTGTCAGGCAGAAAGACACATTCACACAGAGAGGAGGTGTGTGTGTGTCTAGTTGATATTCCAGGGTGGCTTGTTGTGACTGTGGTTTCCCACAATTCTTATCAGAGCTGTGATCACAGAAAACTGGTCTCCTCTAATAGAACACATCCCTCCCTCACACTGTCAGGGACTCACACATACACACTCGCAGACACACACACAGTCATCTGCCTCGTGTTTCTCTGATGGCGATTCCCTTCCCTGAGTCTAATTCAGTCTTCAAGACAACACCAAAGTATGTGCAGCCAGGAACATGGATGCAATTTGGAACAATCTGAAGTGAGTATGTCTGCCTTATGAATAAAGAATTTAGTTTTTTTTATTTGTTTGTTTGTTTGTTTCTTCCTTTGGAAGTCCTGCTCATAGCAAGCAAAGGAAATCTGTCTTGGGATGGATAAAACAATTGCTGGCTTAGAAAAACTGAAAACAAAAAACAAAAAATGCTGTTGCAAATACACCACAAAGCACCAGGGAGAGAAAGACATGCAATATTCAGTGGAGAAAGCAAAGAGGTCGACATTTTGAAGATTTGGTGGCGGGATAAGAGGGGTGAAAAAAGCAAATGGCTGCCAGGTCCTGCTTGAGTTTGACTCCTTCAGGCTGCTGTTTCACCCCTGAGATGGGAATACCCTTGCACCTGCTTTTTTGAGAAATAGCCTAATTGACAAGTTACTGATGTAGCGTAGCAAGTCGAAGTATATACGATGTGTGCTCATGTTAAAGCTGCACAGCATTTCTAGAGCTGTGAGGTAGATTTTCATGCTGAGGAATGCACCACAGAGAAGTAGAAAGTGGTTCAAAAAATACTTTGATAACAAAATCTTGTTCAGATTTTGGCCTTGCTTCATTCTGGGAAATGTGTCCTAGTTAGTAGCCCCTTTCTTAGTGTACACACACATACGCACCCCCACACAGCACTTTTCACTCTGTTACAAACACACATAAACACTCCTACTCTACTAATGAAGAACCTGCCTTCTCACTTGGGATTTCACTCCCCTTATGTGTGTTTTTTTTTCTATACTTTTAACACATCATTTTATCCTATCTTCTCCCTTCCCTTACACATTCCCTTGACAGCTTCTAGTCTCCAGAGATTAAACATTTGACGTGTTTCACTCAAGCATATCCAGGCTGGCAAATTCAAAATCCTAACACACACACGAGTATAAGTAAAGTGTAAAAAAACAAGTGCCTTTCCTAAAAACAAGCCAACAAATGTATGGATACTGCCACAAAATGCAGATGAAACAAGCAGTTAAAATGATGCAAGAGTAAATTCAAACTGTGTCAACTGCAATGATTAATGCAGTATTTTTCCATCGATGATCTGTACTAAACAAACTAACCTGCAGAAATGGTGCCCCCCAACAGCCCAAATACACAGTAAGTGATATAAATTATTTGCTTAATACTCACTAGATTTCAGTAGGTGTAACAATCTGTTTCTACTGTAGAATGGATCAACCAACTGCCCACCTGAGTGGACCAACACATTTTAGCCTTTCTGCAATGTTCCTGCTTTTTTTTAGCCTCAACTTTGACTGACAGTGAATGGAGCTCCTGATGTGTTTGCTAAGAAAAAAAAGCTCCAAATGAGAATACAGCATTTCTTTGAAGATTCTAATTGCCCCCCCAAATTATGGCCTGTCAGACAAACAATTATCTATTGTCCCTGTCAGTCAACGATCAACAATGTTACATAAAAAAACACTTCCAGAAATATGGCTCAAAGTTCATCAGATTGGATAAACAGTGCCCCCAGTGGTCGAATGTGTCATAAACTGAATCCCTGGAGAATTTCTCACACGTCACATTTTACCTTTAACAACTTTTACTGTGCTATAGGTCACAAGAGGTAGTTACAGTAAACTAATTAAACTATTATTAGGCACCATTCTTCAATGTGAGTTAACCAGTAGCTGCCGAAGCATTTAAATATTTTACCTTGGTAAATAATCACAGCAGTATAAAATTACTCCAAAACAAGTAAAACTCTACGTTAGTAAAAGAACAAGTAACCTCTGACTTCCACACACCTGATTTTAATTTTGATGATGTCATTACTTATATGCATAAACATAACGATGTAATAAAACTGCTGTCACTGTTTACCATTTAAATCTTTTCTGCAGCTGAACTGGAGCCACAAATCCTCCCTTTGATTGCCTCTCTCTGTTTAGAAAAGCAAACAAAAATGCAAAGTGGTATCCTTTTACATTTCCACCAGGCAAAATGCAACACAGTCCCCTTTGGGCATAACACCGCTGTTGTTGTTATTATGCCGACACCAGCAGTTTTACACGGCTCGTTTTCCCCTAAAAGAGGGTGGGGCTATTTGAAAGAGAAAAAACTGATGTGACGTTGCGCCACTCCCTCAGTTGTTAACATTAATGAAATAATGAGTGAAGGTCATTGTTACAAACAAGGTTTTTACATGTAATGGTTCACTCATTGCTGAAGTTTATTCCAGCTGTTCAGCATATGCGTAGAAACTAGGCAGATAATATATATTTAATGTCCTCTCATCAAACATAAATACACTCAGTCAGGTTTGTCTTACAACATGAATATTCAAAAATGTACCAAGTTAGAATAAAAATATAATTCCTTTGGACATGTATTAATATTAATATTGACAATAGAATTTTGCATTTAACTGCTCCATCTCCCTCTTATCAGGATGTCTCTAATCAGTGTTGTTGGATGAACGTCTTCTTCATTAAAAAAAATACTGGCTCAAAGGTTTATTGTTAAAACCAAAAGCTTATGCCAAGATGTGCCCGCACATGCAGTTCTGGAAGCACCACGCAGGAGCCCACTTCTCAACCAAACAGCGAGTTCAGATCTCAACATTCAGGGAGGTGAGAAGAGAGAAATGAGAAAGCAACTTAAGTGAAAACTTTGAGACCTTATGCCTTTACTATTTTTTTTCTCGCTTAACATGATACATAATTGTAAGTCTAGCTGAGATAACAACACCTATGCTGCCTTTCTTTACACAAACTCACGGCTTAAAACTAGAGAAAAAAAAGGTTTTATACAAAATTAAATGTGGGAAGAAAGTATGTGTGTTTTAATCTAAAAAAAATTCAATATATAGGCCTATATATATATCTTGTTGGCATAAACAAGAATCTAAACACATTGTTTATAATTTTAATCTTTTACCTAGCTGAAATACAACAGGACCAAGCCAAGCTCAAACTAGATCACACACCCACTGATAACGGCAAAAAATATGTGGTTCAAGGCTACAACCTTTCTAAGACATCTGCACAATGTTGTGGTTGACCGAACCACAAAGGAAGAGCAGCTCTGGTCACTTTTAGGCTGACCTAAACAGAATATGTGTATCCAAGTGAACGGATGTCAATCATTCCACAATTCTGCACCTGTTGCAGCAGTACAATACTCCTGTAACTGTTGGAGACTGCACAGTTTTTTTTTTTTTAAATCCCCTCAACCACAGGAAGAATTTCAATCTGCTGATTCTGTTAGAGGCCACAACAGACCTGCCACTGGAATAACAAAAATGAGAGTGCACTGACAAAGATTTCTGAGCATTTGTAGCTTTGTATGATTTTTATCCCTAAAACTGTATTTTTTTTCCTCTTGCAGAAAAACATGAAACAAGTAATAGACATCATGAGATGGTCTACTTTAGAGCACAATTTTTATTTTCATTTTATTTTTGTAACCTAAGCCTTAATCTCACAAAATAAAAAAAAATAAGAAAGGGGTTGAATTAGGGACCTTATTGACTCTGGGACATTCAGATCCACACATTCCAACAAATCAGATAAATGTTTGTGTTATGTGTTTGTTAAAATTGGTACGTTATTTTATGTGTTTCACAAACTGCTGCAACGCTGTTTCAATGCAAGAAAGTAAATAAAGTAGTCTTTGTAATGCATATAACATCCTGATAGTCCACTAGAAGTAACTTATTTTATGCACAAACCTACTGAGAGCAACAATTGAACCATGATCTTGTTAAACCTGTTCCTTTTTCAGGCTTTTAAGTTGTAGTTAGTGTGCCCCCTCTTAGACTCTAGAGGTACTTAAAACTACAAAATAGGTAAGTATTAACAGAAGAGCTTTGTCATTTTCTGCATGAAAATGTGGTATTTATTTCATTTGGGTGGGCATTTAAATATTCCTCTAATGTTAGGAATGCATAAAAACTGAAAACAAAACAAAACCCCACAAAGATAAAAACAAAACGAACTAAAGAAGAAATGTTCTGGGAAAGCTGTGACGTTTATTGACTTCTCATTTGTTCAGTGATCCATAATGAATAGAGGCTGATTATTTGTTCGTGTTTTGCTGATTGTCTTGTTGCTTCCATTCACTCCCTGAGCAGCTTGTAAAGCAACAGCGGTTTCGAAGCAAATACTGTATGCTTTAGTGCAAATGTGGTTTACATTTTATTGAAAACAAAACTACAGAAAAGTTTAAATGCACTTTATAAAAAAATCATTAAAAAGACTCATGAATAAAAACATATTGTTTCAAACTTAAGTGGGTTATTCAATACACATGAAGTGTTTGGGAACTTGTGCAGCAGAAATGTCCTGCCGTGCCAGTGACAGATTTGCATTTGCCCCTCACTGGTTTTACTGTCTAGCAGCTGTAGTTAGCCAGAGGGTGCCATCTTATACAGTATTCACTAAAAACAACAACAGACAAATAGCTAAGTGATCACTGAAATATGAAAAAAAAAAAATACCCCCAAAAAAGATAGACTGCTTAAAAAGTTTGTATTCATGTGACGGGTGTATGCTCAATTGCGCATCTGAATGCTGTCATCTCCGGAGGTCTATAATCAGGCGTAATCAGGTGATGTGAATGGGGTAAGTCTGCATGTGTTATTCTTGAAAAGCTCAGCAGGAATCAGGTTTAATTATGGACACACACAGATGCCCACACACACACACACACAAACAGCCAGCATCCCTTTGCTCCTGGAAGCATATTGCCAAAATAAACAGCAACACTCCTGTCAACACAGAAAGCTCTTACTGCAAGCACAAAAAATCAGACCCACACCTGATTGTGACAACTACACAAGTCTAAATCCACACACACACACACACACAGACATGCACGCACATTTGTTCACTCTGTAAACACATCTGGCAAGCAGAGGTGCGCAGAGACCCACAGCAGGGAGAAGAGGATCAGTCGGGTATTGATATTACAAGCACACATGCATACATCCCATTTCTGCTGTTTCGCTATCATTCCTTCTTTCTTTTTCCCTCCATCACACACAGACACACACTCCGCACCCCTGACAGAGATGCAGACTGTTACTGACAAGCTGATTTCCTGGCAGCCATTGTCTCCTCACCTCTTAATCCTGGCTTTAGAAGGTGTGCAGTGTTGACTTCGGAGACCAGTGTATGAGATCCTCTCATATCTGACCTTTAACACAGGCAGACCAGAGCAGGTAAAGGTCTACAGCTCCCCAGTGGCATGCATAGATTTGATATTGCACACAAAACCAAGAGCAGGAGAGGGAGAAAAATAGTGTACTGGCACAAAAGGAGAATCCTTGAATAAAAGCTTCATAGCCACTGAGAAAAGTAGGTTCTTTTTGTTTTTTCTTTCTTTTTAAAATCATCTATTCAGATTCACAGGTTTTTAAAAGGAGCTTTGTAGCCATCAAAATATAGTACCAAAAACTCTGAAATGGTTTGAATCTCTTAGAATATTCATAATCATTTGTGCGCGTCACATTTTTAAAATAGTGACTAAAATAAACTTTGGGGTTGAGTAGATCAGGTTTTTCATGCCTCATTTGAAGATCACCTTCAAAGAAAACCACATTTTATTCTTGGTAACATGACTACTAGCTTTTTGAACATGCTAAAGAAAAGATTGTGAATGAGCATCATGACAAAGTTTTTTGTTTGTTTTTTGTTTCAGCAGCAGTATTCTAACAAAAAGTGGAAATCAGTAGTGATGTTTACTTTAGCCAACAGTAGGGATATATGAACAGCTGATTTACTACAATTATTAAGCTCAAATGTTCATCAGTTTTTATAATCAGAAGGTGAAGACCTAGTATGCATAAACACAGCAGTTTGCTTCCTGAAGCTACAAATCTTGCTGCTGTCCCAAGGATTTGTATTTTCGTAGCATTTCATTTGTTGCACATGTTCTATGCTGAAATAAGTACTACCTTCATTTTGATAAACTATTCTCTGTCTTTCTTTAGAATGAAAATAAAGCAGTTCGTACTTCAATAACGGAATTCAGAATAAAGGGATTAGACCCAATTCATGGCCAATCGTCCCACTTGACCATTTGTTCAACCATAAGGCCGTTGTGTTGTACATTTTGTCATCTGCAACGTCCTGCATCCAGGCCAAAATCTGTGGCTGTACAGACTGTGTGCTCTAAGAATGCATGTGTGATGATAAAACTTCCATTCAAAAAGTACACATCACACAAAAGATACACAAAAGGACACAAACAAAAAGCACTTGTGAGTCAAACCCATAGAATGGATATATGAATAGGTAGCACTTCCAAATGTCCCCACCTCTTCTCGAACTGAAGCCAGCAGGACCCAGTTTATGGGCACTGCAATGTTGGATTTGCTAAACCATAGCCTGTTTTAAGTCTCGCCTTCTTTCTTGGACACAATCATGGCATCACCTTATAATTTTTAAGCATGAAACAACTAATTACAGCAAAACATATCAGAAAAAATAATAGTCAACACCTGAAAAAATGTCTCAGGTCTACTTTTAATTTTACTAATGGCAATGTTCTGTTCATGGAGGCGGGATGGACTTATAACCTGTACTAGAGCCAGCTGACAAGAAAGCTGATCCCATTCCAGCTTCAACTTCTGGGTTCCTGTCAGAGATCTGGACATATATGGTCTATGATCACACCATGAACATAAAAAAGGAGAAAAAAAACAGGGACACTATTTTGTGGAGACAAACACTATTACTCACATTTGGACAATTATAGACTCAGGGATCTGAGAGACAAAAACCAAAATGCACTGAGATTCTGCTGAGAAATTGTGTGTTTTGTGATTCATAATTAAACACTCAAAGGTTGACAGCTGGGAAATTTATTGAGACAATTATAATACAGTTTAACATAGTTTGGACAGTCTTGAAATCTGGGTTGGTCTTTCTCTGAGACAACATTACACTTGTCTTCACAAATCCACGTTTTCATGACATTGGTAGTCATTCTGACACCAAGCAAGGTGTCGCACACCGAGGCATTAAACTAACCAAAGCATTGTTATTCAAACTAAATTGTTCTTGAGTTTCATTTGCATTTTTTTCAGGTCCCTACAAAAGTCACTTCAGCTACTTATTTTCTTTCTTCTACACAGACGACAAACAAGAGTGTTATCACCACCTACCAGGATAGAGTGTAAACTGTGGTGCTGCTAACTAAAACAAATGTGTATGTTGACACTGAAAGCACGTGGGAGCCTTTAGTTTGTGCTTGATATATCTGGAAAATGTTTGATCTGAATAAAGTCTAAATAGTTCACAGGAAAAAAGTTCAGTGTTCAGTGTTGGATGCAGATCTTGTACATAGTTTAGAGTTCACAGAGACAAAGTATTCCTCCATGCTGTGAAAGTCAACTTCACTTCTATAAAATAATATTTTTAATCAATGCCACTGAAGGAGGTAGTATATGCCATGGTTCTGGGTTCACCCTTTGCTTTTTTTAGCTCTTTAATTTGAACCTTTAAATTAATTATATCCTATATCTATCTTTACTTACCTTTGTATAGGTAATATTCCTCCAAAATAGCTTTATTCACTCTTAAATATCTTCCTTTTGCAGTTCTTGTTATCCATTAATTTCGACGTTTTGTGTTTTAGGTTTAAAATTTGCTTGCTCTTTGCTCCCTTTGTTCTGTTTCGCTTGGAGCTCCATAGGTTTAGTGAATCCTTTCAGCGATGTTCTGTATGACATGTTTTGCAGAGCGAGCAGTCATGTAATTTACCGAAAATTAGTTCCCATTAGAAAAACAAGTGCTTCGGCATTCGTAAAACATCTGACAGTCAAGTAATGATGCATTGTTCTGTCAGATCGCAAAAAATGACTCTCTTACAGTCTCATTTTGTCTTTTTGTGCTTCTCATTATCTGTACCAGTGACTATTTGAGGTTGCTTGACAAATAATTCAGTCTACAGTGAATCCAGTCTGTTGTGAAGACTGTAAAATACATTTAAACTATCCTGAGAAAACACCCCCAAGGTTGTTAAAGGCAAGAAGGAACACCATTAACAGCCAAGAGGAAAATGAAACCACTTTGTGTAGAGGACACGTGTTACATTTTTTAAGACTCTATGATGTTTTTAAGACAGTTTAGCTAAACTTCCCCAGACCATTTCAGGTATGTTGTAGAGTTTCCATACAAAAAGGAATAATAATAATAATAATAATAATAATAATAATAATAATAATAATAATAATAATAATAATAATAATAATAAACTTTTAGGTAAAAATTATTATTATGATTATTAAGTAATGAAGCTTTGATAGAATTAAAACAACTTGGGCTTTTTTCTGAAACAGTTGGTGTGGCATCATGGTGTGTGTTATTCAAAGGCCTTTCACAAACCCTAAAGTTCCCCCTGCCTTAGAGAAGGATAATCGACAAGGACAAGCTTTGACTTGCCACCCAAACCCCTGCCACCTGCCACACAGGTCCATCAGCCAGGGGTGTCATGTCTGTCAGGGCCACCGTGATCCGGGTAGCTGGTGACCAAGCAGTTTAATCTCCAACAGATTCCCACCACCTGGCTCTGCTGGCATCACACCAAGCCCCGCAGACCTACAATCTGCCAGCTCCTATTGTCACATTGCAGAAGATTCAACACAGGACCCAAACCGGAGATGAATGGATGAGGACACAGATAAAGCACTAAGGACATGTTGGATTTTTTTTTTTTTTAATTTTGAGCTATAAAAGTGTTTGAACATGTCACCTACTGTATCCCTCTGATGGGCTCTGCTTTGTTCAGGGTACAGTTGGAGCTGTGGGTGTACCTAAGGCAGTAGTGTTGCTTAACTGTTTGTGTGAATACATAAAGATTTGCCTCAGGGGAGGATTTGCCTCTGGGTCTTTGATTACAAGCTCACAGTCAGGCGTTCAGTTCAACACAATTGTTAGATTTCCTTGAAGCAATGAATCATACAGCCTCCAGTTGGATCTAACCAATTGTTTCATTGTGGCTGACTGTCCTTTCATTTGTTGTGAATGTTTAACAACAATTTATGAGTTAAAGCTTCAAAGTTTCGGTAAAAAGGGAAACACATTTTTGTAGAAGTTTTATAGAATAGTAAACATCATTTTTTGTGTTGCCAGTGAGCCAAAAGAGGTGCAACTGAATGCACTGGATTGCACAAACAGAATCTGTAACAAATCCTGGACACTGCAGCTTTGTCTCTTGATCTTCCAAATCTTTATTTCAGACCATTATTGGACTTTTTCCACAAGCAGAAATCAAACATATGCCCAAAGAAACATTGTATTTTTGAGTTCACATACAAACTCACACACACACACACAGGTCTGTTTATGATCGTGAACTGTAAATTTCTGACAGACAGATAAGGTTGTAAAACTGTGTGCTCTCAAGCAGAATAGTGTGAATAAATCAAACAGGTTACATCTGTTGGGCTGCTGTGAGACCACTCACACCAACAAACTGACAACATAGAAATAATAAAAAAAGAATAAATCCAACCAGAAAGAGCTGCAGAAAATGATTAATTTTATTTCTGCTTGACGGATCTTTTAAAAATATATACTTTAGTTTATTTTCACTAAACACATTAATAACCAGACAAAACAGAAAAAACATGAAAAAAAAAATTAATGTATAAACAAATAAAACATCAGCTATGGATTAAAAATGGTTGGTCACCCTCTTGTTCTGAGATGTGTTTCCACATTAATCCTTTTTAGCGTATAGAAACATCTGAATAGTATTTTAAATGTTTGCTACATTATTTTTTAATTTAGAAAACTGAATTGTATCATCTGCTAAAAAAAATAAGTAAAAAAGTCAAATATTCTTTCTTTTTCTTTTACTGAATTCTTCACTCTTTCCTCAGCAGTTTACTGTATTATCATTTCTTACACTTAAATATTTCCAGATCATGTTTCTCATTTAGCAACTTGCTAAACTGAAGCAGTTCTGTTTAACATGAAAATGCTAAAAGACTAAATTAGGATTAATAAAACAAGTTTCGAATTTACCTCTCAACATGCGTCTATAATTAGATATTTTGAAGCCTTGGAAATTTCCTTCATTAACCTTTATAGCATGAAATCCCTTTGAATTAGACTAAATGGAGTTGACTTAAATTGAGGCGTGTTTGGTTAAAAGATGGGAGAGAAAAGCACACCTGTAAACACTAATAACACACAGCCACAGTCTGATCAAATCACTTTCACAGCGACTAATAATAGCCCACACTGATCCATAAATCATGGTTATGAAGCAAAAAAAAGAAGACATTTGCACCAAGTCTTCTGGTTCTTTCTGTTCCACAGTTGCAACTGATTGGAGAAAGTTAACCGATACCCGCACTTGGTCCCAACAGAACAGCATCTTCATGACTCAATGTTATCACACTGTGAAGCAAATGAGGAGCTTGTGTTTGCGCTGCACTCATCCAGCATTTGAAAACAGAAGGGCAGAGTCAGACAATTGGAGAAGCCAGATTAAAATAGATGAGTGTAAGACAAGAACAGAAGCCAAGAAGAGCAGAGCCGTGGGGAGAGGAAGACAGACACAGAGAGACAGAGGAATGCTTAGTAGGTGGGGACCGTGAAAAGCTTTTGTTCTCTGAACTTGGAGTGGTTAGGGAGGGAGCGCTTGGCAGTTGCTTCAAAGCAACAACTCTAAATCAATCTTTTATGGCTTGTCCAAACAAACTCACAGAGAAAGATACACACACACACACACACACGGACACAGGAAAGGGCATTCACACAATAGGAGACACTTTGTACCATCTAGGTTCTGCTGTTAAAAAAATATATAGGTTTTCACTTCTTATATATACGTGTGTGTGTGGGTGTCTAAAATAAGAAACCATCTGCTTTGAAACTGTGTATATGAAAGTGTGTGTGACCACTGCTGTGTTTCTTTAATGAGCTCAGTTTACACACTCTGTTAATTGGCTGGCACAGCAAAAGACTGTCCACAATCTCTACACACACACGCACACACACACACACACACATATCTCCATTTCAGTGCACTTATTTATTCATGCATTAGTTAGTTTGTTCCACTAGGTTCGCTTACAGGCTGCTGTAGTAATTGCCACTATATTCTCTGCATTGATTTGTACTGCTAACTTCAACTCTCTGTGCTTTGTACACACTTAAAAAAAACTTGCGCAGCCATAGACAACTTGGAAGCACAAGTTCTTTGCAATTTTGCAACACAAAGTGAGTGCAAATTGTATTCACAGTCAATTTAGCCACCCATTTATGCATTTACCTGCTTCTTTTCAACATGTATTATTTTCCGTAACAAAGAGACAGGTGGGAGAGAGAGCAAGAAGTGCAAGCACTCTAATTAAAGTGTCTGGTGGGTGTTTGAGGAGAGGGGAGGGGTGTAAAGCTAAGATTTCTCTCAGCACATCCCTCATCACACTGGCTGCAAAAATAGCATCAACCCCACAGAATCCCAGGCAACGTTGTGTGTGCTTGCAGCTTGTTTCTGATGAGCCATAGGAGGTACAGTGGGAGAGATTTTTTGCTGTTGCTGCACAACAAACACACACAGCAGCCAGACTCAATCTGCATAAGCTTTCTGTTATAGCTGGATGTAATAGTCTATTTAGACCGGACTGCGGATGTGCATAAGAAAGGCGTGTTAAAAGTGATTACAGATGGGAATGGGAAACGTGTGTTTGTTTGTACGTGTGTTTAGTATGTGTGTGTGTGCGTTTGTGTGTGTGTGTGTGTGTGTGTGTGTGTGGATATGTGGGCAGGCTGGACAGGAGGTCTGCGGGGAAAGATAACTGCTCAAATCTGTCTTCCCCTTCTCACTCACACCCTTCTGCTTAGACCTCTAAAAGCTTACCCCTAGGCTTCACCCGCTCGCACACACACACACACACCCAGACATGTACACACTTACAGAACAACCCCATTCCCATTCCCTGACTCCCATTTCATTCCTTACAGACCTCCCGAGTCAAAAGCATTTGCAGTTAATTTGAGAGATACCAAATGCATTAGCGCAGCTCTGGCCAGTCAAGGTTTGTTTTCATTAATGACGAGCAAGATACAGTTTTGGAAATGCATGCACATACAGCACATTGTGGACAAATATACAATCTCTTGCATTTGCAAACATGCACAGATTCAGATTTACTCAGATTTATTATTTAGGCTCTATGATTTAAAGTGAAAGTGAGCTGGGGTGGTCCCTAAAGACATTAAGAAGAATAAATTCTTATGTGTTCTACACATAGTTTGTACTGCATGAATATCCCTCATATTCACACTTTCAGGAATCCCTTTTTCGTTAGTTTTTTTTCCTGTGCTTCTTTTTTCCTTTGCAGTGATTCAATAGCCTTCCTTCTCTCATTCTCACCCAAACAAACAAGTCTTTGTCAGATGGATTTTCTCAACACCATGCAATGTTGTAATAGCTCTTATTTTCCAACTACCTACAGATACAGAAGGACTCTATCAGCTGAACCCAGGAGGGCTCAGGAGGGCACTGTCTTATCATGCTCCTTATAGAAGGACAAAATCAGATCATTTAGAAATCACTTTGATTTGGAAACCTGATGTCATGCAGGACAAGTGGATTAAAGGGACTCCTTTCATCCTCTTTGTCTCCTCTTATTTGTGCTCATCTATCCAGCAGCACCAGGGACAGCTCCTTCGATGAACGTCGCTGCACTGATCAGGACCAGAGACAGCTCCTCAAAGGTGCAGTCCAATGACACGGGATGTTTCCCAAAGATCATTTTGAGGGTCTTTAGGGACCTCATTAGTGCAGTCAGGGGTATGCGAGTTGAGCAGACAATTTTTACGTCAGAGCACGCTCGTGTAGGGAAAACCCTCAGCTCAATTTAATGAGCTGTAGCTCTTAATGCACATGTTGGGGATGATGCCCATCCACTACCATGCCAAATTTTAGACATTTTACACCATAAAAAAACACTTCTAATTTAGATGCTGAACATTTAATATACTAAATAATAGTTTTATTGATCTTTTTGTGTTTTATGTAAATAAAACAAATTGCCTGGGCTAAGTGTTAATAAGTGAAATCTAAAGCCTTTTTATACGCAATGGGAGCAAAAAACACACTGACAAATTAATGGACATTCTGATTTCTTGTAAACAAAAAGCCTTAAGGCCATCAGCATCACAAATGAAGCTCCTCTTTGTGCCCTTCGCTGCCACAGCTGCAGCCGGCGAGAGGACACAAGGCTGGCTCAGCCTCGCTGTACAAAGGCAGGGGGGAATGCTAATAAAGTTGGATTCAATCAAACTGAAAGCAGTCTTTTGGTAATTCATGCCTTTAAAATTAGAACTCTTGTTCTGCATTCAGAGCGTCGCTCTGTCTCTCCCACACAGGCTGACTTCCTGGCTCAACCTGAAAGAATGTTGTGTTACACACTGAAGAGGAAGATGTGTTTGGCAAGTTTGACGCATACAAAAAAAATTAAATTAAAATATTTAATACAAGGATTTTAAATTAGCCAAAACCTATAGTGTGAAAATATCTTTTTATACTCCTAAATTCTTTTGAGTTTCCATTTCATAGATAAGTGTCTTTTTAAGTAACAGTTGCCTTTTTTCCAGCCACTTGTTGATTAAGTCTTCTTTTATAATGGCACTGGCACATATCTTTTTACTTCTTAGCTTTGAGGCGCTACAGAGCACCATTTTTTTTTTCTGAAATAACTAGCTTTCATATGTCTGACAGAAAATATAAAAGCTGTATCTCTGCTGTTTTTTTCCCCCTTCAGAACAGAATATTCTGTACTTTAACATTTAAATCCCATTCGGAAATCAGTTGTTTGTGTACACATGTGCACAGCAGTAGTTTTTCTTCCTGGATGAGCCCTCAGAGTGCCGCAGCTAATGGCAGTGTCATAATATTGGGCATATTAGGAGAGGATTAGTAAGAAAAACCGCTTTAAGGATGTGATCCCTGGGAGGGGGTGTCGGATACCGCTTGTATTACTGTCAGCCCCATCTCACGCGCTCTCTGGGAGCCTCACAACCTTGCCGGCTTTCTTCAGTAGCATCTGTAGAGAAACATGACACACTGAAGTGCACCACCTATAGTAGCTCATTCCGCTCTTCCACAGAGCTTTTTTTTTATCTCATCTACTGAGGTGCTGGTGTGAAACATGTCTACTGGGAAAACAGAAGTGCTGTGCTGGAAGGCTGCACACGTTCAGATTATAGGGAAGGCAGTCCTTCAGCTTCTTAACAATGTCTTTCCTCTTTCTGGTCAGACTGCATCATTCATGATTTAAACCTGAAGACTCAGAACTCTTCTTTATGATTTACAGTACCTGAAACACTGTGCTGATATTAAAAAAAAGAGTCAGAAAACTAAACTATTTTAATCACAAAAACATACCATTTTGTAAAGTTGCAGCATGACTTTTAACTTAGATTTCACTTGATTTAAAGGCTTTTGGTGTAACTTTTTGTGACATATTTGGAAAAAATGCTTTAAAATATAATAATTGTCAAATAAAATAATGTGAAATAAAAACAGCCACCACTAAGTTGTTGGTATCTTTTTGTTATTGTTGCTGTTGTTTGTCTGTTCTATAGCAATAACAATTAAAGGAGAGCACCAAGAGCAGTGCACTGTTAAAAGACTTTCACTTAAAGGGAACTACATTAGGCACAGACACGGAAACATTTTTCAGGATGCTGTTGATCTCCAGGGATCAAAGTGTGAGAGGAAGGTTACACTCTGGACAGGTCCATTGCACTTTAGCTTAATTATGCTAATTATTTTTAGCATAATCCTGTTAGCCTACTGATGAAGAATTTCTTTTTCTTTTTTTTTTTACAGCTTCTCACCAATTCAGGAGTTCATCTCACTACACAGGAGTCAGGAGGTAGGGACACAGATGCTTTTGAGCTCTCTGCAGTATTTCCTCTTGCTGCTGTGTTCCAGCTTCTGAGTCAGGCCTGCTTATGAGCTTTATGACTGATTAGCACTGCTGTCATTAACTCTTTCTGAGCTGGCCCACAACAGATTCCTGCATCAGTTTGTGCATAAACAATTAGAAATACTTATTAGTTTACTTTGAAACGACTTACCTCACAATTTAACCCTTTGTGGTGTGATTAGCTTGTGAGCCAGACATGGCCTGGAAGCCACCAGTTGATGATCCCCTGCCTCAACCCAAAATGACAGAAGTGTTTTAATAATACAGTTTGATTTTATTTCAGCAGTAATATATATTGGTTTTGAAATTTATTTGCACATCTACCTACCGCCTTAAGAGGAGTTTTAGCTGATTCAATGAAATCTTGAGAAATCTTCATATGTGTTGTGTTTGAGAAAGTAATAAATGTAAAATACCTTCTACTGCTTGTAGATGCAGTAGTTTACAGAATGTCCCTTTGAATCATTTTAAGGTTATAAGCAAAACAACTTCAAGAAGTTTTAGATGATGTATTGGCAGTAATTGGCTTCATGGTGAACTTTGATTCAGCCCCCCACAGCACTCACACTCTTTCTGTTCCACACACATAAACACACCCACTACATATAGAGTCCAACAATAAATAATATGAAATGTAGACCTTATCAATACAACAGTCATCTAGAACTGGAGTCCACCTTTACCCACCTTCCTACTGTGAATGAAAAAAAAAAACGTGGCAAATCATCAGTTGTTACTATGTGGTCATAAAAGTAATAAAATCTGCAATTGTTCATTATTGCACCATTTTTCTTTATCTGTGTTACTGCACACACACCACAACCACCCACAAAACGGTAATAATTACCGCTGTGTGTGTACCGGCTCAAATATAGTAGTGTAAAGTATATATACAAAATGCTTCATACTGGATTCATAATTGCATAATTAGATATAATTGCGGGCGCTGTGGGCTTGCCTGACAACCTAATGAGGCAGCTGTAAAATAGCTGGTGGTTCCACTTGTAAGAACATAATCAAAGACTGCAAGATAAAAGGGCATGCACAGATAAACACAGGCAACCAGTAGAACAGGCCCAGGGCGAGAAAAAAAGTGAAAATTATTAAATGAAAGATAAGACAGATAGAGTGAAAGAGTTTACCACTCTCATTATGTTTTGTCAACAGCGGCTCAGTTTTTCCTCCTTATTGTTGAGCTCAACAGGGCAACACTCCTTCAAACGTGCTCCAGGACACATTCAAGCAGACACACAAAGTGAGGTCTAATCTAGTGGTCTAATGACTGCAGCAATTGCTTTCTACCTGATGATGAAAAAAAAAAGATGAACTGTTTCATGTGAGGCATGGCACTGACTTCTGGTTAACAGCTCCTCTTTGCCATCAGCCATAATGAGTCACGTCTGACACCTCCAATAGCTCCAATGTCTGCTCTGCTTTGTTTATAATGTTCCCTAAAAGTTACACCACCCCTCAGATCACAACCTGGCGGAGAGTCCTGCCACTGCAAAGTCATTAGCAGAAGCTACTGCCAAGCCAAAATCTACAAATCAAATTGCTTTCCTCAATAAGCCGCAACATATCATGGAAAGTGGGCTACTATAACAGCAACGACAGTTCACCTGATCTCCATAAATCTACCTACCAGGGAACAGCTGCATCCACTGCTGCTTCTGAAATATGGCCAGTAATCTGTCAATGAGCCATGCAATTAAAGTGAAATGCATCCTTACTGAGAGACACGGCATTTAATTCTACATACACAAACACAAAAGCACTAAATAAAAGAGGATGAAAAGTTTTGCGTGGTTGTGGAAAATGAGTAAGGAGTATTTCTGATAAAGAAAAAAGCGTTAGGATATGTTCTTCTAAGCTAAGGCATAAAGATGTATTCGTGGCTTTTAGTTTGAGGAAATGGCATGTTTTATATATTTAATTATTTTGTTGGTCAGACTTTGTCAAGCTTTACTCGGTGCTATAACACAAAACTAATACTGTGTGTTAGAGCCTAATCACAAAAAGATCTCTGAGTTGTTTTTGTTTTGTTTTGCTTTTTTGAATAAAGAAATTATTTAACTCCAAATCTTTACACTCAAGTCACTCAACGACTGAATCTGGAGTGTTTACCAGTGGAGCTCCCCCTGCTGGTCACTGAGATGTCATGCCCACTTACGTTCCAGTTTAAAGCTTATTAAAATTCTTCAAAAACCACACATTCATTACATGATTACTTGATCATAAATAATTCAGTGCTGAGCTATTAACTTTGTAAAGAGGGCGTGCATGTGCCTTGTTCTGTACTTAACTGAATGTAATGGCCTAAACCAGCAGCAGACATGTGCTCAATGTAACAGAAATGCCTTCAGTTAGTGACTGAAGTGTTTTTAATCAGTAATGTTGCTGCTTAGATTTGAAAATAGGAACATTTTTTGGGAGGGTGACGTTGAGACAGCAGAGAATCTGGTCAGGAGAGATGGCTATTAGCTGCGTAAATGAAGAGAAACATGTAATGACAAGGCCCATTCGTTACTAATAAGACTGATGGATGATTTTCAACTCTAAACACATGGCTGTTCATCACTCACTGCAGACATGAATGCACAGAAACACGTATTTACAGCGCATCTTCAATCAAACACTCCCTTGTCTCCCTTATTAACCTTCGGCATGCCCACGTTTGTAGTCTGCACAAGCTATTCAGCATTGTTTTGCGTGCAGCCAGATCACATAGCTTTAGAAAACATGCAACACTTGTACCTAACAAAAGATCACTGCTATGATCAAACAAAGAGCGAGATCATTCTCTTTTCGCTATCATTCTCTGCCAAAAATGTTGAACCTCATTTGCTGTTTAAACTTATCCAGTCATTGATGAGACCTCTATCATTCAAATCCCCAAAATGCTAAAAAGCATCAATCACTGTTCAGCAAGAGCTTACAAACTGCACAAGCTACTTCGCACAAAAAACATTTTTTCTTGCACTGAACATTGCCACAGGCCCTCTTGTCACATTTTGTCTAAACCCAACATTTTAGTTCCTACTCCCTGATGGCCTAGTCTGCTCTGATTGGTCCAAAAACGTACTGCAAAAACAGGTTGTTTATTCTCTAATATGAACTAAACAACCAGGCAGGTAGCTGAGCTGATGTAGGAAAATAAAATCTGAGCAACAAATAAGGTATTTCAGTCAAAATACGAGTTATGTTTCGGCAGGAGGAAAAACTTCCTTTTATGAGAACTTCTGGCTTTTTTTTTTTTTTTTTTCTGGAGACCTTTTCCATTCAAACGAAAAGCTACTTTATAAGGCAGTAAAAAAATAAAAAGCTCAAAAATATAATGAGGTGAGTAAATTTTAGTATATTTTTAAGTAGCTTTGAAGTGGGGTGGTATGTGGTACTTCTGAGCAGTTGGCATTGTATTTGAAGAAGACAGCAGTCAGAAAAATCTTAGTTTGGAGAATCAGGGAGAAGCTGACATGGTCAAGCTAAATGTTGTTCAGAAATTAGTCTGTGTTTCTCCTAATCTTTAGGCATCTCATGATTTGATCTGCATATGACACAGAGGGTTGTGATGTGATTATCAGTGTGTCTCTATTATCAGGTTTGTTATTAAACACCAGGAAGCAGCAGGCACAAATATGATGTTTACCCAAAACAATGTAATACTTAAATATAGAAACAGAAATAATTACAATTTATTGTACACAAATAAACACTGATTAACATATTTTCCTACGTAATAAAAAGTGTACAATACCCAAAACCATTTAAACCACAGGCTTCTGACCAACAATCAGCATCGATGCTAACTTAACAGTAAAAAAGGCCATAGAGAAGCTAACACTGGGAATTTACACTCAAATCAAACGTTTTTACTTACAGACATAGTATATAGTCTTTTGAATTCACTGAAAGAAGTTGAAAAATGTGTAAAAACAGAACTTTACTGCAGCATGTTTGAACTACAGCTGCTGATAACTGTACCAGGACAAACACGACCACAAAACAACTACTGCACTGCCTCTATCAAAGTGGCAGCACAGATTAACCTTAACAAAATTCATTTTTGAAAATCAATTCAAAATCATCCATGTCTGCAAATGTGACGCATCTAAAAATATATTAGAAGCCCCACCCCTATTTAAAGTGAATTTCAGTAAGCAACTCAAGACTCACAATGTTTTGTTTTTTTTTTCATTCCTGTAAAATGTCTTAAATTAGATGATGTGAATGAAGTGATTAAAACAAAGTCATGATAAATATGTGTAATAAAATAGCAACCAGTTTTCATACAAACGACAACAAGCTAAAAGACTAATATTTGATTTTGTAGTGCTGACTTTTAATGAGATAAAGCATTGCTTTCAAACAGCCTTAATGAGTCAAATTAAAGCATGCTTTCACTCAGTAAAACTTCTCCCTCGGTCTTCACCTTGTCATTGCTCTGCAGCCGAGGAAGCCAGCGTGGGGCTGAGAGGTGCTGGGTAAACACTGGATCTACAAAGTGCTTTTTTCCCCCAGTCTGTGTATGCCGGGGTAATAGATGCAGTAATGGAGTTTGCTCAGGCTAAGGTAATCCTGGAGCTGTGAGCGCAGCATCTGATGCTGTTTCTCTCTTACGCTGTCCTGTTCCACAGCAGGCATTGATGTTGTTGCAGCTGTCACTGTTACTGTGCCGCACAAGCCATTTTGGAGTAAAGTGTGTGTTTATTTGTGAGATAGTGAACTTCCTGACAAAAATACTGGGTGTAAAAAAAAATGGTCTGTGTATGAGCATCCTGCAGAATTGCATGAAGTGTCTGTTTGGAGAAAAAAATGTGTGCGTGTGTGTGTGTGTTTTGTTTGTAGCTAGAACAACTGTAAAAAATATATGTGTTTGTATGTTATAGCTCACCTTTGGGAGGTGGGATAAGAACAGGGCTGGCGGCTAAGAATAAATTTAAGGGCCCGATCTCCCAGAAACAATTTCTTTATGTGGGTTACACACATTCAGAGTGGCTACTCGTCCCTGATGGGTCTCAACACACCACACACACACAGCTGTGGGTGATGGCCAATGAAATACAGAAAACCCTTTTATAGGACACATGCTTTTTATTTATTTCCATTTATCCCCTGTAGCTTTTTTTGTGCCTCCTCATTTTCTCCATGCCAAGGTCTTCCGTCTTTCTTTCTCCAGCTTTTTTTCTTTTTTAACTCGGTTCACTTTTTAATTAAACTCAGCTAATACATTCAGGAAGAATATGAAAAGGATCTCTTTTTTTATGGAACCAACTGTACTTTTCTTTCGGTTGGTTGCTGTATTTGTTTTTGTCTCCTCTGTCTTGCTGTTTCTGTCTTTCTCTCTTAGCGTTGTTTTCCTCCAGACTTCTGCTCTGACATTGTGGCCCAGAGGGTTTGTTTTGTAGAAGCTATTGATGAAAGAAAAAGTGAGATAATACTGCAAAGGGGAGAGTGTATGTGTGTGTGTGGTAAACAAGGAGACATAAAGTTACCCTGTTTTATTATTTAATAAGTAACAATTTCTGAGAATGCAGAAGCAGTGTGTGAAAATCCATTCTTACTGCTTCCTTAAGGAAGTAAGTAGGTGCTGATAACAAAATGCATTGAATAACTGATTGTGTGCACATATGAGCATGTTTATAAAAGTAGACGTTTTGGCAGGTTGCTGCTATATAGGTGTCTGTTAACTGGCGTTGCCTACTAATTTGGAATGATTATAAGGTCATTTCCAATCAATCTGGAGTCAATCTTTACCAGTCTTCTTCATGTTCCATCAAGTTCCTCAAAGGAAAACCCCTAAATTTTTGAGCTGAAGAAAAACCTCATAGTTCCATATTAGACTATATTCAGGTCTTACTTAGCATTATACCTGCTAACATGTATGTAAAATTAAAAAGAGACTGAACATCTATGATTTGTCTGGAATGATTGCCAAAACCAACTTTTTTTCTAAAAAACGTGGCAACATGGCTTTTGTTTGCTGAATTGGATCTAAATGACACCAAAACTTCTGCGCCAATGTCTTTTGGACAGATGTGACTAAACTAGTGGAGTGGTCGTGAATTGTGTTGGTTCTGCCTCATCAACTAGGCACCTTGCAGTCAGCAAGTCAACTATAAACTAATGTGGGAACCAAAGTATTTCAAAGTAAACCCTAAGGCACAGAGCAATAAAGCAATAATCCCCAAATATATTCAAATCTCAGACAATGACAGAAAATGACAAAAGTGTTGCAATGAGCCGGACAAAGTTCCGACCTAAACCTGGTTACAGTGTTGTGGCAGAAATGTGCATAAACAAATATCCACAAACCTTAATGAACAGAAGCAACATTGTGAAGGACAGCGGACTAAATGTCTCCACAATGGTGTGTCTGTTGAATCATTAGTTTCCCGCACATTTTGGTCTATTTTTTTTTGGGGGTATATTAACGTTGCATCATCACTGGCAGCCCTGTATACGTACTGAATGTGTCTTGGCTGATCATAAGATCTGAGTGTGTCACTTTACACCTGGCTCTGAAATGTATCTCCACGTGTATCTCCAGTGACAACGTGAGATCGGATCTCACTTCCTGACTCTGTATGCAAATAAACAGATGAGCTACTGTAAGCCGTGCACACATCCGGGGCTACCGGCGTCACACAGGATATTTGTTGGTTGTTCTGCAACGTGTTGGAAGGCATTCAGTGACGTGATTGATTTTGGTGGGTTTTTTAATTCTGATGTCATATTAGCATTCTGATAAATTTACCTATCACCTGTTTAGATGCAACATGGCTGACAGTTTGACAAAGCAAAATGTGAAATGATGATGAAGAAAGACTCAGTATTTTTAAAGTCATACCACAAGGCCCAGATAAACTGGTTGGAAGTCCAACTATTGCTGTGTTTAAATACACTGAATGCATTTTTTCAAAACTTTGACATGAAGGTAACTGGAGAAGCAATTAAACAGAGTTTTTAAAAGGCTGGTAACAATTAAGATTTTCTAACAAATCCAAAACACTTCTTCACTGGTTCAATAAGAATTTAACAATACAAAAGATTTGCAAATCTTACTTTCCTCTATGCAAACCTTTCAAGAAAAGCCTGAAAGATCAAAAATGTGTTTTCTCATTGTGAAATGTAAAGTGTAATGTAACAACACATCGCCTTCTTGTTCTGACTATGAGGTCCAGCTCGAAACTAATGGAAAAGTAAGACAATAAAAGAAGCAACATTTATGTTTAAAAGGTTTGATGCTTCTAACAGGATTCCTCAAAGAAGGGATGCAAAACAAGCTGCGCTCTAACTCCTAAAGGGATTTGGTCACACGCAGCTCAAACTTCTTCCATCACTTCTTAATACAGATTGAATGTCACACTCCCACTAAGAGCTGTCCACTTGTAACTTATCCACCGAATTCTAAAGATTATAAAAGCCCTGTTTTACTGTTTTAGCCGAAACTGAGGTCACCCCGTTAAAACTGCTAACACAGTCTGTAAATCAGAAAGTGGTTTGTGATGAACACACAACGTCCGACCGTCACCCGACGCCTACCGCTGTCCAACCACTACCCGCCGCATCTAGCTATCTGGATGGGAAACTCATTGTGTGACATCATTGTAAAGCTTGCGGGTTCCCCTTGTGAAATATGGGGCTCGAGTTCCCGACAGCATCACTCCAGACCAAGAAAAAAAAAGTGTTTTCAAACCAGTACCCTTGTTAACAAAACTTGCTGTTTCTTCTGCTTCCATTTTTGCTAACAAACACTGTGACTGTAACTTCCTACAGCGGTATGCCACAGCTGATCACCAACCAAAGAGGTAAGACTGCCCACACAATCAACCCGCTTTGGGATTTTGACACAAAATCTCTAAAAACAAGTCATTAACATTTTAAAACAGAGAAATGGACCACTGGAGTGTTTTCTGACAGTGTTTAACTATTAGAAAATCGTGAAAACTCATTATTTTGATATTTTATTTCATTTCACCTTTAACAAAGGTCTCGCACAATGCGTGATGCTTAGAGTATGTGTTGGGGGTGATGCTCTACCAAATGTTTGGTAAATGTTTTAGCTTAATATCTGTAGAACTGGCTAAGCCATTTTTGTGTTTGCTTAGGTCACTTAGCAGTGGCAGCCATCTTGATTTGGACTGATGCAACAGACAACAAACACAAGCACAAACATTTCATCTTCAGTGGGGTATGATAAAAAGCAACACGAGATGTGACAATAAATTAAATTTAAACCAATCTTTGTGCCATAAGCTGGTATTAAACTGGTAGCAGTTACAATCTAATTGGTTGTAAAGTCTAAATAAGCACTGGTACAACTTAATTTACTTAAAATATGTCTTTTAATTCATACATTCTGTCAATAAATGTGACTTCTAAATAGCTGATAATGAAAGCAAATGTTGCTGTCAAATAATTATGATTTATGAATGTACTTACATTCTGTACTCTCCGGACGTGGCCAAGCTTTCTGAAGCGTGGGCTAATTCCACAAAATGTAATCTATCTGCAGTGAAATGCATTAAAGGTTGGAGCAATAGAGTGAATTTCTTACTGAAATTTCCCATAGGAACTTGGAAATGCCGACTTCCAAGTTCAAATGGCAACCAATATCACCCCCCCTCCTCCTCCTCCTCCTCCTCCTTATCAGAAGAGCACAAATGAACAGAAATAAACAGCGAAATGTGACGAGGTTGCTTCGGTTTATCCTGTAGAGCTTGAAGCTAAAACTCGAGAACTTAAAGTGATAGTTCAGATCATATGAACTGAGGTTTGGTGGAAAGGTTAAGGATAATAAATATCTTACTAGCTGTAGCTCTTTGACAGAAAAAGGTTTCATTCAAACCTGAAGGATAAGCTAATGGCTACTTTGAGTGAGGTCAAAACCCAACTGGATTGCTGCCATCTTAAATGAGTTTTAAAATTGTATATAGATCTGTTAAAAGAATACCAGGTTTTCATTTACAGAAAAAAGAAATCTGTTTCTATTCTGACAAATCATTGGCACCTAAAAAATGTAAAACCAGTTAGTCCTTTTACACAACATAGATTGAACTACAAAAGCTTTTTTCCTTGTTATTACTTGCTGCCATGACATGATTGTTTTCTTTCTTTTCCTTCTGTTCTTTCTCATTTCGAATCGCCACCTTCTCTTTTGGAGACACCCGTGCTCCTGCGATGAATAATGTGAGCAGAAAACCAAAAGCTGTTTATTGAGTGAACCTGTGGCATTAACAGTGATTTATACGGTTCTGTGGCCACATTAAAAATACATTTGAGAGCCATTCCTGAAGCAACCAATAAGTGACCACACATTTGTTTCCTTTATAATCTATTCAAGTATCTCTCCGTAAACCCGAAGAAACCCAATCCAGTCTGCCCTGCCGCTCCACTCAGGCACCCACCCACCACCTCCACCCCCAGTGAGATCTCTGTCAGTCCTCTTCCTCAGCTCTGCTGGGTTCTTCACAGAGGCTTGTGAGATGGGAACTTGGGGGATCTTTGTTAGAATAACATCAAATTGTACGCCCGAGTCTGCTTTTAATAATCTTTTTGCCATAAAATTGCAAAAAAGAAATGATGCCATGTTTAAATACGCATAGCTAAAACCTCAGTTTTGATAACTCATAGCATTATTTGTTGCCAGACAGGTGTTTTTAATGTCATGAGAGTTGGTGCTGCACTAAAAGACTGAGCGCATCCTCTCATCTTCTGCGCGTGAAAGCTGTGCAATCAAGACAATCCCACCCTGTGCGGAGTGCAACTACTGTCACACACGAGACAGGTAATGGTGCGTCACAGAGAGAGGATGCAAATTTCTCCCCCCTGAACTACCACGGCGCACATTTAACAACGTGGAAAATTTTCATGTGCTAAAAGAATCAATCAAAACAAAAAGTCACAAAGAAGCGAGACAGCCGCTCCGCCTGAAAATAGCGCACTGAACTGCATCTATACCTGCGAGGCGCTGTGGGTGTGTGTGTGTCTGAGAGCGACAGCAAGAGGGAGGGAGGGCGATCCCATAGGCTGTGCAACACATGAAACAACCGCAATCATTTGTCTTCCCTATAAAATCACAACCGTGGGAATAAAACCCACTCCAGAGCAGCCTCGAAGGTGACTTTTTGCGTAACTCTCGCTCCTTCATAAAACACACTTCTTCTTTTTTATTTCCTAAACTGTTCCGGGTGGAATGTAGGCTATTCCATTTTGCAAGGAGCCTAAACGGCTCTTAAATGCGGGATAATCAGCAGACTGTAATGGAGTTGTATCCATGCATGTCAGGTGGGCCATTTACTTTTATCCCCCCACCTCCTCCCCGTACTTTTTACGCAGTAAAACCAAGCTGCGCCTCTTCCCTTTTTTTAAGAGCAAAGGTAACTCAGACATTACCTGTTGTTGCGGTGTGGTCTTGTGCTTGTCAGCCCAGCAGGTGAATCTCTTTCCTCATTGCCGCTCCACTATCCAACGCGGAGGAGAGGCTCGCATCCCCCTCTCCACTACCGGAAAAGCGGCTCCTTTCTCGCGCACAGAGGGAAAGTTGTGCCTTACCATCCACACCTCCCAAGCTGGAAACAAAGACAGCCGCAGGTCGGACCTCCTGGTTTGCAAAACCGGCGCGCTGCCCCCCGCGGTGCCAAAGAAGGTCCCTTGAAAGTTCCGCGTCTCCCTTCCTCTTTTACGCAGAAAGTTATAAAGCCATACCGACCAGGAGGAAATGCTGGGCTTCTGTTTTTTTTTTTTTTTTTTTTTATGTTCACGCACAGAGAAGCTTTCCTTTTATCCGCTTTCAAGAAAGTGATGAGACAGCAGTCCAAGTGGCGGGACAGAGTTGCGTTTGTGTCGGGGGTGTCACGCAGACTGGTGCTGCGCTCTCCTGCCTGTCCTGCCTGGAAGACAGAGCGCGTTGTGGCGAGGTCGGAAGTGGAGCACCGCCCCTTAGCGGCCTAATCAGGGAACGGATGTCCAAAGAGGCAAACGCAGGAAAATAACGGGAGATAAATGATGCTGAAGAAACAAGGAGAAGCCTTTATGGACCGCGCTGGGACACGTTGAATTTATATTAGTAGGCATCGCTTGTCTAAAGGACTGGCAGTCAAACTGAAGCAGAATGTAGCATGGGCAAACAAGTAATTAAAGGTCTAGCATTCCTTGAAGGATTGCGTATCGCCCGACGCATTTCCTGACAGTTCAAGATCAACATCTCGCGAGATGTGCTCGGAGTTTGTGTTGCGGATGAGTCTCGGCTACTACTACATAAACTTTACTTAAGTATCTGCAATTCTGAGCAAGTTCAAGCCGGTTTTGTGTTGGCGGCCATCTTGAATTAGGCTGCCTCTAAAAGGTAATCAGCTGTAGATGTTTACCTAATGATTACTTTCTAAAAGTTTCTTAAAGACCTGTTCAGTGATTCATGAGATATTTTGATAAAGATGGAGACAAAGAAACACGCACGCACACGGGCACGGGCAAAAACATTATTGCCCCTCTTTCAGAGGCAGAGTGTGTGTCCGTGTGTGTCCGTGTGTCTGTGTATGTGTTTGTCTCAGCGGTGAGAAGTTCAAATTAAATTGAACTCACTTTAGCTGAGTTACAGGCATTTCCCAGCAGACTTACACCAACAAGAGCAGAGAGGGGTGATTGACATCATCCAGGCCAAACTGACCTGTCTCACCTCCTCTTTGTGTGTTTTGTGATTGTGTGTGCTCATGTGTGTGTGCGTGTGTGTGCGTGTCCCACTGGCTGAAATGACCTGAGCTGCCCAAAGAAGTTTACTCACAACAAATGACTTTGTCCAGACTCAGTAACTTCGGCCTCTGCAGTTCATTTGAGGAAGCAGTGCCTGTATACTGGCTGTGTGTGTGAATGTGCAATTTCTCCTTTGCTGGCAGAAGAAACAGATAGACAGGAATAGATATCAAGGCCACAAAATCAGACAGCAGAGAGTCGTGTTGGTAAAGTTCGGGCAGTATATGTGCTTGAGATGTAATCGAGGTGATAATGTATGCACACATGTGCCAAAGGGTAATTGTTCCATGGATGAGAGTGTGTGTGTGTGTGTGTGTGTGTGTGTGTGTGATCGCCTGCTGCCAGTCATGTATCATTTCACCAAGTGAGCTAATCTGTTTCTCTGACAGAGTTTAGATTACTGATCTCTCCTCTCCTTGCTGCCCTCTTTCCTGAACCTTTAACACCCTCCTCCCCTCTCATTTTTCAAACCTCCATGTTTTGATTTCTAATCTTCCTAAAACACATGAAAACATCCTCCTTCTCCCTACATTTCTTGGTGCTGCTCTTTCTCAAGCAACAGTGTTTGCTGGATAACCTGGATAACCCAAACCAGGGAGGTTTATCCTCAGTGCTACTCTGCATGTGGACTGTGAGATAACAAACAGAGACTCCCATGAATGCAAGATCCCTTCGCTCTTCAAAATCAACCTAATTCATTTGGGATCTGTGACATTTACTCACATGCAGCCTTACCGTCACATGTACTCAGACACACACACACACACACACACACACACTCCAGTTGGTGGCCTCCCAACAACACAGAGAAGGGATTTAACGTGTGCCAATCAGACCTCTGTGCATTTCTGTCACAGAATAGATAGTCAATTCTCTTAGAGAGAAGCTTTACAGATCACGTGACAGCATTGAAGAGACGTGTGTGTGTGTGTGTGTGAGTGTGGAGTATGGAAGTTCACACACAGCCATGTGAACGTGACAATAATAGAGCAGCTCAGAATAGTCCAATCGAATTCATTTGTCATACATTTCCTTCAGTCAGTTCCCTAAATCAGCTGAAATGGAGACAAATGCAGCAGGACTGGGAGATAATCCTCACTGACATGAGGATTTTGCCGCATGGCTCTGTACTAATGCTCATAATCATCAGAGCAATTAATTATAGTAGACAGTGTAGTGTTTGGCAGCTGTCACTTGCAAAGCCTCAGAGGGGGAGAAAAAAAAAAGTAAGTTTGTTTTAATTAGATTTGAAGGAATAGAGGGGTTAATTTTCTGTTTTCGTTTCTGCATATTTAAACCCCCGTGAATAGACTAAAACAGTTTATGCCTGCTAGTTCCCTTTTCAAGATGTGAATTTTAATTTTCATTGAGCTGTCGACGGCTTTACTATTTTGGAAAAGCTGCTCTTAAAACCCCTGGCAGAAAAACATAAAAATCAGCCCCTTTGAAGGATGTTCATTCAGCTGTTTCATTTTGTGGAAAAATTTCAGAACCATGACAGAAAACTGCTTTATTTAATAGCTTTGTAAAACATAATGGAAAAACTGTCTCTTTTGTGTGTGTGTGTGTGAGTGTATTGGCAGCTTTTTTTTGGTCAGTTGAAATTGTAGAAAAGAATAAAAACATTATAGAATTAAAATACTTAGCATTCCTTGAAGGCATGCATATCACCCACCACCTTTCATCCCAGAGTTTTAAACTAAGATCTTATTGTGTTGATAAATTATGATGTTGTTTAGATTGATTGTTGGGGATGACTCTCAGCTACTACCACTCCAAATTTCACCTCAATATTTGTAAAAATAAATAAATAAATAAATAACAATGGCTGACTTATAGCCATTGTGTGTAGGTTAATGTTGATTGACTATAGTGGCCATCTTGAATTGGGTTTATTCCAGAAGTTTAAGTTGTAGATGTATAGCCAGTAATTACTTTCTGGGAGTTTCAATGAAATCTGTTCAATGGTTCATGAGATATTTTGCAAACAGACAAATAGGGTTGACACCAACAGTTCAGACCAAGGTTTTAAGCAATGACGGATCTTGCATCTATTTGCACTCAATGTGTTGTGAAATCACTCTCCGCTCTTACCAAGTCAAATTTCAGCTTAATGTCTGTAACACTGACTGAGTTATGGTCCTTTTTGTGGTTTCTAAGGTCACCAAACATACTTTAGACGGATATGATCATAAAAAGGAGTCAAAAATGTTAAAAAGTACTCATCAGAAATCATGAAATTAACCATAAAAAATGGTTATATTGAACTACATCAAGTAGTGCAGTTTGAAAAAGTTTTCCAGATATATTGATTTGATATTCCGAAGTGTTGGTCCACACTCAGTGTAAACAAAGCACTCGTCTGAATCCACAGAAAACCACGTGGAAGCTTGAATCATATGAATCACCACAGTCTGTGTCGGTAAACAAACATGAGAGAATCAGACAAGCGTGGAATCTTGGACAGGGTGTTTAGGTGGAAATATTAACGTGAATCTGCTGTTAAACGTGAAAGAAAAGAGGAAAAAACAACAAATACTGGGGATCAAGTAGGGCGGTGGAGCACCATAAAGACAAAGCTTGGCACTGAAACACACACTGCTTTTGTGAAACCTCTTCTAAGTTTAGCGTCCCAATGTTAATTGTTAATTGCTTTATGATTTCTTTTTGAACTGGTCTTCATAACTTTGCAATGAGTAGCTTTAATGTAAAATCAATGTTTTGGCTGTAGAGGTAATGGGGATCAGCTTGCGTTGCTTCTGCCATCTTGTTGTTCTTTATTGCAGAGAACAGTTTTCCTTCAAGCCACGTTTCAGACCTGGAAGAAAAACAAACACCCAATGCACACAATCACTTCTCAAATTTGCCACACTTTGTCAACAGTTACTTTCTGGCATAAGGACTTCAGAAAGCTGTCATTCTGGATGACAGTGAAGTATTCATCAAGCCATCAGTCTATTCATTCGATTTACTTCTGTTACTGTAACAAATATAGAGTCACCAGACTTACACTTTAACCGCCGCCACTAACAAATCTGGCTCTACAACGGTGCAATACAGTGCAACATTCAATTTCACTTTAAAGGCAAAAAAAAGCTAAGCATGCGCGCTTTGCTCAGATGACTGTTATTACCAATCCCACATAGCACTTCAGTTGAAATAACACATGTGCACACAGCCTCCAGAGTTGTGCTGGAAGCATGACATTCCCATCTGAAAGGCAAAAGTTAAAAAGTACTGTTTTCACTGTAATCACTGGGTGAACATCTACAACTCGTTAACTTTTGGAGTCAACCCAATTCAAGATGGCCAGCATATCTAATCAATCTTAGTTAGCACAAAAATGCTTACAACTCTGTCATTTTTACAAATACTGAGCTAAGATTTGGTGTCATAGCAGGTGAGATTTATTTCTAACACATACTTTGAGCTCTAACAGATTGCATGAGATCTTCATTTAAAACTTTGACATTAATTACCAAAGTCAATCTTGTCTGTCTATTAGCAAGGCTACAGCAACTTAACTTTTGGGGAGGTAGCCCAATTCAAGAAGGCTAATCAACTTTAACAAACACATAAAAGGTTATACCTCAGTCAGTTTTACAGATATTGAGCTAATATCTGTGGTAGTAGCCCAGAGTCATCCCAATCAAATTGTTTGAGCACTAACAGATTCCACAAGATTTAGTTTAAACCTTTAGCATGCAACACAGTGGCAGACATGCATTCATTCAAGGAACGCCAGTTTATTTTATATTCTCTGCCTTTTCTCTGTCTGTTTTTCGTTTAACTCTGCCTTCTGTTTTTCTGTGGTCACCTCTGGTTAGTGTTGTTGTCTGTACATAAAGACTGAACACTTTTAATATCAATCAAATAATGACAGCAGGCATTTAAGTTTATTTCTAAAAACATACCAGCTGACTAAACAAAGCTGCTTTCTTAAAAAGTCTCCAAATCTTGACATGCTGTGAAAAATGAAATTTCTGGTGAAAACATTTTTATCACTCTAAATGCTTAAACTTTCTGTGTGAAAAAAAAAAGATTAATAACAAAATGAAAAAAGGAAAATAAAAAGAGAAAATTTGAGTAGCTCCTTAATCACAGAGTGTAAGTTCAGTTGAAAGACAGAGGTGCCCTCAGCAAAAAGACTTTATCTCAGATGGCAGCAGGGTGCAACCTACCAGCTCAAGCCTCTCTCTCCTCTCGCCCGTTTGACTCGTTTCACTCAGAGATGGAAATGTTCAAAAGAACTAATTCCTTCAAAGCCGTGATGAACATGAATAGACCGGTCTCCTCCGGTCTTTTCTGGATGAGCTGGATGAGCCTCGCTTGAGTCTCTCATTAGCAGTAACTACACCACAGTTAGAGCCATTAAAATTACATTACAGAGATTTCAGACACACCTTTCACTGATCCCCCTTTCAGCACAACTCATTCTCTTTAAACATAATTGACGATACATGCAGGAAAAGCCCTGCTTTGTTCTGGTTCATAAGACAACTGTTGCATTCATGTGGATCAAATAATAAAACACACTAAAGAAATGTGGTAAACTAAAATGAAGAATGGCGTGTGGAAGCATTACCAATTAAAGGCCATGTCGTATTGCAAGACATCAAGCTCAAAGTGTTTGTTGTGAATGACTCTCCGCTACACTGTAGCTCGATATCTGCCAAATATCAATTTTAGTGTAGGCTAAAGTTGATCAGCTGTGGCAGCCATCTTGAATCAGTTGAATTCCAAACATCAATCAGTTGTACATGTATGATTACTTTTTGAAAGTTTGAATAAAGTTTAAAAAAAATGTTGTGCGTTGTGTAGTGCTTGGATTATGTAATATGTGTTATTATGTGAATGGCTAATATTTGGCCCATACTAAATATTTGCACAATATCTGTAAAACTGTCTGAATTATAGCCATTTCCTTGTGTTTTCTAAGGACAGTTGGTTGTGGTGTATTGGGTTTGTAGATGGACATCCAACTACTACTCCTTACTGAGAGCTTGATTGAAATGTGTCCAGGGATTCATGAAATATTCTACTATTAGACAGCTGACTCCAACAGTTAATGGCAAAATTTTAATAACAGATGGTGCGTCATCAGTTGGAGCTCAGAGAACGCGTTGGGAATGACATTCAGCAACTACCACACCAAATGTTAGCTCAATGCTTGTAAAACCGACTGATTTAAAACCATTTTTGTGCTTGATAAGGTAGCTTTTCTGTGGCCAACTCTGAACTGGGCTGACTCCAAAAAGTGAATCAGTTAAAGATGTTCACCCAGTGATTATTTTCTGAGAGTTCATCCGTCGGTACGTGAGATAATTTGCTAATGCAAACACACAGACAGACATGAGCAAAAACGCTACTGCCACTGAACAATTGAGCTGCAAGACATTAAAAAGCTCAGAGCAGAAATAAACCTTTGAATCATCCTGTAATTTTCCATTTTATAAACTAAAACACTCCGTTTGCTCTAGTCTATTCAGTCCTTTGTTCGGCTCAGCCAGTCAATCAGAGAATGTTATTCAGAACTTCATTTAAAACCTGACTCTGTTTTAACCCTGAAGGTATTCAAAATTATCTTTAAAATCTGTATTTCTAAGATTTGCATACATATCTGATTGTACTTATTTGTTTTTGTGTTCCTCTGAATATAATTACTGGTGAATAAAGTGACCAGAATCTCCACTTAAAATGCATATTTTACCTCTGGGGTGAGATTACATGACCAAGTAAAGGCAAGGAATCTCCTAACAGCGGCTTCCTCACATCCAGCTGACTTTGATCAGTATGCATTGTATCTCAAAGGAGGAAATAAAGAGAGAGCTACATAGCTTCTTGATGTTATGTTTTCTTCTGTTCTCAAAATGACACTTCGTTCTGCCTCTCTGTCAGCCCGATCACTGAAGAACACGCGACAGAAATGAAACAGGGACACCTTTGCAGGAACAGACTGTCCTCTACAGAAATACACTCGTAGCTTTGGTTTTTGGGGACCTTCTTTAGAAGGTTATTTTACTGTTTTTTTGCACTCAGGTCAGGTCCAAATATGGAAACATTGAGTGACTTTGAAGAACTTTGACGGGATTTGATATGTGAGCTGACTTTGTGTCTCCTTTATAATTATTCAGGTATTTTTTTAACTGTTCTAATACAGACATAATAGGACACGTAAAATATGGGGTTACGAACCCAGCTTGCATTGCACAAAGCTGACTAATTTGAGAAAAAAAAACAAAAAAAAAACATAAAGACCTAGCATTCCTTAAAGGAACAGATATTGCCATCTCATTTCATGCCAGAGTTTTAGACTAAGATCATCTTATGCTGAGAAATAACAGAATTATAGCCACTTTGGTCAAACCCTGAAAATAACATTAGGTGCAGTTTTGTGACATTGTAAGATGTCACGCTCAGAGTGTGTGATGTGAATGGGTTTCTGGTCAAAAGCTGTAAAACTAACTGAGTTATCAACATTCTTGTGTTGGCTAACGGCGATTAGTTGTGGTGGCCATCCTGATTTGGATTCACTCGAGAAGTTAATCGGTTGTAAATGTACATCTTATGATTAGTTCCTGAGAGTTTCATGAGGGTTCACAAGATATTTTGGTAATGCTACTTATAAACACACACACGGGCAAAAACATTATCAGCGTTGGATGATTACATTTTGAACAGAAAAACCTCAGAGCATTACCTTGATTTTACAATTATACTGAGCTGTGCTGGCGAGACGAAGAACTCAAATTCATGGCCTCCACAGAGAAGGTTATGCGGCTGGTCTGGTTTATGTGTCTATTAGCAGTGGAGGAAATAATTATGATGCACTTGCATAACAGTTTCTACAGAGATCAAGCCTGACCTGGTTTAGACACGATTAACTTTTGATGTCAGTCCAGGTTTAGATCTGTTTTTTTTTCTCTTTTCTTCTCCTTTCTTTTCCACACCTTGACAGAGACACGGAGTCTCAAAAACCCACGGGTGAAACGTGTTCAGTTGTAGGTTAAGATCTGGCGAGTGTGAAGGTCACTGCACTTCATTTTGAACAGATATTAAACCACTCAGCAACTCAGGTTTAGCCAGTCTCATAAAATAGAAATGTTTCACGTACAAACATCAGTGTGTTGCTTTTCTGTTACATATCTTTTCAGCTGGGACAAGTAAAATGTCACCAGGGCCATAAAAGAGGCAGCAAATTTTTCTAACAACAGGGGCCGGGGGGGGGCATGGTGGAGCTACCAGTTCGTTACTGACACGTTTAACCATTACGGAGCAGCATTTTTGCACAGCTGAGATTCACGTTTTCTGCTTTATTGACGAAGACAAATTAAGTAATAATTATTTGTCCAACTCCTTGGGAAAAGCTCTTTTGCCTAAACACAGCAGTCTGATACGTCTGCATTATATTTGCAACTAAATTGAAAGCCGCAGATATCTTCTATGTTTGATTCATTTAGGTTCAGTGCAAGTTTATTTATATAGCTTCGGTGAACAACAAAGATCCTTCTCGCGGCACTATACATTTACCCAAACAGGTCCAATTCAGATCCAGTTACAATTCAGTTCACATTCAGTTCAACGACACAGTTCGGTTATGTTCAATACAACTCAAAACAAGCTGATAAAAACTTCATTAGTAAAACAGTTTTCTAGCTAAGGAGGCAAATAGACTGCAAGGACATTAAGTCGGTTTTCTTTCTAATAAAAATATTCTGAATGATATACTTTAATGGCTGAAGTGAGCAGAACAAAAAAGGCTTTCATGTTTGTGTTTAAAGACACCTTCTTTGTCACACCTGAGTCACTTTGGAGCAAGAAGATGACACCCAGTAAAGATGATATCTATGTGTGGTTGGGAGTCAGTTTTCCCGGACACGAAGGACAATATGCACGCCAGCTGGTGCAACGAGACTCATCCCTGTGGCTTTTTTTTTAAATATTCAGTGGTGAAAGTACCTGAACAGTTCTGACGAGGTCCTCTGTAGCCATTTGAGAGGGTAAAAAGTGGAAGGCAGAAAATGCTTCAGTATACAGGAATATAATACATTTTCAGTTTATTCTTGAAAATAAATATTTCCTTTTTGGACTTGTGGGAAAAAAAAGTTCCATCAAAATTTATCTCTTCCTTTCCTGTCTTTTTTTCTTCCCCCCCCTCTCAGAGTTTTTGTATCTTGCCCACTCAGCACCACTCACATGAGCAGCAGGACAACAGGGACACATTTACAATCTGCTGAAAACAGTGAGATACAGGACTTATAACGCAACATCCGCTCAAAATCCAAAAAGCCTTTCAGGGAAAAAAAAACAACGCACATAAAAAAATAATAAATAAAATAAAAAATATCTTGGATTATATTGTTCCACGCTGCCTGTTAGGGCTAGGAATATATCCGACTCCTTCTCTAAATCTTTTTTAATCCTCTCTTATTCTCAGTTTTTTTTTTCAGTCTTTCTCTCTTTTCTTCTCTAAATCTCATAAACAGCTTTAGCTCTTATCTGGATAGGATCAGACAAAAAAAAAAGGTATAGGAAAGTGATTGCATTTGTCATGTTTATGCTAAACTCAAGTACAGTCAAGAGTTCAGACTTATAGAGAAAGACATTTTGGGTGTATTGACTGTTCTTTGACTTGCATTGAAAAGTATTATCAGATCCTGTGCCTTTAACTCGTGCCTGCACCCATCACCGTGATGCACCGTGGCTCAGGGTGCGTAAGCTGGATTAAAGCGTCTGACACAAGCACAGATCCACGCCTTCAGCTTTGCATATTCAAGCCACACAGCTGGATGAAGATGACAGAACTTTAACTGTCTCCTCAGTTCCCTCTTTTTATATGGGTGGGTCTCTTTTATTGCCGTGTAGCCTCACAAAAGGGAGGTAATAGATTTTAAAAAAAGCCTTCGTCTGCTAAACAAGCGTCTGTCCAGCCAGGATTCAGTGTAATAGTGCTCCAAATTGCCTTGTAGTTTACACAACATCCTATCCATACAGATGTGTGTCTACAGAGGCATCCCTGTGCAGAGATAAGACCATTAAAGCAGCGAGGGTCTGCTTGTAAAGGCTGCTTGAGGAGGCTACAGTGCATCCATTCATTCGTCCTATAGACCCTCCCAGACTCAGGCTCCCCCACCTGCTTTCCTCTCTGTACCCCTCATCCCCCTCCCCCCCGATGATTAATGATAACTTGCACTGACCATTGGCTGCAGTTTGGGGGCATTTTAGATGAGCGGCAGCAGGGGGGAAATTTCCACTCACTTTTTCTGCTTTCCCCCACAGTGTCTTTTACTCAACTGACTTCAGCTTACTGAGGAAAAAGAGACCGGAGGGAGCCGAGATAAAAGACACTTTAGAGACAAGGGGAACACCGAGCCCACATTCTAAGCTACTAATAACACTATTTTGGAGTGGGGGGGCATCAGCTTTAAGCATGAGTAGGAGGAGACGAGGTTGATGGTGATAAATGTCACATTGTAAAGAAATGGGATTTTTTTTTTCAACTAGAATTTGGCCTAGTTTAACAAATCTTAAACTTCTTCTCAAAAAGGGATGAGTAAGCGTGTAAAGGGGGTGAAATATGGGATGTCATCGCTATTAAAATTATTCTTCTAAAAGAACATTGCAGACATAAAAAAAATATGCAAAAGGATCATTGTGCCATAAGGAAAAAGCAAAGCAAAGCATAGAAGTGTTATAGTTCTTTCTGTGAGATTTGATTGCCCTCTAGTGGTCAGATGTGAGAACACTTAGATTAAAGATTTCACAGCCGTCGTAATATTGACTGTGTGATTAAAAAATATAATAAATTCAGAAAGAAAAAAATTCTGTATTATCAAAATGTTCAGAAAAAAATTAAATCTGCAGCTACTGAACAGCAATACAGATTTGGTGGTTATTGTAGCAAACAAGACAAAAACGGGCCCTTTCAAAACTATTGTAATTTGTTTTTATTTGTTACTAAATTCCTATGAAATAAACACTCAGCTGTGCCTATTATTGACCTGAATTACTCTCTGTATATAGGAGTAGCTAATTGTTTCTAGTTTTCATTATTTTTTCCACGTGGCAAACAGCAAAAGAAATTTTGAGAGCATCATAAATAAATCCATAAATAAGGCCATAGTAGTGGATAGAACTGTTGCTTCATAGCAAGAAAGCTGCAGGTTCCCACCTTCCTGTGTGGAGTTTGCATGTGCAGCTTTTCTCTGTTTCTTTCTCAGCATGACTCTCTTCCAACATAGTACGTGTGAGCCAGCTGTACTAAACCTGTAACATCACTAGGTGTCATCATGTCCTCACAGTTCAGCAGCGTCACCGAGTGTGGGTCAACTGAGGATACCCTGCCCTCATGGATAAACATCCTCTGGGACATGAAGAGTGACTCAGTGGTTCACAGCGGCCTTCAGCTTCTTCCCTCCTTCTCCGTGTTTACTGATGCACTGAAGGCCAGTGTGCATTCAGATGACACCAAGTTTGGGTTTTTACAAAAGATTTTTATTGTTATTTTTGAGCTGTCCTGAAAAAAAAAAGGTGAAGTATGACCACAAGAATATAAATATATAGACAAAAGCTTCAGTCATTGCATGTTACATTTCTGATGCAAACAGTTGGCTGACAGTGGAACAGTTAGTATTTCTTTTGAAAATAAAATTCAGTTCAAAAACAAAATAAAAGTTTTAAATTCGCTTTGAAACCGAGAATGCAGAAAGGTGTTTCGTAAGAAATTCAGGCACTCATCTCCAACTTCACAGAGCAACATGCTTACAGTTTTAAAATTATTCATAACACACAAAACTCACCTCCTAATCTAATATAATCAGGAAAAAAAAGCTTCTCACTGCACCTAAACAAATCATTTGCTGGGGTTCTATCATCTTTATGCAATCCTCGATGTATGAATGTAGCAAGCAGGATTCTGAAATCATTGCAACAATACAAAGTAATAATCCAGCACAGGCTTACGACCAGAACCTGCAGTTTTTTGCAGTTCTTTTTATTTTTTTTTGTTAGTGACATTCCTGTCATCGTTGGACAGTCCAGCTTTCTCTTGTCTGAAGTTATTTCACTGACTCAAAGAATCACTTTTCCCTGTGATAAAATCCCAATAAACACAGCACAAACACACACACAGATTAGCAGTCACAAGTGACAACAGTGTAATTCTGGTGGCATGTTCGCAGAGATTAATGCAGAGTTAGAGGTTTAATCTTTGGTCGTGGCATGTCCCTTCAGCATATTCACCAAAAAATTACTTTTCTCAAGTGTATTTTCCCCATGGTCTCCCAAACAGGTGTTCTTTATACCTCCCTTGGAATGATTTTATCACCCTCGGGGGCATTTTGTTGTCATTTCAGCCGCAGCTGCCTAACAAGAGCAGTTTTCTTATATGTGCCCTTATGAGGTTCAGGACAATGGGCAAACAATTTGTTCTGTAATCTCGTGATTTCTGTTTACACATGTACATCACAGCAGGACATAGTCTGCTAGAGAACAGAGTTCTCAGAAGATGCGGGTGTGGCAGGACACAATGCAAAAAGTACACTACGGAATGTGTTGTGTTTTCTTGATAATACTTCAAGGATGACAAATGGGGCTTTGTGCTGACTCACTTGTGCTTATATCAATGCCACGTGTACTTCAAAGTGTTTATAATGTCAGCAGAGTAGATAGAAACCATCACACAGGTCTGCAGCTAAGAGGACAAAACCGCACCTTTTACCAGCAAGCTCTTTTGCTTACTTGCAGTAAATGCTCAATGAAATTTTTGTTACTATGTTTGTGCATTGTCTCAAGTGTTTTGTTTTGTTTGTTTTTTTCTGGTCAAGGTGGACAAGTTCTGCAACAAACACAGGGATTATGTGCATGCAACTTCTCTAGATTGTCTCTGGAACATCTTGTCCCCTGGGCTCCCCACCTATGCATGGTATGCCTATTTAGGGAGCAGTACGGGGCCCGAGTAAGTGATGTAACACAGTTAACGTGACAGCCTCTCATTTTAATAGTTCTCCAGCTAATAAAATGAACAACCACTCGTCGAAAACATAAATTCAAATGCTATCAAAGCTGAATGTCCTACACAAATTCATTTTACCTTTGCAGAGCAAATCCACTGACTGATCTTTACTAGTCAGAAAAGTGAAGAGCTCAACTTTGTGTACTCAAGAAAATAGCTAAACTTTTCAGCACAGGATTTGTGCCTCCACAGATTGCCTAAAAGGAATTTTTTTGCAGACTGCCTTTAGTGTTGCACATTTTCCCCCCGCATACTCTGTTCCTACCTCACTTATCTTTGTCCACTGTACTGGCACAAGCAGGAAGCTCCACTCTAAGATAACCTACAGAAATAGCATGAGTGCCTTGCAGTACTGAGAGTTACTGATGTTGTATGTAAGTACAGTATCTGCACATTACTATGGAAACTGCAGAGGACTGCCCAGTACACACGGCGAAGCTCCAGGATGCGGATATTCACAGTTTTGGCATGTTGTTGGATTCAGCCACCAAAACGCTAGGCTGAACTAGTGTAATCCTTTATTGTTTGGATGTCTGAAAAATGCTCTAAAAATCATATTTCCCCAATTTCATTGTCTCTCCATCTCCTCCTTGTCAATTTAAGTATAGCATTTAAAGTCTTTCTTCTGCATGCAAAGCTCTCAACCACCAAGCTCCATCTCATATTAAGGATCTTCTTGTTTCATATTTCCCTAACAGAGCATTTTGCTCTCAGACTGCAGGTTTACTTGTATTCCCTAGAGTTTCTAAAAGTAGAATGGGAGGCAGAGCTTTCAGTTATCAGGCTCCTCTCTTGTGGAACCAGCTTCCTGTTTTTATCCATTAGGCTGACACCCCATCTACTTTTAAGACAAAGCTTAAGATTTGCCATTTTTATAAATCCTATAGTCAGGGTTGGTTTGGGTGTCCTGAGCTATCCCTTAGTTATGCTGCTAGAGGCTTAAACTGCTGGAGGACACTGACAGCATTTCCTCTCTCTACTCTCCACGTTTGTCCATGCAATTATTGCTCCCGTTAGCCTGCGTTTTCTTTGTTTTTCTTCCCATAGAAACCACACCTGGACCAGTCATTCTGAGTTTGCCTCTGTCTCTTTCCTGTCCTCTCAGCCCTCAGCCGGTCAAGGCAGATGGCCGCCCATCCTGATCCTGGTTCTGCTGGAGGTTTCTTCCTGTTAAAAGGGAGTTATTCCCTCTGTCTTCCTTAGCTAGATCGTTTTTACTAATTAGCACTTATTGTATGTGAATGTAGTGTTTTGTATAGGAATTAAGGGAATTGAATTGGAATTTGGATGTGAATTGTATTTATAATGTGGGCTTGTTTTTTTCTTTGTACAGTGGCCCGAGATCACATTTGCTGTCAAGTGGTGCTATTTAATTAAACCAGTGAATTGGGAAAAAAATGCAGTTAGGTTTTTTTTTCCTTTCCTGCAGTACAATTTAAAAGAGCTACTTTAAATAAGTATGAATGCTTATGACAACTGTGGTTTATGCCTGTACTGTAAGTGGAGTGTTCTTCATACCTTGAGGCTGCCGCTGTGTTTCGACAGAGTGCTGTGAGGGACTGAACTTACGACCTCACTGGGGGAATGGCATGTTAAAAAGCTCAAATCCCTGTTGTGTGATTTCCTGTTGCTCTGTGGGAGAAAAACGCATGGGTCAAAGTCCATTTCCTCAACCAAGAACGAATAAAAACAACTGTGCAGATAATACTGTCAGTAGGAGGAAAGCAAACCGAAAAAAGTGGCATGTTTAACGTGGACCAAAATAAAACCATGCATTTACAGCATGTAAAATTTAATTATGCCATTACGTACTGACCGTAAAGGGGAGGGGACTTTAAACCGCTGAACGAATTCAACCAATAGCGTGCAAGATGCGTGCTGCGTTCCCTAACAGTCGGTTGTTTTGAGTGCTCCAGTCTCCTTCAATGGCTTTATAGTTTGTTACACTTTCTTACTTCAAATAGGAATAAGCTACATATTATTTCATTTTAACAGTGACCAAAAGAAACATGAACACCTAGGAAGTCTTAAAAACTATTTGTTGAGACTTCTTAAAGAGTTATAGCTCCCTAATGACAAATATAAAAAAGTAGAGAAAGTGCATTTTATGTAAAAATGCAACAATGCAATGCTGAGCTCTGAACGACTTTGCTGTCATTTGATGAAGTAGCAAAATTTGTGTTGTTTAAAGCTAGAAGAAGCAGAAGAGCAGCTAAAAACTAAAAAGTAACAAAAGGCTGTGCTAAATGTTGCAAGAGGATGAGTAATAGCTAAATGTAACAAAAAGGCTAGCTAGAAATAGCAAATTTCTAGCTAGAAGGCAAAAGTAGCAAACGCCAACCTAAAAGCTGGATAAAAACAAACAAACAAACAAAAAATAAAATGTAAAAGGCTTGTTTTAAACTAAATGCGGCAAAAGGCTACCTAAAAACAGCTAAAGTCTAGTTGAAAGCCAAAAGTAGAAGAGTGATAACTAAAATGTAAATGCAGCAAAAGGCTAGCTAAATGTTAAAAGAAATATAATTGTAACTAAAAGCTAAAAGTAGCATAGGAAGACAAAAAAACAAACAGAGCAAATACCATGAAGCAGGTTCCAAAGAGAACATCGTTCATGGAGGAATTGAAGCTGTCTCGATGTATTTATGTAATTAACATTTTGAAAATTATAAAAGTTACAAAAATCAAAGGTCATAGCACTCATCTTCTGAGTGAGATGGACGTTTTGATATGAATGGCTAAAAAAAAGCACAGACAAACAAAAACAAACAACACAAACAACAAAACAAAAACGATAACAACACAATAAAGGATGCTTTGAAGATTTTAGGATGACGTCAAGCTAAATATCAAATGCGCCCCTGAATAATAAATATCCTACGCAGATATCAGTGCATAAAATACAAAAAAAGAGAGGAAAAAATGAAGTTTTAGCTGACATTTTCGAACAGAAACTTTCCGAGCGCGCCTTGAACGCACCGCAAAGGGAGGGTCTTGAGAGGTTCGGTTTGCCTCGGCCGTTTACTCTGATTAGCTTCACGGGGTTCACGGGACGACAGTTTAGGAAGAAACACGGAGCTCTCCGACAATTTGAACGCCTTCCCAGCGAGGTAAGACCTTTTTGAGCGTTTATTTGACAGTTTTCTCGTGCGACCGAAGGGGCCGAGAGGTTCGCGTAGTCAATAACTACAGTTTTGTGTGGGTTTTGTGGTAAAAGTATCTGGTCGAAGCGGCGGCACCGCCGTGGACACGTTAATGAGCCGAAATGCCAGCAGTAGCTCGGCGAGTTGAAACCTGTTACTTTAGTTAAAAAAAGTTTTCCGAGGTTATTTTCGGTGGTTGGTCGACACAACGAGAAGCTAAAAGACATTCTTAAACTAGGCACACCTGTTTGTCCTGCCCGAGCGTATTGTCCCGGTGAAGAAATGGACCTTATCGGCGTTTACCGTTTCTGCCTGCTTCATTACGTAATTTAATGACGTGGAGGAGACACGGCTGAGGTTGACTGGCTGTGGGGTAAACATGTAAAACTTTCTTCTTTAACAACAATAAAATAAACCCGTTTTACCAGTAAGCACGGGATGGGATTGGTTAGTATCAGATCTTTCAGACCCCCCCCCCCTGTTTTCGACACAGGAATTCCTGGAAAGCAAGAGGATTATCCAAAGAGTCTTTTGGCTGCTTAACCTCCCCTTGGTTTTGGTTGAGCGGCCAAAGTCTGCCCTCTCTTCGTCTGTTCCAGATAAGTGATAAAACATTTGTCTGTCCCGAGGAAATTCCTTTCCCTGAGTCACCACACCCTGGTTGTTGTGCTGCCGAGAAGCTCCTGTAGTGCAAACCTTCACATCTCTCCCCTTCCTTGTCTTGGCATGTAAAAAAAACAAAACCTGCACTCCTGGTGTGTGTGTGTGTGTTTGTCGTGAACCAAAGTCAGACGTGCAGAAAACTCTCTCCAAGCAGGACTACTGCCATGTTAGTTTCTCCACAGGCACTAGGGAGATGAGAGGATATTTGACCGAAACAAGTCGAAATAATGCTCCTGGTTTGTTTGTTGTTTTGACTCCGTGGAAATGTGATGTTTCGCAGCTCATGGACAGAGATAGTGCTGCCCGGCTCTCAGATGACTCTCAGCTACTACCACGCCAGATTTTGGCTTAGTATCTGTGAACTTACCTGAGTTGGAGCCACTTTTCTGTTGGGTTAGCTGTGGTGTCAGTTGTAGGTGTGCTGAGTGTCATAAAAATGTGCCCATTGGTTCATGACATATTTTACTAACAGGCAAATGTTATTGCCATACTGTTAAGGAAAAAGCACTGTGCGTTGTGTAGCACTTGGCGTATGTGTAGGAGGATGAGGCTCAGCTACTACTGTGGTAAATTTTGGGTCAACATCTATAAAATCGGCTCATTTTTCTGTTTCCTTAGGTTGCTTTGCCATCTTGAAATGGTTGTTTCCAGAAGTTAAGGATTTGTAGACGTCCGTCCAATGACTCCCCGAGCGTTCCTTCAAAAATCCTTCTGCTAGTTCATGAGATATTTTGCTAACGCAGCAAACACGGAACACAAAAACACGGGAGATAACTCATCTCGTGCAGTGGAGGAAAAATGCAATTTTAATTCCAAAACGCTGAGCACTATAAGGATTTAAACTTGAGCAGTCTTCGACCACTGGCAGAAAGAAAGAAGATCTCACATGCGTAGAGGCATAAAAATCAATAATAATTGTAATTAAAAAAAAAAGATTTCAGTCTTTGTGTTCATCGTGCCAAATCCGTCCGAGTATAAGGCGGATGTTTAAACAGAAAATAGAATAAACATCTAATTGAAAGGTCTTATTTAAATGCTTTCAGAAGTAGTTATTCAGCATTATTGTGGAACATTTTAATCACAACAAAAAAAAAGTTGTGATAATTAAACTAATTATTATGACTAACCAGTGTGAAATAAGCATTGCATGGTTTCAGCTAAGGTCTTTTTGTTGTTGTTGCTTTTGTAATTATTTAATTTGATTGAATAATTGTTTGCTTCATAAATTGTCTGGAAACTGTGAAAATAGTAATTTTTTTAAATCATCTGTTTTATTAAAAGCTTGTTTTTGCTCATTAAAACTATAAATATTTCCCTCATTTACTCTCAGTCAACTGATTGTCTGAAATTGTAATTATTTCACCTTTTACTCAGCTAGTTGTGCAATGCCATAATATTCCAGGAAAGTAGTATGTGTATTTTAGGTGACTATACTTATAATTTATCTTTTATTATATCTAATCTTAATGTTTATGGAGACAAACATGTTTGGCAGTGATGGTGTTTAAGGCTCTTATTTGACCTGGAAGAAGTAGGGATGCATTAGAAGTCACACATCTACTAAAACTAAAATAAATAAATGGTCAAATAGTCACAAATCGTGTACATATTTAAAATTTCAGTTAGACTCGATGCCTTATTGATAAATACAAATCTTGAGTGTGTGAGCTTTTTATTTTTTTGTGTTACTGAGCTCAGACTGATAGTTGATGAGCTCATTAGGTCGGTGTGAAAGTTTTTAGAGATAACTATGAATCAGAAGCTGCATCCATGTCTTTATAACCAGAGGGCATTTGACTTGATGCCTTTTTTTATTTTGTTCTTTTGTCTTACGACAGACCTCGGAGTGTTTTTCTGTCCTCTTGACTGCATGTACCAGCCTGAAGCTTTGTGCCGAGGAACTAAGGAAGTGCACGAGTTCTCAGCTTATTTAAACCTACAAACAAAATGTCTGAGTGCCGACAGGAGTGACAGATTGCTCACTCGGTGCGTTTTTTGTTTTCGTTTTTCGTTTTCTGTTTGAACTCCTCGAAGTCTGCGGAGAGCTGCGAGTATGCTTATTGTCGAGCTATAGATGTTTATCAGTCAAGGTGTTCAGAAAGAGGCTCCACGGTGTATCCTGTCCCAGATTTGTGTGGGCAGCTTTCCATCAGGCAACATTTCCACAGAGGCCTGTTTTGTTTCGAGAGCTGATGTGACATGTTCTGCAGCAAAATGGGAGAAATTATATTTGTGCTCCTAAAGGAAAGGAGTTCTACATGGCAAACTGTTTTTATTCTGGATGCAAATGCAACTAAATATAATGTATAAAACATTTACACTTGAGTCAATATTTGTCTGATATGTGTTACTTTTATATAAGTATGGTTAAAGTCAGTATGACTGTATTTAAGTGTTTCCCTGCTTTCTGATTGTCATTCATTGTCTCAGTCTGGCTTGACTATTTGAAGGAATTTGGCTACAAGTGTTAATTTATTTTGTCCTCCTAGCTTTATATTTTCTTCCACTCAGACTAAGACACATTTTAGCCTTTAGGTACATGCAAATAAGTTCAGATTATTTACTTAATTATTTAAAACACTGAACAAAAACAGCTAGCAGTGAAGTGAAAAGCTAAGAAATCTTGTCAGTGGAGGCTGTGAGTCAATTGGGAGTGCCCGCACATGTTTGTTTTTATTAGTTCTGTATGTGTGAATTGCAAAAAATAATAATAAAAAAAAAAAGGGTTGCTGCACCCTAAGGATGTGCTACATTAGCTTCCTGTTGGTGACGTCAGGCTGCAACTCATGGAGCAAGACATGAGGGCAGGGTAAGAACGAGAGCCTGAAGGAGGACGGACAGAAGAGGGGGAGCTCCCGGAGCGAACGGTGGACAACAAGGTCCGATGAAGTCAGCTGCTTCATCGTGTCCAGCTGAGGCATGTGCAGCTGCATAATGTAGCAGAGAGCTGCTCTTCAAGTCCTGAGAAGATGGGTTTCCAAATCAACTCGTGACTTATTTACCCGTTTGTTTAATCACAGTCAGAGAAGATCAGATGCGTGCACATCACAGAACATAATTTTAATGTTTTTAAATTTCTGTCACTGAGCACCACACGTCTGTTTTCCGCTCCCTCAGTCGATCTGACTTCTCTGTCCGTCTGAACTGGACCCAGGAGACTGAGAGGTAGATGACAGAATAATTCTGTGTGATATTTTTTTCCCCTCGTTTGCTCTGTTCTCTGAGCTGAGATGTGTTAAACAAGGTGGGTGGGGTCCGTCTCAATGGCTGTGCCCTATTTTGGGCTCCAGTTAGGTTCTGTGACTTTAGCCTCCACAGCTTTTTTGTTTGTTTGCTTATTTTTTTGCGGCAACCTGGGGTCTAGAATTAGACTCATCCTTGAAAACCTAAATTTGGTTTTAATTTATTTGCAGATGGTTTTTCTTGCAAATAAGCATTTTTTTCCACAAGGCAATAACCTCAGAAAAAAATAAGCTTTTTTTTTTTTTAACGGACAGTTAAATACTCAAATTTGGAGTACTTTTAGCTACATTCTAACATGTTTGTCACCCTATTTCACAGTATAATATTTGACTAGCTGGGTCATCTATCCTGAATATTTTAACTTCAACAAAGTAAGATAAAAGTGCTGATATGTGTTGAGGGGGACAGCAGTTTGAATGAGATGAGAGATTCCTCGTGGCTTTAGTTTTCCTGTATTTTAACAGACAAGCCAGTGTCTGATAACTATTTGCTTTATTTAATCATCTCACAGACCACACTTTGCTGGTGAATGCATCAGTTCTGGACAGGTATTGGAGCAGAGCTGCTTATGTGGCTTTGTGAGCATAAAGGAAAAGCAGATAAAATGTTTTGGTATGTGGTCAGATGTTACTTTAACCTGTGGTTTAGTTGTTGTTGTTTTTTTTACTGCTCACAGTTTCTCTGGCAATCAGATGTTTACAGCTTTTATTGGTTTTACTACTTCAGGAAGCGTTTAATGTTTTCTAAAACAAAATATAACCAAAAAACTGGAAAACTTTAATCATCTGTACCTATTTATAAATACACTTGTCGCTGTTTGCTCATACATTTTTGACTTATTTGTGCTTTAGTTGAACTGGTGCACATTAGTTAAAGACCTCCCATCACAGTCAAAATTTATTTGATGCTGCTTTTATCGCCTTACTACCTCCACTGAGCAAGGCAGGTTAATGTGTGCCTACAGTGCACCGAAGGTGGAGAAATGAAGGAGAAAAGACGATCTGTGCCACGTGTACGGGGAATAAGTTCGCCCGTTGCTATTTGGGAACAAACATGCGAGACGGCATCATTACTAAGACACGTTAAAGTGAAGTCTGCTGCAGAGTGTGTCGGATCTGTTTCTGAGCTGTCAGGTCTCCACGTTCTTTTGTACTACATCTGGCGGCTCGTTTTTTTGAGCTTGGCCTATAAAATAGTTGATTCAGTTCAGTAAATAAATGATCTTATGTGACACTCTTCTAATAAGCGTGTTTGCTGAAAAGTGCTCGTATCTTAATGTGCTACTGCGGTTTTGTTTATATATGATATAAAAATCGGCATTAATATGTGTAAATATTTAATATCAGCTTATTGTTTGTTGCCTCGGTGTTTAAGTACAGGCTTTTATTACATATTTTAATGTATAACGTCTACTTATTGAAGTAAAAAGTACTTTTAGTCTTTGTTCTTGTCCTTGTCCTGACACTGAACACGTGCGCACACACTCACTCGGACACACGTTAATGCAACGTAAAGGTGCCTATATCATCACTACAGCCCATGTGCTGCCACTGTAACAGCAAGCACCCTGCTGCCAGAGTCCTAATTATCAATAAGCAGCACCATCTCATTTTCTTTGAATCTGCAGCAGTGGCCATATCTTCTTTTTTTTGAAGTTTTCTGTGTTAGCTACTAAAAGTGTTTGTGTGCACCTTCCCTCTGGCAATGACAGTATGATGTATGGAGTAGCAGCAGCCTGCTATCACAGAGAACAGGTGGCTCTCTCCGGAGATTCTCTGGCAACACACTGGCCTGATTTACTGTGTAGAAATAAAAATCTAACTGAACAGTTTTCCTTTTACTCTGGTAGTGGAAATGGTCGCTGTGGCTGCAGGGAATCAAAATGAACAACTCAGGGCCACCCATTCGAGAGACTGTGGCAGAGGATTTTGAGTAGCAAGATTCCCATTGCCTAGCTTTGATTTGCAGAACGTGTGAACAAGTAGTGGTAAATGTTTTCCTCCACTATTGTGCAGAACAAAAAAGTTGTGATGCTTGTTAAGGGTGCATTTTTATATTTTATATGAGCTACTGGAATGTAAACATCTTTTGAGATGTTTTTTTCAGATCTTCTGGCCGGGCAGAGATTAAAATGAGATTGCAGACTGACTATTTCTGTTCTGAGCTGGCACATTTTAAGCTTCCTTGACTGAAGGGCTTTTTTTTTCATAAATCTCATACATTCCTGGAAATTAACCAGGAAAAACATGGCATTTGTTTTGTTTTTGCTCTGCAGCTGGTTTACAGGTGGGATAATGACCAACATAGCCTAGACCATTACTCTGTGGCAACACAACACGGCTAACTTTAGTCACCTAAAGCTGTTACATACTGCTAAAATCAATAAACCTCTTGGTCATAAAACAGATCTCAAAGATGCTAAAGAGCCCAGTGGTAGCATCTGTTGGTAGTTTAATGGTTTATTGCTATGATTTCTACACCTTATATTTGTTATGATTTAGAAACTGCTGGATGCGTGGCAGCAGAGGTTTCTGTCTTTGTGTTGCTCCGGGTAGCTTTATGCTACTGGCTGCCAGCCAGAGGTTTGTCTCCTCCTGCCTTGTCTTCATTATTTTTCGTCCAGTGGGACATGATTATTGATGTGTGTGACAGTCACTCTGTTATCTGGCAAACATTTCTCTCACGATCACACACCTTTCGTGGATCCAAGAAAAGACAAAAGCAGAGCCGTGTCTGACAAAACTAGTAAGAGCTGCACATCACTCCTCTTGAGACGTAGAGGTGACACGATGAAAGAAAATATTATGACTGACGGAGCTTGTGTGGAAAGAAGCATGCCGAGCGCTGAGGCTGCAGAGTATGCAAGTCTACCACTCTCCTCCTGGTTCTTTCCCTCCTGCTCTGTTTTTCACCCTACACACAGAACACAACCCAGGAAAAGGAAGAGGGTGCGGCTCCAAAACAAACTTGGGTCATCTCTTTTTTTTTTTTTTTTCTTTTTTCTTTTTCCTAACTCTCACACTATTTATGGTCACAGTCCCTTCTCCTTTTGTCCTCAGTTGAACTCCGTTTTCTGCTGTTTACTGTGTCAAGCCCTAACATGTAGATGTCTCCCTGTGTGTTTTTGTTTGTAGATGGCTGCAATCAGAAAGAAGCTGGTGATAGTTGGAGATGGTGCATGCGGGAAGACCTGTCTGCTTATCGTCTTCAGTAAGGATCAGTTCCCAGAGGTCTACGTCCCCACTGTATTTGAAAACTACATCGCTGACATCGAAGTCGATAGCAAACAGGTACAAAATGTTAAGAATGTCTGCTGATGACAATGAATAATGACATGAACAAAGTCTACATGTATTAAGTGTAATTATTGAATTACTTTTGCACAACCTGGTTTGTCACACAACTTAAACTCTGAGGAAAATGTTGAACTTTTAAACTCCACTGCCCTTATTTGACTCTTAAGGTTACAGGTCATGTTATAGGCAGGGAGTTGAGGAAACGGTCACGTTAGCGTATGAAACACAGATGTTTTTTTTGTTTTTAATGTTATGAAACAAGTTCAAGTGAATCAAACACGGGGGATGTCTTACTGCAGAGTAAGTGCTGTAAGGATTCAGAACACAGCAGGGATTTTATTTACCCTTGTTGAGAAATCAAAGCAGGCAGTTTTATGTGACAATCTGACCCTGGTCGTGAAGCACGCCATTGTGACTCATGGGGATAAATGCATGTCATGACAGAACCTTTGGGTCACTTCATTGTTACGAACAGACAGACTTTAAGCCAACAACAGGAAGTGGATCCGTGCTACCTTCCTGATCAGAGCTGAAGTCCCCCCTCCATTACCACCCCTGTACATCATGACTAATATCCTGTTCCTGCTTCCTGTGCTGCAAAATCTGGGATCAGCTTTTTGAGGTTCTGACTGAATGTCAAGTGGATTGTTCTACTTATAAAAAAATTTGGCATACGGATTAGTTTTAAACTAAAAGGTGGGCAATATAGCAAAATTAACTTTTTTTTATCAAGATTTTTAGTTATTTATTTATTTAATATCTTGCGAGGTAAAAACAGTGCAACCAAACTATTTTTCTTTGTAAAAACTTAGCCCTATAAGGAAAAAATGGACAAACTGGAACATTTAAGCCAAATAACATTTCTATCAACTTAGACCAAATACAATGGAGATTTAACAACTATGTTCTAGTTTATATTTGAAGCACTCTCTCTGTTTTTTCCCTAACCCCAATTTTGAATTTTGAATGAAAAGGTGAACAACAGCAACACTCCAGTTAAGTGCACTCTTGCTGCCTAAAAGCTAATCTATGAAGCTACCAAATCCACTTGTTTTTGAGTTAGGACTCAGTTTATATTTAGCTTTAATAAACATGAGCCTAAACAGTAGCAGAACAAAACATCAAGGTGGAAATTGAGTTTAAAACAATTATTCAAGCTTATTTAAAGTAGGTCAAATACCCATGTCAACTAATATTATGAACTAATTCAGTATTACTGCATTATTCAACTCAGTCATTTTGACATGACTTTAATTTACCTCCTAAGGTAAAACACTAAACATTTTCCTGAAAGGGGTAAAATAAAAATGAAAATTTGGAGGTAAACTGGTGACCTCTGAAGTGTAACGTGATTCTTAACGTGATACTGGCTGATTATTAAAACCCAGCAACTTTTTAATCCCTAGTTTTCTGCCATTTTGTAGGCTGCATGGTTACTGGTTCACTTACTACTTTCCATTATTTGCTTGCCTTCTCGTGTAGACTCTCTTTCTCAAACGCCTGTGTGAGAGGTTTGTTTGGGTCTAAAGTTACCCCCTTTATCTCTGTTGCGTGCAGCGTGGCTGCTCTCCGAGCTGATGCTGTCTCTTTAAGTAGTTGTAAAGGTTTGTCAAAAAGGGTTTTGGCCAAATTTGTGATGTTGCTCTTGTGTGAAAATGATCTCCCTGTGGTTAAATACATCTGACTGTGCTACCGTGTCTAACTACTCCTGCCAAAGTAAGTAGTCGGTGATCCTGTGATAAAGACTTGGCCAAAAAGGGAGCAGTGAGAAGTCTAAAGTCCAGATGAGCTGCTAAGATACTCTAGTTGTTCACTGAGGATGATTACAGTTCGTATTCACGTCTTAGCTGCAGCAGGAACAGTTTCCAGCTGTGGTTGTTTTACTTGTGAGGCTGCTGTTTAGAAATCAGCCCAATATAGGCCATCATTGTGTCAAGATGCAGTTCAAGCTCAGACTTGTATAATCATAACTTTTGCATGAACTAACCTTATTGAACTAGAGTGTACAAACCACGGAAGTGTTTTTGCTGAGCTGTTGTCTGATTTTTGCTGGGCATTTGTTTATGTAGAGCAGGCCAGATGCTCTGGGACTGCCACCAGTTTGATTAACAGCCTAAAGGCCCTGTGGGGGAAACTCCTCCCCCGCTGAAGAGATGGCTTTTTGGTTTGTTTTTTTGGTCTGTTACTGGTTAAGTAAAATGTTCAATATTTTTTTTTCCCATTTCAAAGGTTTTGCTTCTGTTATTAGTAATATTGTGTATTTTGTACTTTTAGCCTGTTTTAAGTGATGCTATGAATACTGTACTTAAAAAAAGTTAGCTGAATTTACACTCTGCTCTCGCTGCCTCTTGGATCATTAGGTTTTTTTTAATTTGTTTCTGCCTTTCTCTCTCAGGTGGAGTTGGCCCTGTGGGACACTGCAGGCCAGGAAGACTATGATCGACTGCGGCCTCTCTCCTACCCTGACACGGATGTCATCCTTATGTGTTTCTCCATAGACAGCCCCGACAGTTTAGGTAAGGCTGGAAATAGTTGTTCACAAAGGCTTTTGGTTTTTGTTCCCTTAATATTTAATTTACTGTCTTCACGTTTCATAAAAGTGATATTTCACTATTTGAAAAGTTGATATTTATTCAGATAGTGTTTCCGAATATAAAATGTTACAAGCTAGTAACTTTGCTAAAGAGACTGATCCACCTGACCTTTACTTAGCTGCTGCAGTTTGACTCAATAAACTGAAAGTCAGACCTTAAATACTATAAATAATGCAATTAAGTAGAATTTGATCAACCTAAACACTGTAGAGATGTAAACATGTCACCAAATATCCATGTTTCAGTGGCTCATTTGGTCTTTTCAGGTTATGTCTAATGATTTTGTAATGGCTTTAAATTTAGTTGACTAATTAAATTTAGAAATACACTTGAAATGGCTTTAGTGCTGCCTCTAGGTTGTGTTCAACAGGTTTAAAATATCACGTACTTTAGGTTTAGAACACTGTTCTTGGCCCATAAAAGAATTAGATCTAATGTGAAAAATGTTTTTTTTTAAAGCTTTAGCTGTTGGGTTTTCTCCCACAGTATTTTATTAAGGGTAAAGTCTTAAATGGTCTTTTTTATTTTGGCATAATGATGTCTGGTTCCAAAGAAAACGTCTGATTTTCATCAGCAAGCTCAGACCACAGTATCAGCCAGGGGTCAGCGACATCTTGATGTTTGTCAGCACAATCACAGGGGAAACTCCTCCTACGCTCCTTGTAGGGCTACGGTTCTGGTATGTGGTGTGCTCTGACTATATTTTCCTGTTTTAAATTCTCACAGAGAACATTCCAGAGAAATGGACACCCGAAGTGAAACACTTCTGTCCCAACGTCCCCATCATCCTTGTGGGCAACAAGAAGGACCTTAGAAACGATGAACACACGCGTCGGGAGTTGGCCAAGATGAAACAAGTGTGTTTCTGCGTCAGACACAAATATAACCTCAGCATTTACCATCCTCTCTGTTTATTGTCTGATGTTTAACCCTCTGTGAATACCCCAGGAGCCAGTGAAGTCTGAGGAGGGCAGGGACATGGCAAACCGCATCGGTGCTTTTGGCTACCTGGAGTGCTCAGCCAAGACGAAGGATGGCGTGCGGGATGTGTTCGAGATGGCCACCAGAGCAGCACTGCAGGTCCGCAAGCGCAAGAAGAGGGGCGGCTGCCAGCTACTGTGAGGGGCCCAGGATCTGTCGGTTCATCAGCACCTGTGGGAAGACTCTCCCAGACACACAGAGCAAACATAGAAAAACCTTTAAATCAGTAGCTTCCATAGACTGTACTTACTTCACAGATGCGAGCAAATATAAAAGACATCTGTTTAAAAGCAAAACAAATCAGCCTTTTCGTTAAAGTTTTCTTTTACAAGCCACCCAGTTATCGTTTGTTTCCTGTTCTGTTTCCTGCAACAGCACACCAGTCTGCTTGTGTGAAGGACCGGACCCTTCCTTCTGTATGAATGTATGTTTCTATTTAAATGTGCATATACTTTACAAACGCCAAACGTCTGCCTGTGTGTCATGATTGTTTGTTTACAGAGAAGGCTCTGTGGGCTCCTCCTGCCCACGGACCGTGTCTCTCGCTCAGCCGTGAGGGGCTGTTTTAGATTTGCTGCTTTTGTGCTTCTCCTGAACTTTCTTCATGTATGTACCACTTCATTTCCTTTTTTTTTTTTTTTTTTACATCAGCTTCTGTTCTCGTTCTTTTGTGTTGTGTCACTATTCATTTTATACACTAAAGTTTGTGCTGTTTCAGCTGAACTGTATTTCACAATTTGCTCCTCCGCTAAAGACTAAAATTAGAGCCTGTTCACACTTAACGACTTCACTGTAGCCCACATGCAGAACACTGACAGAGCAGTACGTGTTCGTAGGGAGAGGCTTTGCACTGTAGGCCTTGTTCGCGGCGATGGCTTTAACTGGCACTGGAGACAGTGGTCTGTTGTTGTGGACAATACTGGCAGCTGCACTCACACTGGCTCTGACAGACAACAAAGCTTTCCCCTCAGCTACAGTCCAGCCTCCTCTCTGATCTCAGTGCCGTTTCAGATCCAGTGCGGAGCTCTCCAACGTCACTGCGCACTGGATTTACTGAGGTTGAATGCACTCTGTAAACAACATTTAGATTTGAACAAAATGCACAACTGACAGCCAGTCTGGCAGCTCATTGTCGTTAGCGAAGTGCCATTTGTCCAGTTCAGCCAACCAAGATCAGGTCTGTTGGCCATTTGAAACTGGGGCTTTTTTGTTGCATAAATAGTATTAGCACACAGTGTTTGTCAAAGACACTTATGATGGAGTTAAGTCTATTTTGTAAGCAGGTAGTTCTTTGCAGTTTGTGTACTTTTATCACATCTACAGCAAAGACATGCAGTCTGTATCCAGTCCTGCATGTTAGTGTACTAATGGCCCACTGGTCCTGCCAGTCGTAAACTTTATCCTTTTGTCTTTCTTCTGTAGAGAATTTTTAGGTCCACAGATTGGACTGTAGTGGGCCTAGACTAATACCTGGACCCCAGTGTTCAATGTCAAACCCCGTAGTTAGGAAAAATAAAATGATTATGATGCTTTGCAAACAGAAGTGGAATGTGTTGAAGTTATGTATGAGGAAAAAAAAAAGAAACATGGTAATAAAGTATTTTTGAAATACTATATTTTAACTGGATTTGTTTTGCAGTACCACAAACTGACAAAAAAGTACTGAGTTACTTTAACTAAGTTATATGCAGGATAAAATTGGACACATGATTCACTTTGTTTTATTTAATCATACTTTATTTGTATTTTTTTCATTGTAAATTCATAAGCAGTCCAAAAATGTTTCTCATCTGATAAATATCTGTTTTTGAACGAGTTTAAAAAACATTTGCAAGCTTCGTGCGTTGATTTTTCCCTGAATAACAATTTATTCAATCATCAGTTATTAACAAGAATAATTTCACTTAGGAAAAAAAGCAAATGATTTGGTCAAAAACATTTAAACCCTGAGATGGTGAACAATAAGGGTTAAGACTAACAGTAGATTTAAAAAGTAAACTTTGCATGATGAGTCTTCCCAGCAACACTGATCCAGACTGGTGTGGCTCACATGTCGCTCCTCCACTCTGGGTCCAGTTGCTGCTGAACGACACTCTCTGAAGTCTCCACTAGAAAAGGTACATCAGGAAGCAAGGTTTGATTACAAACAAGATGATTGACTTAAGAAAAGCAGATAAAAATGTGTTTTACCATAACCCTCAATGCTGATGTAGAGCATGGAAAGTCTGGTTATTATGGCTGCATCATCTTCCTCTGAAGGGGTAAATCCAGTGTAGCCTCTTTCATCTTTGCAGTACTTAATGAAGCTGCAGAGGAAGGAGGGGAGGGATTTAACAGACTGACCTTAAAGTGCTTTTATGTGCCGGCGAGAAGGAACGGCAGGAGGTGGGAGAGACCTACCGAGCCCAGGTAGGATCTGAGTTCAGCACCACGGGGTTTCCCACCACAACCAGCAGAGCTTTGGCTCGAGTCACAGCCACATTGAATCTCTGGAAAACGTACAGAAAACCCGTCAGCTGAGGTGTGAACGACATTCTGTGTGTGTGTGTGTGTGTGCTTGTGCTGCTTACCTTCTCGTTCTTGACAAAGCCCAGGTTGAACTTCTTGTCGAACTCCATGAAATTTGAGCTGCTTCGAACTGTGGACACCAAGATGACTCTTCTCTCCTGGCCTTGAAATTCCTCCACTGAACCAACCTGACACACACACACGTTTACATTCAAAGCACACTGGCTGCTCTTCATGGATGACCTTTAATTTCAGTTTACTTGCCTTCAGTAAATTCATGTCTTGAAACTTAAAGTCCTTCCCAACTTTTTCCAGGGCCTTACGGATTTTCTGCACCTATAAAGAGACAAACCGGCTGCCCTGTTTATTCAACACATGCCTAGGAAAGCGTCCGCTTGTGTGCCAACCAACGTAATCTGAAAAGACAGAACCTACAAACTCAACTTGTGTTTGATAGGCAATAATTCATACCTGCTTCCTGTAGGGGGCGATGATGCCAATATCTTTGGCTGCAATTTTAGCCATTCCCTTCTTGCCATCGGTCTGCAGCAGGTTTCTCACATAATCCATCAGCACCTCCACCTCTGCCACGTTAAAGAACGAAGGGCTGCTCTTCTCGCGAACATCGACACCGGACACCCCGTGAAAGATCACTGGGAAGTCCTGAAAAACAAGGAAAAAAAAGTTTGAAACGAAAGAACTCCGATGCAGCTGTGCACCTACAGGTGCTGGTCATAAAATTAGAATATCATGAAAAAGTAGATTGATTTCAGTAATTCCATTTAAAAAGTGAAACTTGTATATTATATTCATACATTACATACAAACTCATATATTTCAAATGTTTATTTCGTTTAATTTTGATGATTAC
>NC_051437.1:16600390-16636605 GCF_001649575.2 Kryptolebias marmoratus | reverse complement strand
AAAACTAAACGAAATAAACATTTGAAATATATGAGTTTGTATGTAATGTATGAATATAATATACAAGTTTCACTTTTTAAATGGAATTACTGAAATCAATCTACTTTTTCATGATATTCTAATTTTATGACCAGCACCTGTATTCAGCCCTCTTGCTCAGCATTACACTGCAAATCATACGCTGCAAAGCTTTCTTTGTGTGGCAAAACTTTTTAAAAATAAAACTTTGTACTGATGAACTTTCTTTTTTAACCTCAAAATTCCTCAGGCTTCACGTAGCCTCAGATAAAGATGGGTGTGCCGTTTGACTGCCTGACACGGAACTCAGACTGGCGAAAAAACAAGGTTGTTTAACATGAAAATCAAGAAAGCATTTTTTTATTAACCTGATCTTGTCTGTGATTACTGGTGAACAGGTCAAGATGTCAACAGAGGGTGCACAACTTTGTTCTGTGGCATTACAATGAAGTTTGTGATTTTTTTTTTAATGTGTTGACCAATCAAGCTGGATGTCGATCTGATGCTGATCAGAAGCTGATTGCATCTCAAATATTTCCTGCCAGTTATGGTTGAAAATCGAATGTTTGATTAGCATCTATCAAAGGCGGCCTGAGGACATTTTACTGTTATCACTCACCAAGAAAAGGCAAACGACAGTGTCTTTGCCTGTGCCGTGTCTGTTACCAAAATATCTCATGAACCACTGGATGGATTTTAATAAAACTTCCAGCAAGTAATCAATGGACAAACATTTGCAGCTGATTAGCTTTTAGAGTCAACATGATTCAAAATGGCTGCCACAGCCAACTAACTTTAAAAAGCACAAAGATGGCTCCAATTCAGTCAGTTTTACAGATACTAAGATAAAATTTGGTGTGGTAGTAGCTGAGACTGATCCCCAACACATATTACGAGTGCTAATAGACTGTACACAATGTTTGTTTAAAAATGAGTATTTAGGTATTTGCAGTCAACTCTGTCTGTTAGCAAAATATCTCATGAACGACTGGATGGATTTTTATGAACTGATTAACTTTTGGAGCCGACCCAATTCAGTATGACAGCCAACTCACCTCAGAAAACCATAAAAATGGCTACAATTCAGTCAGTTTTACAGATACTGAGTTCAAAATTGGCATCTCATGACATCACACATAATGTTAATTTTAATGTTTGACCAAAACAGCTACAACTCTGTAATTTTTCAGCTTAAGATCTGTTTAAAACTTTATCATAAAAGGTGAGGCACACTTTACATTCTTTCAAACAGTGCTAGCCCCTTAATTTGAATCTGATTTTGTCATCTTATTTTGTCATTCTTCATCAGCTCGATGATAAAATCTTGTCTGACGCTGATATATTTGTTGGTTTGATTTCGATATTTCTGAGCACTCTGCAGTTTGTGTGTGCTGATGGCAAAACTAATACCTGCTGTGGAAGGTACTCCCATCCACAGTAGATGTTGCGTGAATATTCGTCCGCGCAAGCCTGCAGCTCTCCGTCGTAGTAGAGCTCGTTGGGAATCTTCAGAATGGCAGGATGCGATCTGGAAAACAAGCATCAGAATTCAGAAGAACCAAGCACCTAGTTTGTAAGTAAGACAAAGACCGTTTCGTGAAGCTTGCCTGTAGTTGCGCAGCAGCTTGGTGACAAAGCAGTTGTTAAAGGCGCCCTCGCTCTTCTGATACAGAGAGAAATCAGTCATCAAGCGCTCCAAGAAGGACACTCCTAGAGACAGCACAGCCGTTTAACCCGACAGCATCACAACATTGTCCAATCTGCCGTGAAGTTTTTGCAAAAGAGCTCCTCGTCTTTACCCATCCCGAATTTTAGCGCAAAGGGAGATCTGAGAATGGGCCCGAGCTGCTTGGGGTCTCCAGCCAGAACGAGCTGTCCAGATTCGGCGTCAAGCAAACCTGCGCGCCAAAGAAACAAAATAAATCAATAAAAATGCGCAAAAAGGCAGTTCAGCGCCACTCCGGAACACGCTGCTGTTTGTTACCTGCAAGTGGGACTAAACACTCAGTCTCCACAGCGTGTCCAGCCTCATCCACAAACACGTGGGTGAAATGGCCAACGGGAATGGCTCCTGACACAAACCTGCAAAGACGAAACAAATCCCGTTTCACAGGTTCATGTGGGACGTGAACCACCGATCCTTTGGATATGCAGATTTTAGACACAAACAGAATGTAATAATCTGGCACACAGATTAAAAAAAATAAAAAAAAGAAGCCACCTTCCAGCAGTTAACATGGTGGTGACTATAATCTTGTACTCCATCAGCTTCTCTTTAGGAGGATAAACGTAACACTCCCCCTCCAGGTTAGAGCACGCCTGTGAAGCAGCACAATGTCCATGAACAAACTGCAAAACATTTAATGTCCACTAGGTGACAGCAAAGCTACAGTACCGGTGATAAAGCGTTAGACTTGAGGGGAATTAGGAAAATAAACAATGACACGGTTCATTTTATGAACTGAAATGTAAGTGACAGACATTAATGTAGAAAAAACACTGACCTTCAGGTTTTCAGGGACTTGTTCTGGGTCCCGGCTGCTGGCATACATGCGGTACACTTTATGCACATCCACATGCTCCAGAATCTTGCTGCACAGCAGATCGGCGGCGCTGTTCGAAGGAGCGCAGGCCAGAATGTGGCGGGAGGCCTGGGTCTTCTCTATCTGCTTGATGGCCTCCACCACAGTGACAGTTTTACCTCAACAGAAAAAAACAACCAGGATAAGCTCAACTGCCTGAGTCTAGAAGGAACCCGGCGCTGAAAGAAAGTCATTTTTACTGTTGCGTTTTCAAAATAAAAAAAATAATTAAAAAAAGAGTTGTAAGAGTTGTTTGCTGGAGCTCACTGTACCTGTTCCAGGAGGGCCAAACACAAGGTAGGGAGCAGGTCTGGATGAGCCAGCCACAATGTGTTGGACTGCTTGGTACTGCTCAGGGTTTTTCTCCAGCTTCCAGTCAAACAGTCTACAAAGACGGTAAAAATGAAAAAAAGAGGAAAAGTAAAATATAACATTACAGCTGAACTGTAAGCACCGGATTTATTTTTCCCATATTTAAATATGCCTCCCAAATGTGACCAACCAAGCAACAGATAGATCATTGATACACATTTCATGTCTGGAGAACCACATTTCTGACCTCGGTCAGATCGAGCGGTCTCATTTACAGAAAAGGACGTGTCAGGTGTGTGCTCTGTAAATAAAGAAGCACGCAGTCGGTTTTCTGTTGTATCAAACCTGAGTCTGGGGAGCTCAGGTTTCTGACGTGAGGAAGGGTTTGCATCAGGGAACAACACACTCCTCAGGTTGTAGGCCGCTGCCAGTTCTGCTGCTCGGTGCTGAAGGCGCAGAGTGAGGCGGTTGATGGTGAACTCCACGCTGAACTTTATCCCTTCTATAAGGTTTAAGTTTGTGCCTTTCGTGAAACGATCCAACAGCCTGCAATCAAATGGAGGCGGAGGGACTGAATTTTACTCACCAGCATTTTCTTTAGCAAGCACGTGAGCGTGTTTATTTTACTATTAACTGTTACAGAAGTGTCGCTCTCTTACTCGGAGGCGAAGCCCAGCCTGATGCTGTCCAGCTGCACGCTGTGAACATAACCACGATACTTCACATCTCGCTCTCCCTCAGGGTACACCAGCAGCGAATCCCCCCGCAGAACAGATGGGCGGTTTTCAGACACACCAGGAACCTGCAAGTAAACAAGAAGGTGAAGGGAGGGAGAAAAGCAGGAAGGAAGGCAAGAAGGAAGGAGGGGAGAGAGAGAGAGAGAGAGAAAGAAGTACATAGAGCCAAGTTTATTAGATATATTTGGTTCTATTTTTAAAACTTTTTTTTTTGTTTAACTGATAATAAAAATGAAACAAATAAAAGCCTAGCATTTTCATAAGAGAATGACCTTTCATGCCATGGTTTTGGACTGAGATCATCCTACGCTGAAAAAATGACAGTTGTAGTTGTTTTAGTCGAACCTTGAAGTCGGCGTTATGCGTGACCTCAGCGCCATGTTGCGAGATGGCAGGCTCAGAGGATGCGTTGTGAATGACTCAACTACTGCCACATCACATTTTAGCTCAGTATCTGTAAAACCGACCCGAGTTATGGTAATGTCGATTAACTATGGCGACCATCTTGAAGCAGAAGTTAATCAGTTGTGGCTGGTGTCGTGGAAAAAATTAATTTCCAGACACTGTCAGATGAAATCAAGCCATCAGGTTTTATTACATATGGTGCACAATTAACAGCAGAGTCCCAGCTCCGGATCTAAAGCTCTCCCCTCCAGAGGCAACACGGGAGCTTATATCAAAGATATTGGAATGCAAAGGAGGAGCGAGGCAGCCTGGTTCCCAACATCAAGCCTGTAAACAGGCTCATTTCCTGTGAACTCGTAGGACTTGGAGTTATCAGCAGCAGGTGTTACCTCATAAAAAACCTTCCCACCACACTGTACAGTCACTGATTACATTTGGAAAGTTTCATAAACATCCAAACTGTGGCTCATGAGACATTTTTGCTAACAGACATGCAAAGCTGACCCCGACAGTTGGTCCTGAAGTTTAAAGCAAAGATTTTTCCCAATGTGTAGCACGTGGAGTACGTGTTGTGAATGACTCCAAGCTACACCCACACCGAATTTTAACACAATAATCTGTAAAACTGATTAAATTGTTGCCAATTTTGTGTTGTTGTTTTTTTAAACCCGTGGGCTCTGGCGGCCTTCTTGAATTAGGTCCAAAAGTTAATCAGCTGTCGAGGTACAGCCAAAGATTATTTCCAGAAAGGTTCATTAAAATCTGTTCAGTGGTTGTTGAGATATTTTGGTAACAAACAGTGACACACACACACAGGGGCAAAATCATTAATGTCCGCCTTCGCCTTTCAATGGCAGCCATTAATTAGCGCTTCAAACAAGTTCCTGTCAGAAGCTAAAGATGCTAAATTGAGTTGCAGAGTGATTAAATGTTTTTAATTCAGTTTGTAAACAATAAACGTGAGCATAATTACCTCCAGAACGAGAAGCTTCTTGTTGTATTTGTCTCTCTTTAAGACGGCATGCTCTCTGTCCTGGTTGGGGATGTTGTACCTCCTGATGTCCGCCTCCATCTGAAGCTCCTCCAGATGCAGCAGCAGCTGAAACTTCTCCCTGTAGTTCTCCCAACTCAAGGGGCTCTCCAACACGGTTCCTCTGCGGAGGTGAACCGGGCACGACAGCGGCTCACCCCACAGCATCAAACGTGTGGTCTTCGCTCATCGTTTCAGTGGCGGAGCGGAGGCAAGCTTACCTTCGATCGGTGAGAGGAGCGGACTTCTTCAGGACGCCGATGAGCTGGTTGATGTGGGGTGGTACTTTATACGTTTTTAACGAGACCACATTCTCCAGCTTCATCACTGACAGTCTGTTAAGGGGTGCGGAGAGGGGGAGAGTTTGTCACATTCCAACAAAACAATTAAAAACATCGTAATTTAAAAAAAAAATTGTTTAAACTGTTTTTTTTTCTTTAGAATATCAGGAATCCATGATATTTCTTGTTTTCTTATCAACTTTATTGAAGTTAATATTCATTAACGCAACTCAGGAGCGCAATAGTTGGTGACGCTTTTACTTGTCGCCATTCCTTCTCACAACCTCTAAAAGATGTACTGACACTGATGAGTTGTTCTTAGATGGCGGCTCAGACTAGCCGTTAGCTCGTCAAGAACTAAACTTGCTGCGAACTATGAAATCAAACATAAAAAAGGTGATCAGGAACTGTATCAAATGGTGCAAGTTGAGAAGAGTTTGCTCCAGTCGTCCAGTCCTGATATGTTGATTTGTAATTCTGAAATGCAGGTACGCACTCAATGTAAACAAAGCACTCGGCTGAATCCACTGAAGACCACATGTAAACTTGAGTCACGTTTTTTTTAACCTACATTAGGTGGATCGATCGATCATTTGGAGATTTATTTATTTATTTATATATTAACAAAATAATTTGAGCTATCAGAGTAAAATATGAGACCTCTGCAACAGAATAAAAGCAAGGCGAAAAAAATACTGATTTTTCCATACCACTCGATCCCTCTTATTTCCAGTTCTAAAAAAAAAAACCAAAATGATTGTACCCCTCGGGTCGCTGCCCTTCAACAATCTTGCTGCTGAAATCATCGGTGCAGACTTGAAGGGGGCGAGGCTTGAAGGGAGCGACGGGTGCCAGCTCCAGTCCCAAGGAAGTGATGCACTGGGCCTCGATGAAACGAACGATATGGAACGCCGTGGAGGAGGCCTGCAGGTCCGGTTTGAATTCAAAGGCCAGCGTGGCCGGGAAAACCCCAACAAAGCTGCAGCGGAAGCGCACCTGGACTTCATAACTGTCACCTGAGAACAGACCAGGACAGGTAAAAAATTAGATATGTTTGTAGGATTTAAACGTTCATCATATTCTTTATCTTAATTGAAACTCTGCATCAGTTCCAGTAAAAATTAAGCGCTCTTGCGGCGTCTGATACCTGGGTTTAGAGGCAGAGGGTTCCGTTTGGTCACTTTGTGTTCATCGAACAGATTCAGGAATTTGAGCCAGTGCAGAGGCGTGTAGTACATGAAGTGCACCAGCTGCGTCCCGGTGTTCTTCACGTTCAGCGTGAGATTGTACTGTTGGGCAAAAAAAACTGAGCTTCATGCGATTCGTTTCCGACAGCCGAGGGGCAGACTTGTAGCACAAATACCTCGTAGGTGTTCTCCACGCACAGGGCGACTTTCCCGTCCTCAAACGGGTAATCGGAGGTGATGATGATACCGTGTTTATCAGAGATGAGCTGCCTCCTGAGCGTGCAAAGGAGCAAAGGTTAAAATCCACCGTAGTGGTGGCAGCAGTGCTCGTGACCTTCTAACAGGCGTGTGAAGACATAATACAGACAGCGGAGGGATTCCAGTTAGTTTCTGCTTACAGTCTTACACACTTTCAAATATTTTTTTTTGCTTCCTCTTGTTCTCAGGTTTTCAAACTCATCTGAACGACTTGTGTGGACTCTTGTGTAGAGGGGAAATAAAAGGCGAACATGTTTTTTTTTTTATTATTATTTAAAGCTATGAGGAGAAGTCTGCCCCGTTACCTGTCCACCTTCAGTTTGTTCATCAACAGACCAGCCAGTTTCCGGCGGGCTCTCACGCCCGTCTCCGCCTGATCTCCAGCGTGGAGGTCCTGCAGGAGCTCGAGGCTGGCGGCTGTTTTCAGGGCGGGCCGTGGCTCCCGGTTCCTGGGTGTGTGCCACTGATCCAGGTACTGAGCTTTCACCTGTTTGCGGAGGTTAATAAAGGTCACAAATACAACACCACCCGTGAGGACTGAGCTGCAACTCGGGATGCCTATAAATAGCAGGGCCACCCGTCCATCCTCCGTATGTTCTTAATCCAGGAAATAAATGACGCACGCCAGCGCTACAGCTCGAGCTGATTCATTCATTCATTCATTCATTTCTCAAATCAGACGAAATAAAACATTTTATGAGAGCCAAGCAGGAGCCGGCACTTTTGACTGCTTCGCTCAGGTGTTATCTGCGAAGGAATAATCTAAAAATTTACAGCCAATCAGAGCGATTCCTCAGCTTCAGGTCCAGGAAGTTAAACACAGGACTTTTTATTGCTGTTTATTTAAGAGCTGTATTCATTTTAGACCCATTCTGATGATCATTTTGTGACAATGAATTGGTAACTAGTCGACCGATTTTAAGAATTCAAACTGTGCTGGATTTGTCTTTAAAAGATCTATGTAATGGGATCAAAATCTGTTGTGTTTGATGAAGTTATAAACGTCAGGTGGCCGTGCTACTTCAGGGCCTTCAGCGAAGCAGGTCGATGTGCAAGAAACTGCATTAAGACCGACACGTATTCCATCGAATGGTTCTTCTAAATTAGATTCATATTTAAAATGATATATATTTTCTTTAATCAATTTGATTTTCAAATTTGCACTCCCAGCTTCATCCTGGTCACTTCTGGCTCCATGCGACCACCAGGACGGTGGCCCCGGGAGTCCAAAACTCAGGGCTTCAAAGTAGAAATTCACAAAGTTTCATGTTAACATCCCTTCTTTCGTTGTTTCGTTCACGGTCCACGAGCACCGCCGTGCTGACTCATCCCCCTGAAACCTCCTGGTTTTGAAGTTTCCAGCTGAGCTTCCTGTCCATCTGTGTCACTGTCTGCTGAAGCACTTTGTTGTGGGGAGAAATTTACTTTTTTTTTTTTTTTTTTTTTTAGAAATCATTAAAAATGAAATATCTTAATATACACACTGAACATTTTTAAAAGGCATTAAGTTGTTTTTTTTTTACTTATTAAGCTTACAATTTAGCTTTTTTTTTTTTTTTTTTACAATATTCAGCTGGAATCTCTTTGAATGAAAAATATTATCCTTTCCTAAAAAAACAATAAAGCTTTAACAGATACAGCTCCACAATATTAATATTGTTGTTTTAGTTTAAAAAGCTCATAACCCCATTAAACCCTCTTACCGTAGAGTTGAAGCGTATTTTGTCATATCGTCTTGTTATTTTGTTGCACACTTTTAAAGCATATAAAACCGAGCCAAAGTTTGGATCTTTGGCTCCTGCGTTCCTACAAAATAAACAAACAAATTAAAGCAGTAAATCCTTTATTTTGTTTGTTTTAAAGAGGCGCACTACAGCAGAAATATTCGCGGTATGGAAGCTGACCTGTTCCTGAACTCGTTGTTGTAGATGTCTCTCAGTTCCAGCCTCTCCGTGATGGATGCTCTGTCGGTCTCGTTCAGAAACTCGAAGAAGTCGAGTCCAATCTGGCACCGTGAGCTCAGAGTCTTGTTGACCATGGTCACAGGTCCAGAAGAAGCCTCCCCCCAACAAAAAACGCCCGGGTTGCTCGCCTGAACACGGATGTGGCCGCTGGTGAAGCCAAACGGCAAAAAAAGTCTGTCAGGAAACGCTGAGGGGAGAGGAGCGCTCGCTTCCTTCTCCTCCGCAGCCCCGCGCGGGCGGTGCCTCGCTGCTCCCGATGACACGGAGCTGCGGGGCGACGAGATGGACGAGCTCGGACAATAAAACGGACACACCCGAGCTCGAGGTGAGGCTCGAGAAACGAAACTTATCTTAAAAGCCGTGAAGGCAAAACAAGAACTAATCACCAGGACGCTGAAGTTAGCTTCTGATTTCAATCGCTCTAAAAGTGCTATGTCAACTTTTTTTATTTTATTTATTTTTTTATTTATTTGTCAGTTCTAGCTCAAAAACTACATTACTTGAATCTTGACTTATTAATTCTAGACAAAAAGCAAAATCAATCAAACACAATTTGGAATTGGTAAAACTTTTTATTCTATTTCTGAAAGTCCAAAAAAAAGAGTGATTTTTTATTTATTTCTTCTAATTTGTTGTTGTTATTCTTCTTTGTTTGGTCCAGGTCAAAAACTACAATAGACAGCCTATACTCTTCTAGACTAAAAGAAAATGAAATGGAATATCACTTTAGCAAACATTCAAATCAGAAGTGAACTTCAGCGTCGTGCACATAAAATAATAAAGCAATAGTTTCTGATGAGTCAGCGCTCTTATCAGCAGTAATGACTTTCTGCTTTCTAACGCGTGAGTCAGCCCATAATAAAACAATTAGATAATAATGAGAAGAACAACCTGCTTTACTATGATGAGTCCTAATATTTTTTTAACCTGTTCTGATTAGAAATATGCAGCTTTTTAGCAAAAATGCTGAGCCCAGAAAACTTGTCACGTCACATGTCACCCAGGTGCAAATGTTAGGTCTACCTGGGCGGACCTGCTTCTCAGGCTGTGCAATGATCTATTTTTAGCTGCTGATTCTGCTGATTCTACTGTTTTGATTCTTCGCAATCTTACTGCTGCATTCAATACAGTAGATCGTGACATTTTAATGTCAAGGTTTGACACTTCTGTCGGTATTAAAGAACAGTCTTACAAATGATTTAGGTCCGACTTATCCAACAGAAGTTTCTCTGTCCAGTTGGGACCGCCCCCCCCTCTGTTGCTCCTCTTCAATGCACCTCAAGGTTCCATATTAGGCCCTGTTTTATTTTCATTGTGCTTCCTTCCTCTGGGATCCGTTTTCCAGAAAATAAAACAATGTATCATGCCATTTCTTTGCGGATGGCATCCAGGTCTACCTTCCGTTAAAATCCTGTGGATCCCAGTCTGTGGATAGGCTAACTTTTTTTAGGTTATTTTATTTGGTAAAATCAGACCTGCTGATAGGATGTTGCTGTGCTGTAGGTACACTGGACTCTTCTTCTGGCTGTGTGTCTGTTAAAAAGCCTTGGAGTGATTTTTTATCCTGATTTTAAATTTAACAAACAGGTCAGTGCATTAGTCCAGTCTACCTTTTATTATCAGAGGCTTATAAGTAAAGTCAAGGATTTTCTCCCTCATAATGTCCATGAGAGAGTTATTCATGCTCTTATCACTTCTAGGCTGGACTACTGCATCTTTTTATTTTGTGGGATGGACCAGTCTCCTGTTCATCGTCTACATCTGGTTCAGAATTTTTAGTTTTTGAATGTTTAAATGGTGTAGTGGCAAAAAAATAATAAACAAATATTGAGATGACTGTTTCAAAGAATCAGAGAAAGATCGATCTTAGGTCTTTTAAGGGAATTTGAATCCGAAGGCAACTTCTCGAAGACTCTTCTCATTGAACTTTATTCAGGAGAAGAGCCCCGAATGGAAAAAACAGCATACACTTTTATAGGGAGGCTTCATTACATCGTTTCAGTCACACATTTACATAGTTGCTGAGCAGCTTCACTTCTCACAAAGAGAATCTAACAGTCAAGGACAGTGGACGAAGGGAGGTACTGAGTCTGTCCTCAAAGATAAGGACATTGAAAAACAAAGTACCAGAATAAAAAGAAAAATCCTATTATTATACATTTACAGAAAGCAGAATATTGTTAACATCATAAATTTTTTCCATAACGGTGGTCTGGCACTTCTTTATCTTACTGAGCGTTTACAACCACATATTCCATATAAATTTCTAAGATCTACAGATCAGAAGCTCTTAGTTATTCCTAGGACTCGGTTTGTGACCAGGGGAGACAGCTTTTTCAGTCACAGGTCCTCGGCTCTGGAGTACTCCCTCTTTGTCTGTGAGGTCTGCTGGATCTGTAAATGGTTTTGTCTCTTTTAAAAACGTATCTTTTTACACAGGCGTATAATTCCAGTGAGCGCTGTTGGTGTTGTTTTATGAATTCATTGCTAATTATGTAAATCTTGTACTTCTCTTATTGTTTTGTGTACAGCACTTTGGTTTTTAAAGTGCCTTATAAATAAATGATGATGATGATGATGATGTAAGGCCCCACATGTTTTTAACAGTGTATTTCTGTGACGGGGCTTTCAAACAAACCCGCAACATTTGAGTACAACAGAAATACAGTCAGACATACGTGTATTAAAAAAGGGAAGCCGTTTTCTGAAATCTTAGAGATGTAATGTCACGAGACGAGGTCAGAGGTCAACTGGTGATTAAAAGAAGGCACCTTGCACATAAGCATCAACATGCTTTCCCAAATGATCTGAAAAATTCTCCATTCTTTCAGATAACTATGAATCAGTTTGACTGAATGCTAACTGAGTGATCATTCCTGAACATTAGAAACAGTAAACAAAATTATGTTAGACGTTTTTAAGCATAAATTTTCATAAATAAAACGGAGGCTATTTCACATTTAGAGCGCACATTGTTTGCGATCACTACCTCAAAGAATTATATGTGCCAAATATGTGCTATGTGTTACATATCAGCACTAAAAACATTGTCCTTTCAGCAATTTGACTCATCCAAAGCACCACTGTAATGTTATTCCCTCAGCTGATCACACTTTAGACTTAAATAGTTTCATTTAACACCAGCTTTGGTGTCTTGTTTTCTCTGAAACCATAAAATCCCCGTGAGCAACACTGTTCCGGATGTCAGATGATTATGATAATGGTGACTGACTGAAACAGCTTGATGACTCATGTTTTTATTTTATTCTTTTTTTCTTCTTTTTGCCTCCACTGTTTGGCCACTAGGAGGAAACACAGACTCATTTTTGCTACGTGTGTATACATAAGTTGACACAGCTAAATGTGAGAAAGTCTACAATTTGGTAAGTTAATTAGCTTATTTACACTTTCACATTTGTATTTTCCTTCTATCTGCTGTGCTCGGTGTGAATCCTTAAATTTGGCATTGCAGTATGATCAGAGTAAGGCCAGTTTTTCAGAATTTAATATTTCTTTTATTTTCAATGCAAATAGTAAGGTCAAAACACCTGAACAACAAACCTGGACTGGATCAGAATCATAAATATGTGCAACATCTTAGTTCTTGGTATAAAAGAATGAGGGGTTCAGTGTGTTTTTAGGAGGGTTGTGTGAAGTTTAGAAGTTTCATATGGTGTGTATGTGTGTGTGTGTGTGTTTCTGTGTGTAGGAGCTGTTCGCTGAAGATTCAGAACAAATTCTTGAAGTGGCCAAACGAGGATTAGAAGGACAGGGTTGGGTTTGTTTGACACAAAATCTTCAGAGCAACCAGAAATGTTTGTTTATTCTGATCAGGGTTTGTGTTCTGCATGAATCTGCATGTTTCCGTCAGCCTCCTATCTATGGGCTTTGACCACATGTGAGCTTGAACCCAAATCCCATCCAGATTTTCCGTTCAATCAGACCTCCAATGACTCAGTCACCATCTCGATTTCCTGGCAGCCACGACCCCACATGAGCAAGACACCCAGACAGCAAAGCTTGTGTGTTTTTGCGTTGGTGTATGTTTGCATATAAGATGGGGGGGAATGCCGCTTCTGACAGCAGTGCGCGTGTATAAATGTTCATCTTATATCACGTTGATAACATAATATATCCCCCAGTAGCTTGCTGTAGTCATGTAGTGGTTAGTACTCTGTGGTGTGGCCACAACAACCCTGGTTCGAATCTGGGTCACGGCAGGGAGAGATCCCTTTTAGGTGACCGGTGGAACAGAGGTAAGAAGAGGCGATCAGGAGGTCGCAGGTTCGAATCACCAGACCTCCATCCTCGTTAGCGCCTTAGATGGCAGCCCTCTGCTCCACGTGTGTGTGTGTGCTTGTATGTGCAATGGGTAAAATGAGCATAATAATAAAAATAAATAAAAAAACCTTAATGCATTGTGTGCTTGTGTGTCAGTGATCCAGACAGACAGCGGGACAAATAAATGACTTAAACGGCCGCAGCTGCAGCTCCATGGCAACAGGGCGTTTAAATGGAGGGACATTATGGGCTGGAGCGCAGGGTAATGACCGCTTTGGCTGTCGGAATGCCTTGATCTTATCACCGCTGCAAGAGGGGATGCTCCCACTTTCTGATGGTCTAATAGCCCCAGCTCTAATAGACAGGCAACCTGGGCCACTGGGGTCACTCAGAAACACAGACCTCCCCTCAGATACACACACACACACCTACACACACTAGTCCATAAAAGCACTTTGGACGAGAACTTTGACTTAAGTGTGTTCAGTTTTCTGATGCTCTACTGAAATAAACGGTTTCATATTTCTTTTTTTTTTTTTTTTGCTGCAAGTATATTGTTTCTGGATTGTTTGGGTAAAATGAGGTAAAAATAGTAATAAAAATGATGAATAAATCTGAACGTTTCAGCATATCCAACTTGGCCCTATCCACACCTACACATCTATTCTCAGCACAGCTGCTTAGGTGCTGCCGTTTATGTGCATGTGCGTGTGTGAATCTCGCTCTTTATCTCAGTGAATGAGTGGGTGGAGGTTGGTAGTAAGGTCGTCTGTCCCTCAGACACCTAATCTGTCTCTGTCACTGTTAGCATAGCAAGCATTACAACACATATTTCTTCACGTCTCATTCATGCCTGGATCCAGACATGACTGAGCACCAAGCTTGTCCCAGCTTCCTCACATCAGGGGTCTCTTCAAGACTCAGACCTCCTTTTGGTCAAATGTTGTCCAGTGAAAGTGACAGGATGCTGCATGATGGTGGCTCTAGCAGATATGAATGGTTTTTTTTTGTATCGACCAGTTGTTGAAAGTTAAAAAAAAAATACAGTTCCCCTCAAGAGTCAGGGTAGACTTTATGTCTAGTGTCCATTGGATGTTAAAAGTTCAGCATAGCACAAAGGTGCTTCTCTTTTACATAACTTTGGATTTGTACTTTTGCCCTTGGTTTTTCACACAGAGGAAACAGTAGATGTAGAAAAGTTTTAAAGTAAACCTCTAAATGTGCATTTCCTACTAGGATTACTCATTGTTCAGGTCTCATACAGGGTGTCAGATTTAACTTCTGTTTATACCCCTGTGATGTGTTTGCAGACAAGGCCTCTAATACATTGTTTTCGAAATTCCTAGATACTGGATCTTGGTGGTTCTCTAAAATTTGTGATGTTTAGTGCAGATGTTGTTCAGCCTATAAGTTCTTTATGAATCATCCATTCACAGCTACCCAGCTTCCCTCGTGTACTTACTTAAATGTGAAGCGCAAATGGCATATCTGATAACAGGAATATATTTTTCTGCACACAGCAGAGTGGGAGGTCCTTGCCCATGGGACAAACAAAAATAGACATTTAAAGTGTAGCAACTGTCCAACTTTACTGTCTGCACAGACATACTACTGTGTATACAAACACGGAAACTTGTATGTCAGATTAAACATCCAAGATAAAATAACCCAAAATAAATGCAGGCAGTCACAACGAGGCTGTCAGACAGTCGGCGAAGACTGCAGAAAATTACTCATAGTATTCATTGTATACACAATAAAGGCACAGGGAGCCATTTGTTTTGTTTTTTTCTTTTACTGATGTGTTTCTACTGGAAAAAGCTCAAATACAAACCAGTCATCTTTCCATCGATGAGCCTTGGCAAGCCATCAAGTCATCTGTTTCTATGCCTGCTGAATCCTGCTCAGGGTTGTGGAGAGTTGGTACCTATTTCTAGCAGTCAGGGGAGTAGAGGCGGGCTCCACTTTGAACTGGCTGCCAGTCCATCACAGAGAAACACAATCATGCACACACACACACATACACTGAGTGCAATTTGGAATTTCCAATTATTATAGGAGAAAACCAGAGAATATCCACTCTCAATGGGAAGAACAAGCCAATTTTTCTGTTCAACCATGTAGCTCTCAAGGATCGTCAGGACAAAACATTTTCACCAAAATTTACAAGTGATAAAGTCTTTTTAGTGCAGAACACTACTTTCCTTTATGTTTACATGCTGCATCATTATGTATGTAATAGATATGTGTCATTATTAGAGGCCCATTTAGCTCCTAGAGGGTTAAATATTTTCAGGTTGTTACCATGCAATCCACCTTAGCTGCATTTTTTTCTTTCTTTCTTTTTATCTTCTACATCAAGAGAAGACAGCTAAGGTGGTTTGATCATCTGGTGAGGATGCCTTCTGGATGTTTTTCTGGTGAGGTGTTTTGGACATTCTCCTCTGGGAGGAGGTCTTGGAGGAAACCCAAGACGCATTGGAGAAATTATATCTCTCTGCAGATTTTGAAATGCCTCAAAATCTAGGGCTTTTTGATTTCCACAATCCAAAAAAAGTGAAATTGGATGGAAAAAAAACGGAACCAAATTTTTTTGATTTTGACTATATGTTGATTTGATTTACCCAACTCTTGATTTTTGGTTTTCACACGTGTTCACAATGATTTAGAGACGTATAGATATTTTGGCTGCTGCAGCTTCCTGTCTGTGTGATGTGATGTGAAGATGTCAGCAGAAACACTACACTTTACTAAAGTTTTAACATTTGATGCAAAGAGCTCAATTTAGAGAGCAATATGCAAACAGCATGCAAAATATCAGACAACTGACTAACTTCAACATGCGATGAACACTTGAGAGTCATTTCAAAACCATAGATAAGGCATTTAGTTCAGCAAACCTTTCCATGTGCAAACATCAGCAGGAGCAAGACTTGAGTTTATTAAAGATTTTGCAGCTGTGTGCGCTGAATCAGAAATTCCTTCAGAGAAAATGATAAAGTTATGCCTTTTTTAGGTGAAGCTTTCCCAAAACATGATAGTAGCCTCTGTCGAACTCACTCAACCCAATGCTGGAGCAAGTTATGAAGACTGACGTTCTGGAGAGAAGAACTCTGACTCATTGCCAATAGCAATAAAACAACAGATATAAGAAACTGCAGCATCTTGAATGGTCCACGATGGTAAACACTTCTATAGTGCCGTTTTAACCTCGCCCAGGTTCTGCAAAGCTGTTTCCAATATTTCTGTGCCTTCTAAGATATATTTTACACTTTCTGTATACAGTACTTTGCTATTCTTATTTGTAGAATAATAAGCATATTGGGGGCAGTGGAGGATTCAGTGTTTTGACCAGAGATGTTTAGAAGCAATGCAGGGACGAAGGATTGAACATCAATCCTCTGATTAAAAGACAACCTTCCTGTAACTACGCTAAAGCTACCACAGCTTGTCATTGGTGAGTGAATCAAGCAGGATATTGTTTTTTTGTAGACCATGTAAGACAACATATAAAATATAGTGGGCCATATGTGAAGTACCTTTATCTTACCAATGGAAAAAACTGTTTTCTTTTTTCTCACATAAAATGCATATGTGAGGAAATTTACAAAAACTATTTTTTTAAATTATTACCGATAAATGACTAACAAGTAGATATTTATTCATTTATTTTACAAAACTACTAAATATTCTGATGAATCAAAGCACTTTTCTGTCAAAACTGATCAGTTTTATTGTTAACTTGTGGGATATTTTCTGTTGAGTTGTTGAAATCTTATTTATCCACAATATGATTGGGTACGTTTTTAGATGTAAAAGACTAGTTACATTGTAAAACATGTGACTACGCATAAATAAATAACAGAATCAAACAAAATCTGGAAAGCATTAAAACTAGTATCATAGAGGCATAAACATTTCTCCAGGTGAGTTGGGCAACTGAGATCAAATCAGTCCTAAATAAGCTGTAGAATATGGATGATGGGTGAATAGATAGATGGATGGTCTTTTTTTCTTAATTTTACATAGGTGTTAGTAAACTCTTAATGAGTTGTGATGAGGCCGTGAGGTGATGGAAGGTGTTTGTTATTTTTTGGTGAAGAATCCTTGCGGATACAGTGAGCATGTTCAGTTTTTTTTTCCCCCACATGTTTTCCTTTGTGTGCAGCTGCATGCAGTTTTGTCAAACCTCGTGTGTTATTGCGGAATTGTGTTTATTGATTTGTTGATCAGATGATAGTACAAGGAGGAGGAAACGTTTCCAGCACACACGGCTGTCTTTCACTTCATCACTCTCCCTTTTCAGTCTAAACTACAGAGCTGGAACGTATCCCACAGCAGCTGGACATTCACATGCATTGTGGTAATACTGTCAGTTTCCCCCAAACAATCAAAATAAAAACAACCTCCCTTTCAAAATTACCTTCCCTTACAGTGTGTGGCTCCATCAGATTACATGTTTCTCAGGCTGTTGTTGTTGTTGTATACGACTGGGCTTTCGGTTTGATAAACAGCTGGTGGTGTGTGCTTTAGTCTCTGATAAACACATTAGACTGTTGTTTATTCTTGTCTAAACTATCCCGTTTCAAACACTTGATAGATATGGCGCTCCAAGCCAATAACGAAAATGCGAGCATCATTTTAGATCTGTTAAAGAATGCAGTGAGAAGGAAATCATCCTACCCACCCATATTTAAAGTCCACAAGGAATCACATTCAGCTCGTTTTTAAGTTCTATACATCACCTATTATTATATATCTGGCCCAACAATATCAGGAAGGTAACTTTAAAGGTGTTCTTGAAGGTAGCGTAGAGTTGGTCCTGGAAATCTTTAAAATATTTGACCAATAAATGATAAACTTGTACTCATTTTTGCACCTAACAAATTGCTTTTCTGAATCAAATTTCCTCAGTCCTGGCCTACAGTGGGTCCAGTTGGGAGGCCTCCCTCCCTCGCTTCTGTTTTCATATGAAAGATGTAAACACCACTCACTTAACCATTTGATTTCCAGACAAACATGTTTATAAGGCATCTGAAGTCATTATTGGTGTGTGGAGGATGAAAACATTCAGCATTATTCCATCCCCCTTACCAGAGCCTTTAAGTTGAAGTGAAAGTTCAGATCTTTTGAAGTGGGGTTCTGTGGAAAAATTACAAACCTTATCTTATCCTTAGATAGCTCTTGAATGGCCTCAGTTTGAAGAAACAGAGTTAATTTTGTTATAGAACTGACAAGCTTCCGTCTAGTCCAAGTGGGGCCAAGACCAAAGTGGGCTGCTGCCGTCCCAAAACAACTCCATTTTGAAGAAATTCATAGCAATTCATGCAAATGCTGTTTTGCAAACATTTACGCTCGAGGTGGACTGATTATTCAGCTGTTTCATTTAATCAGCTGATGTTTGCCACTTTTTAAACACTCTGGTATTGGCCACATAGCTTTCTTTGAACCCACACAGCATCCTCCACATTTAAAGATTGAGTTATGCATGCATGTCATTTATCTCGGCATGCACACCAACATTGATGCTGCTGGCTGTCTCCACACTCAGTAAGACAGGGAAATATTAAACACAGCACGAGAGGAACACATTTCTCTTCAAATGACAATCAAAACATTGTCAGTAGTTGGCTGCGGTAATTGAAGGAAAGCATGGACGGGCGATGTTTTTGCCAAAACAAGATGTGTCTGCACTCTTCTGCATGGCTGGGTATAATTCACCTACCGCAGTTCATTCAGACATAAATACGCTAAAACAAATCCGTAGCTTCTCGTTTTCATTGAGCTTTTCTCTGCTGTCTTTGGAAAAGGTTTTGGCCAGGATGACTATCGCATTTTCGATGCTGTTCTAGTGTTGTAGGACTTGTTTTACTTCAAAAATTCTAATCTTTTTACAGAACCTCGGAGGCCAGAGCTTAAACAGCTCTGAACAAGGAGAGGGACAGACGCCTTCCCCTCTGTTGTTTTTGTTACGCCAGTTCTTTATTGTAAAACTGAAATGATATTGTTCCCGTGGCAGTTCTGTGTAAACGTTTTGCACGCAGGATTCACCCATATCATGGTGAGCGCTCGCTCTGTTTACCACTGTTTACTGAGCGACTGAGGCTACTGTACTGTGTCCCGACTCTTGATGTTCTGGCTCGTTGCTCGTGGAACATGAAGTATGGTCAGGAGAGGCACGAGAGCATTTCTGCGCTTTGCTGTGGACGTCAAAACACGGACACAGTTTCTACAGTTTTATGTCCGGGGGCCATTTAATTGCCAGCAGAAATGTGCAATATTTCCTAAGAAGAAATGAAAACTACGGAAAGCTGCATCTCAAAACACAAACAAAACAGGCTTCCACATTCCGCACGGAATGTGTTTTTGTTTGTGTGATGAGTTCGGGATTCATCGTTGTTGGATCGAGCTCGTGTGTATCTTTAGTGGTTTGTGTTTTTAAAGGTGAGGAGTCCAGGAGACAGGGAGTGGTATGTTGTCTCCAGTGATAAACACGTCGACTCCACTTGAAGCAACAACAAATACACAGTTGTGAACACGCTCAAGTGTGGGAAGGCGTTCCAACACGTTTTCACTTTTAACTCGTTTTGCCTTTTTTGCTCCGTATTTGAAATGGCACCAAACAATATTTCCCTCCCAGCAGGCATTTTAGGGGCAATCAAAGTGGATATCCAGAGCTGATTTAAATCATGACAACAGACTGAGTTGTGGTTTGATTGTATGCACTCTGGTATGGCTCAGAACCATCTATCAATGTCACTCAGGTAGCTACGGTATCACTGTTAGTGTCAGCATCAGTGCGTGTCAGCTGGTATCACTCACTGGTATCTGTGTCTGTGAGGCCTACACAAGTTGACCCTGACCCTGTATCTCCCCCGTTTCCCACACCTCGGTCTCTCGTGTGTATTGTCCGCCCAAACCCCTAAATTCCCTGGTATGTTAGTGGAATTTCGACTATTTTTCCAGGTCACTGTTGTTTGTGCCTTGCGAGGTGTGCCTGTAAATTCCCACACAGCGCTAGAGATAAACACGCTAGCACTGTCACATGCATATACAAACCTTGTCACATGGCAGCCCATACCTTCTGTGGCGTAGAACCTACTGCAACTAAGTACCTGTGTTCACGTAACATAATGTTTCTTGAAGTATGGAGCTGGAAAGATGCTGGGAAGGTCTTTGACGCAGCATTGCATCAAAAAAGCATAACTGTGTGCCGGAGAGTTGACACAGCTCATGACAAGCCTTGCAGTGTGTTTATTAAAAAACTCTCGCAATTCATTTTGTCTCCACTCTGAAAAGTGAGCCTTTACTTTTTAATTATAAGCTTATATTGGACATAATGTAAGTGCAGCTCTTGATTATGTTTTTTTGCCTAAATGTTTATTTCCCTGAAGAAGAACCAAAGTGCTAGTGTTTCTCCAAAATGTCAGAATCACTCAAAGTGACGGCGCAAAACAACGGTGCACTCTAAAATAAATTGACAGCGATATATGCTGTCAATTCTTAGTTTTCTGCTAGCCAACACGTAAAGGAGTAGTACTTTTCCAGTGGGATTCTGTGGAGAGGTTATCAGCAGTCAGTTACTTACCAACAGTAGACAGCAGCTGGAGCAAGTTTCTAAGTTTTGAGAAACCAAAAAAAAAAATAAGAGTCAAGCTAACAGTGGGTAATGGGAGCTATCCCAGAGCATATTTCTGTGATCCTAAAACACCTGAAACGCCACAAAATATTTTGTAGCAATTCAAGAGAAGGCTATTTTTAAAACTCTTCCATCATGTCATTTCAGCATTACCGTACTTACATTGGGATCTATAGTTATTTACACTCAAGACTGTTTGATTCTGTTTCATGTCAGTAAACTTTTGTGTAAAACGTGTCGGGAAACTAAATGTGTTGAGTACACAACTAGAGGAACTATCTGATGTAAAAGTAATTCAAGGTAAAAATATAGTGGCTTAAGCAAACACTATTTTAATAATTTTTACTTTGCAGTACTTTTATATCACATATTTATACTGGTCAGGTACTCTTAACACATTCAGGTTTCTATCATGTGATTTACACAAACCTTTATTGATACTGAATGCAGATCAACACAATCTTTAGTGTAAATAACCGTGGAATTGACAGAACCCTACAAAAAATCCTAAATATTCTATTAATGCTAGACTATAGATTACAAATTGATGCTGGGTCTGATCGCTTTTTACTCATGGAAAATACATTTAGGTCAACATGCACGTGGTTGCACGTGTCAGTAACTGGAGCAATTTGGAAGCACCGGAAATGTTTTCGCCCTCACAGAGAAGGAAGATGAAGTACTTTTGCACCTTCAGATGGAGAAACTCAACTCCCCCCTCCCATTTTTTCAGCACTATGCCAGATTAAAGGACTGATTTGGCAATCAGTGGAATGTTGGACCGGCAATGTGCAAAAACAGAGTTGCTGTTGTAACTGTTGTTCTTGACACTCACTGCTACATACTGTGATGGTTGCTAAAATGTGCAGCTGTAAACCATTTTAGGGAATGACAGGGCAAAGGGGCCAGTAACTGAAGGTGGTGGTGGTGGGGTGGTGGGGGACTGGAAGTAGTGAGGGGCGAACATTTCTTCTTGAAAGTCTCAGCAGATAAAAGTTGTAAGCTATAATAGCCATTTTTCATCTCAAAGGCAACACAGATCATACTTTTATTCTTTTTTTCCCTCTTTACATTGCACAGGTTTTGGCAGGTTCTGGAAGTTTTAGTTTGAATTTCCTAAGCAGCTTGCACCTTTTGCTGCTCTCACACTTTTTCACCTCAAACATCTTTCCAACAAATCTGCACCACCTAATGTCCAGTGGCAGATAGCAAAAGCGTGATAGATGAAGAGAGGGGTTGAGGCTCTCTGTATGCCACGTTTAATTCCAGCAAAGCAGTTGGTTTTCTAAATAGACTCACTTCATTGATGGTCAACCACAGATCAAGCTTTCTGAGTTTAGAAAGTGTCAACAAGCATCAGATCAGCATTCATAGTGCTGGAGGCTTTCTGTTGATACCCTTAAACATTATGACCCCTGACCTCACCAGCTTCCCTCCAACAGCTTTAACCAAAAAGCACAAAAAAATATGAAGGAAAGGAGAGAAGGACTGAGGTTCTGCTGGCCCTGAGGGGTGTTTGTGTTCACTTTCTGGTCATGAACAGTGAGTGACAGAGCAGAAAGACTGCTAACATACCGAAGGTTTCACCAGACAAGTGATAGGTGAGTTTGGGGGGCACTGGCTTTGCCTGCAGGTGTGTACATGTGGCTTTGTGTGCAAAACAGATCGTATGGCTGACACCCGGACCACCCCAAGGTGGCTGTCCAGCATGATTCCCACCAACAAACATCTGTATTGGAGGCAGGAAGGAGGAGAGCGGTGGAGGGATGTGGTAAGAAGGATGTGCCAGATGGGGCTGGTAATGATGATGAATTGTGGGGAACGCAGTTCAGTTTAGATTAAGATCTGCAGATAAACCAGCCTGCTAGGTCTTTAAGTAACCCTATACGCTTCTTTCTCTTGTACATTCACCGATGTGACTCGTCCTGTTTCCTCTCTCTGTCTCACAACTTTTGTTTTTTTGTTGATATCAGTAAAGACTGGATTTCAAAACAAAACTCTGCCGCCATCTCCTTCCCGGTCTATTTGTTGGACCTCTGGCATGTGTGTCTGTCCGTGCTTGCATGCATGGATGTGTACGTAATCTCTAGTCCTATTTGTATTCTCAGAGCTGTTGTCATTTGGCAAATGGAGCTTAGACTGACATGAATTGCAGCCCTGACATATGTTTAATAAATCTTTGCGACTGTCAGTTTTGAGACACCAGGAGAGCCAAGTGAGAGAAAATATAGGACAAGCATAAAAATAGGAGGCTCACACCGTTGAGAATAATTGCGATAATGTGGAACAAACATCGGAGGCCATATGTGCCGTCTATGTGGCTAATTGTCTAAACATATGACAGCAACACGTCTTTGTACCAGTCTGACAACCTTGAAATAATAAAATTTATACCAGAGCTGCTTGTACATTGTGTGTGTGTGTGTGTGTGTGTGTGTGTGTGTGTAGGTGTGTGTGTGTGTGTTGGTCTGCATGTCATTGTGTGTGTGTGTGTGTGTGTGTGTGTGTGTGTGTTTTACCTCAAAACTGTTCAGAAAGATTGTCCTATTTTGTCTGCCTTGCCTTGTTGAATTACAAGAGAACTGACAATTTTGAAAACAGAGTTACTCATGTCTACCTGCAGCAGAAAGCAACCAAAGATGATTACCAAATTACTGTCTAGAATTTGACGTTTGCACAGTTTCTTTAATTTAATATATAATTGGATTTTGTTTCCTCTTCTTTTTTATGTGATTGGATTTAAAAAAAAAAGAAAAAGAAAAAAATTCTTCAAGATAAATTGATTTTAATCTTTGAAACTTGAGCTGCTTGATGCCCTGCCTTTGCCGTCATTAAGTATGAACTCACTTTCTTCCTGCTTGATGTCTTAACATTGTCCACCAGTAAAGAATAATGATTTTTTCATACTCTTGGAACACAGATATCCTCAGCCACAACATAATGACATTGACTTCTTATGCCTATAAAAAGACCACTTCTTGAAATATTTTTTCCATTTAGCCGTTAGGAGCTCTTTGTGGCTCTTATCATTAGTTTGGGTGGAAGATTATCTTATTATCACAATACGGTCACTAACTTAACACTTACTGTGAGAACTATGCATTAAATTGTATATAACAGCGCAGTTTGTTTGGTAACAGCAGTGAGAGAGTAAAGTCAATCATTTTTAAAAGCACATCTAGTTTATTTTTGCACTTGTGTGCGATAGTCTCCAGAATTCACCTCATCACGAGCCTTTGGACTCTAATGTAGCAGAGACTAAACTGGAGTCTGGGTGAGCAGAGGGGGCTGAGACTGAGAAGATTGCTGGAAAGTATTCCCTTTGATAAGCTGGCCAAGAAGCCTTTGATTAAATGTGGTCCCAGCAGGAGCCCACACTAGGTCCTCTGTGGCACGACCATGTCCCATCACCAGCTATCAACAGCCCCGGGTAATTACAGCCATCTAGTCATTAGCCTGGGACCCACCTGGAATTCCACATAGCGAGGGGTGGGAGAGGGCCAGCAGGGGTTGGGGTTTTAGACTGGGCCTTTAATAAAACACTTCCCTCTCCTTGACTGATATAACACCCCCCACCCTGATCCGCACAGAATCAGCCTTTGTTACCAGCATATATTGTATTATTAGTGCTTCTGTCCAGTGTCTTTCAGCTCAAGTCGGTGAGGAAAAATATGAACACATCTCTCCTTACATTAGCATTAAAACTAAACTTATTCACCATTCATGACAGATTCAGTTGGATTATTTGCCTAAAAACTTCTAAAAAATGTGCTCGAACAAAAAACAAACATGCCACTGTCATACTAATACACCATATATTTCATATGAACATCTGTTTGGATAAGGCAATATACAAAATGTTACACAAGCAAGCTCCAGAGCAGAGAGGTGAAATCCATCTTTGTTGTGGTCAGCGAGTGACCGTCAAGGCCTTAGTTTTCTTCTCAGCAGCAGTTTTTCATCTCACACACTGAAAACAAAAGTACACTGTGTGATCACAGTTATGGGAGTGCTCATCTCTCTCCCAGTGTCGGCTGATGTAGTGCAGTCTCATCTACAGATGAGGAATGAAACAACACTTTACAATTTAAATAAAGCTCTTTAAACACGTTTTTCTTCTTCTTTTTAGTTTCATTAATCTTTCCGATGACACGTCCATTCACTTATTTGATTTCTTCAGGTGTCCATCTCTTTGTCTTCTTGTAGTCCTCACCCCAGATTCCTGTTTGGCCACACAGTTTGCCAAGTGCCTGATTAGATGTCCACTTTTTAAATTGCACTTTCTAAAGTACTTTCCACTGTCTGACCAAGTATGCTTCTTTTTGTTGATACATAAAAAACAAAAAAAAAACAAAAGCAAAATTATGTGAGTATATGATGTGATGTTGCTGTAATAATACTGGATATGTTTGAAGGCTCAGGTAATGTAAAATGTTTTCTTTAAAGCATCATGAAAGCAGCAAACCGTTTCAATTGCAGAACCACACACAGAAAAAAAACAGTCTTTTTGGATTGAATCTGTGATGAAAGCCAAAGTGGTATCGCTGCTTTTACTGTTCATCAGATCCCAGCTCTTCAGTCACAAAGCCATTCACCAACTGTAGCTAATGTGCATTAGTTCATACTGATGGCTACTGGATACTAGTGCTTTCACAAACAGGTAACAAAAAGATAACAAAAAAACAAAACCGCCATGCAATGATGAAACAAGGTGTGTGAAGAGAAGGGTGGCGACGACACAGAGCATTTTTGGCCAAACTTTCCCAGAATGCCATGTCCTGAAAATGGGGAAATGGGTGGGGTTGCATTACAGGGAGCAGAAGAGGTGTGTACGTGTGTGTGTGTGTGTGTGTCCTCAGGTCTGATCCAGCCACTCTGCTCGTTTAGGGGCCTTGCAGGTGTGTATGTCCACAGCCTCCTCGCAGTCCTTACACTCCACGGCGCAGCACCATTTGAACTTGCACTCACACTTGGTGATTTGCTTGACTCGAGTGGTGTCGTAGCCACGCCCACAGCACATGACCTCGCAGCCGTCAGTGCCACGCGATGTCTTATTGCAGGTCCGTCCGGCCGTGCCCAGGGACCCTAAACAAAGTTTAAAACTGTTAGACTCAAATAGCCAATGGTAAAAATGACAATGAAAGCTTTTTAAATTCCCATGTTGTTTCTCTTCTAAGTTAGGACTTTTTTTAATTGTTTAAGCTGCTTAAAACTATACAAATGCAGAAGCTTGTTTTTTTTTACTTGTACAGTTTTTTTTACTAGCAAAACATTTTCAAGTTAACTAAAGAAAGCAATTTTTACAATTGTCTTAAGGTTTACTTTAACAAAGATGCAAAAAAAAACCAACATCTGACATGTCATTAAATGCATCTAAAATCACAGTTAGCAAAAGTTCCACCAGTATTTGTAACTTATTGCATTCTCTGACATTTTCCCTGAAAGAATAAAATTCTTCTGGGTTGCCTAAATGTTCTGCAAATCTGTTGACAAACTGAATTTATTTATGTTCATTCTATATTATTTGAAAATTATTAACTACATTTGCAAAGGAAATTGGCTCAAATTCATTTATGGATTTTTCATTTACCAAGCTTCTTAAAAAAAGGTTAAATATTGGCTAATGACATGCGGAGATTAGCATACCCACGACATTATGCAACATCAGCATTTGTGTTCTGCTTTCTGTCAGTTTGTTTTACATGCTCACATAATATACATGTTAATACCAACCAATTCCCTAAAAGTAGCCCACATTTTTTCCTTTTTTTTGCTGTGAGAATGTAAAACAGCCTGAAATTGTGACAAAAAATAGTGTTGCTGCAGCAGTGCATTTCATTGCAGAACCTGTCACCAAGAATTGGATGGATTCCATAATGAGGGCATATTTCACAGAGTTCTTACAGAACATGAAGAATTAAATCAGCATAAACCTTCAGTTTTATGGTTCAGCCATAAGCCTTTTTTTAGAAATACATCTAAAGCAAGAATGAAAGGCATGCATATGATCCGTAACAGGCCTCAAAAAGACAGATGTACATAAAAGTCTAACAGCCGGATGCAGACAATCAGGTCCTCAATGGGAAATATCGATAAGATTTGTATTGTCTCTCAGCTTACAGCAGACAATCTCTTTTGAAAGAATATTGTTTAATGTAAGTTAAAAATTGGTTGTTTTTTTTATATTCAAAACTCACACAAAATATAAATGCAGTTCATGATTGTGCTCGTTTGAACATGTTCATGTTTAACTGCCCCATTTTTATTGTCACACTCACTAAAAAAAGTCTCAAAAACATGATACAAAAATTCTGAAATTGTAAAACGAAAACTCAAGACATGTTTTGATTTTGTGAAACTGGTGAGCTAAAAGAGGCCAAATGAAGTATAACAACAATACAGACGTTTTCCCACTTCTGACAGAATGACTAAACTTGGAGATAGCATGTAAGCCTGCCATTTTTGCAATCCTTTATTGAGTAGAACATAAGATATTTGACCTTGACTGAGTTTTACTCTGTCTGGATACAGTGTTGAATCAATTAAAAACACCAGTCACCCGCATGGATTGTATTGTAGAGCTTAGCAGTCGGCTATTACCCAATGTGGTGGCATATTGTCTGTGTCTTATGTGAATGTCATCCTCACAGACATTTGTGCTCATATTTGGTGTGAGAAGTTCTCTGTTTGAACTGGTACCTATCACAACACGCTGCCCGTAGAACAACAGACCCACACACACAACTATGCAGTGTTGGTAGAGTGGCCTGTAGTTACACTGCCTTTCCCAAGCCACTGCTCCCTTTGAAGCACCTCAGTGTCTGTGTGTGTGAGGTTTAAATGGACAGTGGAGCGTGACAGACAGACAGGCTCTCACACTCTGAGGCCCACTCTGCCCTCCAGCTACGCTTAGTTCAGACCGACAGAGAGGGAGAAAGACTGTGACAGACACAGAGAAGTGACTTTTTTTTAAATTAGCTGCTTGTGTCCCTAGGCTGTGGATTCCATTGAGAAGGTGAGAAAGAGGGGGGAGGATGGATGAGAGGATGAAGGGATCAGAGGACAGAAAGGAAGAACTGGAAAGAGCTTCACAATAATGAAGGTGCTGATGTTAGATATCCCAAAAATTTGCCCAGCATCAACCAATGAGTTTGAAACAGTTTGAAACATATAAGACTGGCTAAATTGTGCAAAGGTTGATGGAGACAACTTTAGACCACAGGGTTGTGTGTGTATTTGTTCATTGATAGGCTGACAGAGGTCAGATGGTCACAGAACGACCATGTCCTCAGGGTAGAAGGATATTACCTTCCACCAACATCACAGGGGAGGCCTGCTGTGTTATCTGACTACCATTACACCCGCACACATACATCCACTGACATTAATGCACACAAAACACACTATGCATGAGAATACACACAACATACACCTAACACCCCTAAAACATAACAGAGTCTGGGCAATCCATCAACAGCCATGAGAAACGTCTCTGTCTTTCAGTCTGCCCTCTTTTTCTTGTTCCCCTTCACTGTCTTACCTGCTTCTTTGTCTTGGAGGCAGTAATCCGGAGAGTTTTCAAAGTAGACCAGGTCGTTCTTGGTGGCCTTCCTGAAGGCTTTGTTGGCTACAGTGAACCCTGTCCCATCCTGATTCATTGTCACCTCAACTGCCCCATTGTATTTCCTCCTCAAGTAGTCACCGGTCTTCCTAAAGTCTGCCATGGCCTTCCAACATGTTCGCAGTGTGCAGGAGCCGCTCACGCCGTGACATTTACACTCCTGCTTCATGAAGCGCTTCACAGCCTAAACAAAGAAGTTTGGATTGTTGGTATTGTACAGAAAGATATAAAATCAATATCAACACTCTGGCTACATTATTGAAAAAAAAAGAAAAATACCTCACCAATATTTTGCAAGCTTACAACCCAAACTCATTTTTTGTTACCTTCACCACTTGTTCCTTAATTCTAAGGGGTTAAAAGTTTATCCTACAAAACTGGACACCTTCAAGAAGCTGATCTGTGATCAGTTGTTGCAAATTCCTTATACATTTAAACTGAAGGAATGGGTTTTCATCGGAGTTCCAATATGCTGTCCTCACTTTGTTGTGATCTATGCTTTGTGTGCATTATTTTGCGAAGAAGTTTTGTGATATTGCTGCAAAGACAAGCTCCTCTTTAAATTACTTCTGGCTGTTCAATAATCACCAAGATTAATGAATGGCACAAGACACGCCCAATCACCAATATTACAGAACCACATGAGGTGTGGAGTGTAACACAAAGGGGTTGTTGTTGAGCGTTATGCATAAAATGTGTGTTAGACATCTCCCTTTCTAAGCCCTGCAGCCAGCTGGTAGTACAGACTGTGATATATTGTAACATGTATTGATGTTACTACCCTGCTTGGTGGCTCAGAGGTGTGACAGCAGCAGGTTGACTTTGACATCCCATGCTGCTTCGATCCTTTCATGAAGCACATTGAAACATCAAGAAGGTATCTCAGACAGTTCCCTGCATTTGTTGCAGAGAACTGCACCTCATACACGGCAGTGTTGGCTGTTCCACTGCTCCACAACAACTGGAGACAGATTTTTGTATTCCGAATATTTTGCAGTAACTTTCCTTTGCAGAATTATATTTCCTTACTGTTTGCACCTATGTTGCGAGCAAATCCAATGAAGACTAATGGTGCGTAGCCATTGACTCCTTAGTTAACTATTGTCTATAACAGTTGACACCAAAATTTCTTCTGTGTACCACTAAATCAATTCTGAGTAGCCTATTACCAGTGTCTTTAGGCCAATTATTATTATTGCATTATATTTGTATTTGAACACGGAAGATGTTAAGGAAAGAGGATGCACAGTAAAGGACTGGGATTTTAATCCATCTTTGAAAATGAAAACTAGTGATTTATCTTTGTTCTCTTTTTCTAGATAAACTCAATAAAAACAATGCTTTTGTAAGAAAACTTGAGACTAGCCTATGCTGTAAACTTTACATTCATAAATAAATCTTTATTACATGTTTTATTCCACCATAGTCACACACTTACTGTTCTGCCACAGCGATTGTTGTGGAGGTTCATGAGGGCCCGAGCATCTCGTACCGTTCTCTCTTTGGCGTCTATGAAGGCTTTGGCAAACTTTATCCCATAGTTGACGTTATCACTGCAGCCGCCCCAGTCAAACTCGCCTCTCGTATCGTGAGTTCGTCCGCGTTTGTCAGGGTCACAGTTACACATTTTCAACTCCCCCTGGCTGCAGGCACGAGTTAGCGCGTACACGACTCCCGCTGAGGAGATGGCATAGACAAAAGCCGCTTCCCGACTGCCTGAGAGGGAGAGATAGAACACAAAAATAGAAGTAGGTGAGACCGAGAACGAGTTTAGGATACCAATATCTGTTTCTGAATCTCCAAGAGCCAAAGAGAGCTTTGTTGTCCACATGTTTTTCATACAAAGATACACACAGTGCCATGACAAGACCTCAGTTTGAGCCATGAGCACATGAAGGAGCAGCTGATGGAGTATATCAGGCCTGATGTGGAGTATAGACCTGCTCTGTTTAAATATTATCATGGAAATAATCCTAGCTGTGGGGCTCCCCTCGGCTCACATAAATTGTTTAAATACAGACACAGTGATACCCCATTTATCAGCACCAGGGTGATGTAATGAGAACATTATCTACCACTGCTGTGCTCCTCTGTTCTTTGCTGCTGCCTTTGGTTCCTCGGCATATGACTCATGCATTTTGTGGCCAAAGACAAGGACATTTTGATATAGTGATTGGTCACAGTTGCTTTTTGCAATGGATTTGTGAGTGAAACTGTGGGGGCAGGAGAATTATAAACTTATTCACCTTAAGTCTTGTAAACATAAACATAATAAACCTTAAAATGCAATTGGTCTCTGCACAAAAAGAAGACGCTGAGGTTAAAATGAGATTGTAGTGTTTTTTGTTTCAATTATTGAAAACAGATGCTTAAAAAGTAGATGCAAGGTTGTCTATTTTGATTGACTGTAATCTCAAAAGCTAAAGTAGTTCCAGTATTTGTACTAAATTTGCTTTTAATTTTTAATTATAGTACAACTGGATCATTCTTGTGACTATCCGATCTTTCCTCATGTTCAACCATCGAAACACATAATTTACTTATTGTCAAGAAACATTAGCACAAAAGTTTGAGATTTAATCTGTATGACCCAATCCACTTATTTTTTAATTTACACACGTTTATATTGGCCACATATGAATTTGTTTTTGTATTTTTTAATGTATAACAGATGTAAAAGTGTATTTTTGTTATGTATACATACTGATGGAAGACTTGAGACTTCTGACTGCCTTAGCCATGCATACAGGATTTTCTTGCATGTTCCTCTCAATTCTTGTTTTTTGTTCAATAATCGGTAGTTTAGGATTAATTGAAGATCTGTGCATATATGAACTTCCAACATTTAATAAAGCACATAAATGCTTTCCTCTGAAACTTGGGGGTAAAGTTTTACTGAATAAAAGCAATCAATTACCACAGTTTGTCATTCAGCCTTTTTGCACTGTATTCGCTTGAGTGTCCCGTTTATTCTAGGAGGTGAGGAGATGGGGGCAGCGGGTACCGAGGGGATTTAAATGGGGGAGCACCTACAAGGGCATCGCTGCTCATCTTTCAAAACGGTGCTGTTTCTCTGACAGTAAGCATATCTCTCCAAATATTTACATCTACATTACTGTTTATTCCTCTCACCCACCTCAACCCTCAACCCTAACTGCACACACACAGGCAGCGTCAGTATCTCCATATCTTTTCTCCATGCATCGCCAACCCCCGCACATGCTTGGGATGGCTGGATAAGACACAATAACAAGCCATAGAAGGTCAGTGACGTCAGAAACTGACTTTGAAGAGACAAACATTTTTTCCTGCGACCTGGATGTGGCTAACAGGCAAGGGACAATTTTTGGTTTCAAGGTACACCACAATTTTACAAGTAATGCTTTTAAAACGACACAAATTTCCCGTCACTCCATTCCTGCAGTTTAAATTGTTTTTAGTAAATTGTCAGGGATAGACAGTGTAGCTGCTGGTCTTCCATAAACACCCCAGAACTCACTGATCTCACCCCAGTTTGTGCAAACTGTCTGTCAGCTGCATATAATGGACAGATGGACCTCTACCCATTAAAAAAACAGTTGGTTGTTTGGGTTTTGTTTTGGTAGCAAAGACACAGACAGATAGAAGAGGGATTACTAATAAAATTTTACTTCTATACAAATATTAGCCATCGTACTTAACTGAATTAGTTTGCAACAAACTGTGAGAGTTAGCCTGTTCAGTAATGAAATAAACAGTTGGTATATTTAATAACATAATAAAAATTAACTGTTCAATATTAGTTTGTCAGACAACCAACATTACTTTACAATGCAGAGAACAACAAAAGCGTACACATGTTAGTATATTCCTTTGCTTTGGTACTATATTTAAATTGAGTTGTTTTTTAATCTGTATTTTTCTTTTACATTTCCATTATTTTGTACATCTGTTACTGCTAAATTAGATTTTGGAAATAGTATTTATAGTCGCAGTATTTGTGTTTTTAAATCATGCATTTTAAATTTGATTGTAAAAATATTTAAATGATTATCATACCGTCAGCTTTTCAAACCAGCCCATGGCTACTACCTTCTATCAAGACCTGCTGCAAATTCGCACATTAAAAAAACCCCAAAACAAATACAGAAATAAAAATATCCGTTTGTATTGCAGTAACCTGTGTTTATGCTGCACATTCAGAATGCACTTGCGTGCTGTATTACACGTTTACAGTGTAAAAGTCTTCACTGCACGTTTTTGGTAGTTTAGTGGCACCAGCATTGCCAACATAGTAATGCTTCTTTGATTTTTTTTTATTTACTGTACTTTAGAATTACAGCAAATTAACAAGGGTTAATGTTCAGTTCACTAAACACAATACTTACACGATATGTAAAATGCTGTAAACAGTGTCATTCTTTAAATTTTATTGTAAATTTACAATAAAGGGTATCACAGAAACTAAGGATGTCCCAAGGCAGTCTTAAGAAACTGATCGCTGTAACTGACTTCCTGTCTAGGGTTTTACTTCAGCTGTGCTGTAATATGGCTGCAGTAAAATGTTGTAACAGTGCCAACATGTCTGTGGTATGAAAGTGTATTAAAATAGTAAATGAGAGCAACTCTGCAGACACTTGGAACAATCACAATTTGGATATTTCTCATAGACTTAGAGCTTCATTCAATACCACAAATTTATCTAAACATTCAAAAATCCAAACACTCATTTGAGTACATTGAGTTCATTCAGCGAACGTCTAAAACTAGCAGAACTAAGCAACACACGCTAGAGGAAACTTATAAAGGGAACAGACAAGTTTAAATGGGACAATTGTAAGGCAAAAAAAGATTACAGAATGAGTGGCTGAAGTTGTTGCCCTGAACGACCAACCCATCACTGTGGTGGAAAAAATGGGTTTTCGTCCCTTTCTGAAGCTGTTGGAGCCATGGTATGTCCTACCCTCTTAGCACTACATAACCAACAAACACAGCACTACTGGAGCTGTATAAAAATGTTCCTTATCGCCTGTCATATTTATTTTCCTTGTTCATATAAAACATATTGAGGAACAACCTTTTCTTTACTGCACCGAAGAGCTACTGAGTTATCAACACTACAATGACAATGACTTTAATACCTTTATTGTATTATTATTTTTATTTGTACATATTTTGCAATACTATGCTGCAAAAAGTTGCAAAATAACATGGAAGATACCTTTTCTAAAATGACTCAGGTAATTGTCAGGAAGAAGAAAAAAACAATCTGACCGGGCATCCCTAATATTAGCCACCAGAGTCTGCTTTTCAGGTATTCAGTGCTGACCTTATGGTCACACTTCAAAAACATGTCACGAGGAGGAATTATGCATGTGCCAAGTTTGTAAAGAATAACATATTAATGTTTATGTATGCTTATGTGTATACTTGACTGTGACGACAAGTCCACGTCTTGATGCTCGTGTGTTTGTTGATGAGAAGTCAGACATTAAAACAGTCCAACGGACTATAAAGCCACAGAGAAAGCCAAGGAGAACAGAGATACATAGATTACAAGTAGGAAAGAGAAGAGACAGAACAGGATGAGGGGAAAAGATGAACAGTGGGAAGAAGACAAGGAAAATGTGATAAAATTTAGAACAAAAGGTTGGAATAGAAGGTGACAAAGTGACAAAAATCCCCATGTTTGCACTTGCTATCTACTGTATGTTGCTTTCTCTGTGGCTTCACCATGGCCCATGCTGAGAGGTCTGTCTCATTCTTCTGTTGTTTGAAAACATTTCTGAGATCAACAATAATCTAAAAAAAAAAAGACTGAACAAACCATAAACGCTTATAGATCTTCTGGCAACAGTGGATGTTCGAGGAATTCCCAGAACCTTTATGCACCATAAGAAAAAAACCTGCTGTTTGGCAGTGGTGAGTTTGACATGTTTTTGAATCCATAAGATGTTATTTATGTCTTTCTTGATATGTGAGCTGTAATATTCCATCGTTGTGGGAATTTGTGAACGTCTGATGAGCCTAAACAATTTTTAATGTGGCCCCACGGTCTCGGGGCTAACACAGTCAGTTACAAAAACAGTTCCTACACACAGACTTACTCCGAAGCAAGACACGTCCAAAGACGGTGTGGTCACGGTCCAGCGTGCTGCAGTTCCATCGGTGGTGTCTGAACTGGTGCTGGCACTCTCTGATCCACTCTTTGGTGCCCTCGCCGATGGCCTGCATGATGTCTGGGTGGCGCTGGCAGAGCTGCCGCTGTTTGTTCACCAGGCCAGGGATGTTATCGCAGATTACACGAGCTCCCAGAGCACCAATGTACCTGAGGGCGCCAGAAGCAAAGAAACTTCATTTAATCTTTTGTGCCATTCGACAGACCTCAAACGCACGAGGCAGCAACGATCTGTGACTACTAGGTGTGATCTAAATGTGTTTACTCAAGAAGACACAAAGTGGCGAGTGGCATGAAGAAGAGCTACAGTAAAAGTCCTCTGTGAGTCAGAGTTCACTACACTTAACAGTTTAAGGTTTGCGAGTAGGAGGGGAGTGGAAACCATTTACTCCACTCTCCAAATAAATAAGCACTTAACCTCTCCCCACAAGACCTGCGTGTGTATGTGTTTTTAAATGTTTCCCAATGGGGTAGTAAAAATCACGTTGTCACAAATCAGAACATGAAGTCTTGGGCCTCCAATAACCCTGTCAAACTTAGACCCCATTTACTCACTTTACTCCTCTGTCTCTGGCCTAATTGCTTTCATCTTACTCAAAGGTTCTTCAAATATTTCTTCCCGTTCTAATAAAACCGACTTTTCAGTGTCTTCTCAAGATGCTGTGTTGACACTAATTTTGACGTGGCCCTTTGTGCCCATGCATGAGAGGTCTTGCAGCCGGGTGGCTGCAGGGCTTTTTGGCGAGTCACAGAAAAGGGGTGGAGGCCATGAAGTGTATAGCTATGTGTTTTATAAGGCCAAGTGAGAGGATGGACACTGGAGACTCAATACTCCCCAAAGCGGGATTATAGAGGGGAGAAAGGAGTGGTATGTGCATCAAAGGAAAGTGCCGGGGAAGCAATTCACACTTCATTTTCTCTCTCCAACTCTCAGAGAGAAAGGAGGAACTGTGGATTTTATAGGATGGTAAATCATTATCCACAGGTCTAAAAAAGCACCCTGAAAAATCCTTTTGAGAATGCTGTGGATCACAGAAACAAGACAAGAGAGAAACAACCACTCTTTAAAAAAAAAAAAAAAATCAAGATTATGCAGCCATAACATTTAAAGTGGCACCAATATATATGTTTTTCTTTTCCAGGATCATCTATTTGTCTTTAAATATACTAAAGAAATCTTGCGTAAAAACCAGGTAAACCTTTCAGTTCTTGGACACAATGCACTTATAGCTGGACAAACACTTACCAATCAGTGTGCGGGTTCTTTTTTCCCCTACAAAAATAAGAGTTTTAAAAATACTGATTCAATCTAATGTAGTTCCATAATATATTTTGATGTTTTTTCAAGTAGCTATGTCATCCAACAACTGTTTCTTCACCCACCCCTGCAGCCTCACACCTGCACCAATGCCTACAAAAACGAGAAAACAATTAGATCTGCTGTCCACCCGTTTCCCTTAACACGAGTCACAGCTTCAGCACACACTCCCCCCTCACAACTCCCCATAACTGCGTTTAATCTACCCAAACTATTAGGCATTCCATCCCTCCCACCCCGCCCACGCACAAACACCTCTCCTATAAACACACTCACACGCATGGACATTTTCACTTATGTAACTGCGCATTCTGAAAACCCCTCACATATGTTCAGGATGGCTGATTATTTAGTGAAGTCATCTTCGTGTGTGTGTGTGTGTGTGTGTGTGTGTGTGTGTGTGTGTGTGTGTGTGTGTGTGTGTG
>NC_051437.1:16545136-16599534 GCF_001649575.2 Kryptolebias marmoratus | reverse complement strand
GTGATGTCCACTTACCACCACGAGGAGTCCACCCGAGGCGTGACGAGCAGCAGCAGCAACAGACACGCGCAATAAATCCTGGAGCTGGTACCCGGGTTCTGACACGAAGGTCGGGATGATGATGAGAGTCCGACTCCCGGCTGATTTCGGGCCGGTCGGAGGCTGACAGCACGGTTTAAACCCATCATTGCTTTCTTGTCTTCTTACCAAATGGTGGAGGGAGGGGAAAAAATAAATCCTGCCTTTAATTTGTCACTTTTTGGAAGTTATGACGGTCCGGTGAGTAAAGTCCATGTTGCGCGGCTGTCAGCGGAGCAAGAAGCGCTTTTCGGTGCCATGTGCGCACCGGGAATCTGTCCTCTGAAAACCTCTGTGTGCCTTACCTGGGGAGGGTGGGCAACAACAAGCCTTGGCGGTGGGTCGCCTTTGCTCTCACTCCCCACTGGGGTGCCTATATCCTTCTCAGCCCAGAGGCAGAAATAGGGTCCGAGTCAAAAGTTCGAGGCAAAAGTTGTGGTCATCCACCCGCCGCCGTGCGTCCTGTCTGCTGCGAGACTCTCCACTGGGTCGGATGCCTGCGCCGGACCTCTCCTTTATTAGCGTACGGTGGAAAGAGTCCGAGCCGAGGGAGAGAGGAGGGGGAGGGAAAGAGAGGAGGGTGGGCTCGGTGCGGACAGCTCCCTTTGCTCATTGGGTGGAAACAGAGGTTACAGGGTTTGAAGAGGAAGGAGATATTAAAAAAGGACGCGCGCGTGTGAGGAGTGATGATGATGGTGCTGAGGAGACGGTCTCATTGCGCAGAGTCCATCTGGAGTTAAAGACCAGAGTATTAGAGTTTGTAGTTTTAGAATACAAGAAAAACTGCAAGATCTATTGTTACACATCAGTTATAAACCCTATCATATTATCGCCATCATCACATTTCACTGATAATCAAAGACATTGTTCTGCCCCAAAATATTTCTGTTAACAAATGCCTAATGAAATACCCCTTGGGTTTGCATCCATGCAGGCATAAAAGGTACAGCAGAGGTAAAAGTTAATAAAAAAAGGAAAGGCGAAGAATGTGGGATCTGGAGAACAGTGCCAACTTGTCCAGCAAAACAGCAACATGGACCAAATATGAACCACATGTGTAGAAGAAAATGCTGAGACAGCGCTGGAACAAAGCACAAACACCCACACCCACAATTGTCTCCTGAGTTCAACCATTCTTACCTTCTCTCCCTCGTTTGTGCGTTCATGCTGTCTTCAGACCATCCATCATCCAGTCTGTGATGATTCTCGTCCTTAAATGACCTCGGACAGGTTAGAAGCTGCTTGTTTTAGAAGAAAAAAAAGCATTCACAAATTTAAGAAAAAAAAATTAAATTAAATTAAATTAAAAAAGCTTCCCTTGGCAGACGTGTTTTCAGTTTTGATCAGGGCAGAGCTGCTCCGTGAGAGCTTGTGATATTAGACTGAGAATGCCACAATTGATTCAGCTGACCCCAATAATTCCAGAGACCAAGTAAACAAATCAGGAAAATCCCTGTTGGAATTGAAACTATTAGCAAAAGCTGCTGCAAAGTGCTATTTTATCAAACGCTTGAGAAAACAGTCCCAGTGTTTATGCCAAGGCTGGTGTTAAATCTAAGCCTCTTAAAGACACTTTAGTGTTTCTGCTCACAGCTTACAGTTATAGCTGTCAGAACAAACTGCCTTTTTTAACCGTGTACCATACACTTTAGCGCAAGTGCAGGTTTATCAATACTGGTGGGCTGTGACTTAGTTCACAATTTTCTGCTAAATCAAAAGGACTTAAGGAAGTACAAACAGGTCTGAGTTATGTTTGCTGTCCCTGGGCCAGAGCTGGAACTCCTCTGTCTCGCTGTCTCTCCTGGCCTGTGAACTTGACTCCAGCTTTCTCTCCATAAACAATAACAGAGTCAAGTGCCTCCTTGTCAGATGGATGAAAAGTTTACCCTTGATGCACAGGGTCCAACCCAACATCGATCTCCCCCAAGGAGAAATATTGTAAGAGTTACTCTGTTTAAACTCTGCGTCGAAAGAAAACAGGGGTAAAGGTGAGTTTTATAACCCAACTGATTTTTTTTTTGTGTGTGTTGATATGTAAGAAATGCTCAGGGTTTCTTTCTAACAGAAATGTAATGCAATCCAAAATAAAAATTTGGTGAACACCAGAGGCGTGCAATTTGGGTGGTAGAGCTGGTTCAGTAATGTGTCCCCTGAGGGGATTATGTTTTGGGATGCCACCAGTCGGGCAGTCCAGAGATGAGCTCAGTGTGTATTCTTATTCCCCTGGCAGGCTGAAGCAGGGAGGACAGCTTTCACTCAGACCTGAACGAGGTCCCATACTGAAGGGACTCAATGGAACGCAGATGAATGAAAGAAGGGAAAGAAAGAGGGGCATAACATGTCCAAAAAGCTTTTTTTTTAAATGTCTTTATAAAGCTTAGGCCTTTAATTGCTAAAAGCAAATGGTTGACACAACAGAAGCTGTTATTTTTCTTTGTGTCTGGAGATGATTTGCTTCTTTTGTCATTGCCCTCACATATGAAAAAATGCTGATCCGATGCTTGCGTTGATTGGCACATCCACCCCTAACTTTAAAACATGCTGTGCCCTAACACTTCCATTGATCTGAATAACATCACATGACCACAAGAGGTCACTTTTGATAAGAGCATAAACACCAAAGAATTAAAGCGTTTGAAGGCATGATCGGCGGTGCTTTTTCTCCTAGGATTGTGTCTGCTATGAGTTCTGTAAGCAGACATCAGCAACACATTCAGTGCTGACAATATTTCTTTATGCTAACTGACTGTCAGGATAGTTATTATTTGTAAAACATTTAGTCCTGTCTTTGAAGCCAATGAAAGTTCAGAAAACAACGAAGACCCTAAAGACACCCAGTCTTCGGGGACAGACAGGCCACAGCGTGAGCGCCAGAACACTAGATCTGTGATAATTTATTGTCTTGTAAATTTAGATCCACCGACAGAGATGAAGAGCCTTGAGCAAACACAGTGGCGCTGGAACTCCAGAAGCTTCGGAAATGTTTGGCTGGCTTTAGGAGAAGCTGTCAACTGCTTTCCACCCTGCGCACAAGGTGCAACAGGAGTCATGTGCACTGAAGGGAAGGTTTATGCTTGAACAGATGCCAGAAAAATCTTGTTTCCACAAACATATTCGGGATTATAGACCCTCACGTTACATCATGGTTGGCCTCTGCAGGGGAAAGGCTTTGCATACTTGCAAGCCGTTCTTTCTTTATTCCCTCACCGGATAACCATTAATGTATTCTATAAAACCCGTGAACACACAAAGGGCCCAACGATGTGGTCATGATAACTCTGTAATAGAACATTACAAGGTTGATGGACGATGCCGTCATGCTGCAGGGGTCTTAGGCACGCACAGACATGACTGCAATGACACACGCACATACTGGTGATAGAGCTGACATCAAAGGGATATCCTGGCCATCATGGCCTATTTTGATGCTTAACATATCTCAGGCACCTTTTTTGGAATGTCTTACTGGGTAAACATGGACTGGGACATCAATGAACACAGATAACCAGACATATTTAGTCCACGCTTTTAAAACCACAACCTTGATCCCCAATTCCTTTTACATTTACAATTCAAGACGTGAAATGCTTTAAAGTGATCATAATTGATATTTACCTTTATGGATGCTGGTAAGATTTACAGCACAGACACTGTCCTGGCTTCTGCTGAGTAAAACTGAGCTCGTGCTGAGTGTTTTCCTGTTTTAGGGAACCGTCTGTGTGACATGCACTGTAGGTCAGCCGTCAGTCACATGGTGGCTAGCTGAGTTAGCAAAGGGAACAGTGAATCAATGTACTAAAACGGGAAGGTTTTTTTTTTTTTTCCTCCCTGACAAATTTTTATGAAATAAAAAAATGAATCAGCCTCAAGAGTGAGCTTGTCTATCCATTTAATAATTTAGAAATTGAGCAAAAATGTGCCATGCGAAGTAATGTAAAGCCATACATTTATGCGGGGGCTTGAAGGATGCATGATATGCAAAAAGTTGTAATCAAAGCCAAAAGTTCAGTCTGGAACTTTTATTAAACTTTAACTTTACAGTCAAAAAGCAGCGCAGTGCTGAATGTTCTTGGGGAATCTAGACTTGGGCGTGGAACTGATGAGGCCAAATATGAGTCACTGTTACTCATGATAGCTGTTTCTAATAAGGAAAGATGTCTGATAATATCATCCAGTTAATCCGATTCGAGCTGAATGCCACCGTAAATTCATATGACCTGTGTTTTTACAAGGTGGCTGTTAATTAGAGCTTATAGTGTTGTTCCTCAGCAGTTAGAAAGTCATGACGTGCACATTTCTTTTGCAAAATAGGCATAAATGCACTTTCATCACTATATATAGTACACAGAAGTAACTCTGCTCCAGATTAGGCCCTAAATTGTTGCAATCTTGTTAGGTTTTAGCATTTTTTGTTTTATGGTTCATAAAGGTCAAGCTGAGTCAAGCTATTGTATCACAGCAGGTTTAAATACAAATCAGGACCCAATTCTTCTGGCAGGTTTTATATAAATCTGGAGTTCTCTGATACATTCAGAAATACTGATTTGACCTAGGTTCATGTCAAATCTTACTCCTTACATAAAAACAGTATAACGTTTTGATTAAAATGGTAATAAATGAATCTAAGCTTCTTCATAACAGAAAATGCAAACAGGCAGTGATTAGTCCTGCTGCATGATTTACTGTGACATAAAAGATAAATGAGGGAATCTTAAAATTAATGAGCTGACCAAATTAAACTTGTCATAATTTCTATAATAGAATAAGACTTATTTTCAGGATATTGTTGGAGAGGGAAAAAGCAGGAATCAAATGTGACTGGAGGTTATTCTTGACAAGAAAATGTTTGTTCTAGGTGAATACTGAATCAGTTTGTATAAAAACAGTAAAAAAGAAGGAAGGTGTTCTTGGTTGTTTTCAGGAAAGTGAATCTTTAACACATTTAATGTGATGAGAACAGAGAACAGATGAGGACTCTGTAGGATTAGCATTAATACAGTGTTATCGGTTGACCAAGACAAGATATTCCAAACTACAACACTTGTTTATGCAGTTTTTGTTTTATATGAACTGAAATAGCAAAACTTAAAAAAAAAAAAAAATGCCTGCAGTCTTTTTTTTTTTTGGCCTCTTCATCTTCACTTCTCATTCCTGCATTCCTCACACTGTCAAAACCTAAATGATGTTCAATCACTCTTTGTTCAGATCTTTTATTAAAGTACTTTTCTTTTACACTGCCATGTTTATATATTACTTTTATTAAATATAATGTATGATTCAGTTCAAACAGACAATAAGGCTTCAGATGTCTTGACTGTCGTGTGTGTGGTTTTAAAAAAAATGCGTCGTAATCTTTTTCTTTTTTGTTCCAGCCTGTCAGCTTTAAGTTTACACTCAAATGACCATAACAATGACAAAAATAAAGCATTATTAAAGGAGCAATTGGAAAATAAGATTAAAAGTATATGCATACATATACAGATATGGTTTAAAGATCTTAAAAATGCAGATGTCATAGTTGACTGATTTTTAATTTCCAGTGTGAGACCGCAATTATTAAATATATAGTATTTAACCTGAAGGTTTCTCTGTAAAGTTATCTTCATATAGCTTTTATGACTCTGCATTTACCTAAACATTTACCTAAACTATACTGTATACTGTATAGTTCGGACTGTAAGATCGAGCTCCGTGTGACCGGTGATGGAGGTGGCATGGCTTTCGTGATTAACGGTGCAGGTGCCCCGGGAACGGTCCCCCTGCGTGATTGATGTTCTACTTCGTGGTGAAAGTTGTACGGAGTACCTGGTACTCTCGGTTGAATTCTTGAGTGCGGGCCATTGTGGATCTTTGGCACAAAGAAGTGCGATGAGAGCTCGAAGTTGTGAGAGAGGTCTCTCCACGCCCTGAGTGATGAGAGCAGGATTTAACCGGCTGCAGGTGCGCTCAAGTCAGGCGGGCAGGGCCTTTGAAGTGGAGGCCAAGTGGGACCCCAGCCCATCTCTGACCAGCAGCCAGAACAGACACATTCGCTTTCAATTAACACTCACCCTGCTCTCCCAGCCACTGCTCTTGCTTTACGCTCCCTCTTTTAAATCATTAATCTATATACATGTGTGTTTACTGAGACAATAGTTTAAAATCTGCCCTATAAAACTGCCATAATGTGGTTTTTATAAGAAATATTTATTGAAGAAAAACTCCAGCAGTTAGACAGAAACACCAGTAACCATGGCAAACTGCTCTACCACAAGAAGAACCCCCAACCATCAAAATCTATGAGCGAAGATATATAGATACATATTATTGGAAGAAAATACTTACATAGTACTGATTTTGCAGTCAGACAGTTTTAAGAGAAACACATTTATACAGTACTGTGCAAAAGTCTTGAGCTGTCCCTAATAAGTTTATATTTTGCTTCCAAGGAGCCAGACATTTTTGTGATCTTTTGAACTGGTCTTGATCCATAGTTCGTCAGGCTTTGACAAAGTTTTTTTTTTTTTTTTTTTTTTTTTTTTTTACTTTTTTTCAGCCCAGTACTTGATCATCTTCAGAGTAATACTGTAAGCCTCTAATCTACAATCTGTTACATATAAAAAAAATCTCCTAAACTCAAAAGATGTACCAATGTTAAGGGGAAGTAAAACCTTCTGTGCTCATTAAGGAATACCTAACATTTCACTGGAGAATGTTGTAATCTAAACTGACAGAGATCTTCATTCTAATGACAACTTTGTGTGAGATTTTCTTTAATATGTACTTTAGTCAGTAGGCTTATTTATATTCGCCTTCTGAAAATAAGAGAATGACTATTCTCAGTGAACTATCAAATGCTACTTAAATTGTTATTTTCAGAAGACATGACCTAAGGTTGGGGTAATTCTTACTTTTTATTGTGTGTGATTGTGTTCAGCTCTTGCCTCGCCTCCTACGAAGACTTCATGAATCTTCTTGTTTGACAGGTTTTGGGTGTTTTGTTTCATTTTTTGTTGTTGTGCTTCTGTTTTCTTGTGACCTTTGTGTTTAAGTTTGTTCTTTGTCTTTCTTGATAACATGTTCCCGTATCGTTCTGCTCCCTGTGCCCTCTGTGTTCCTTGTGCCACTCTTCACTCTCCCTCAGTCATCTCCTCTGTAGTTTTCCATTCAGCCTGCCACGCCCACTTCACCTGTTCTCCATTACCTGTCACTCCAGCTGCTGTCAGTCTCCCACTCACCCTCAGCCCTTTATATTCAGTCACTTCAATGCCACAGTCAGTTCTGCTCATTGTGTCTCCTCGTGATGCTCCGAGTGAAGTTTTTTTGTTTATTTTTTTTGTAAGTTTTGGTGCCGTTTATTTCTTATTATTGAAAAAATGAGTTTTTGTCTTTTTGAAGGTGAGTCTGCACTCTGAGTTAATTTCACTCACACCTGATATTGTTTGTCAGGACTGTGGCTGAGTGTCCAGATAACAACTGAAGCTCTGAAACACCCCGATCTATTGTTTCTCTTTTATTACTCATGTGGCAAAAATCATTCATGTTGTCATTCTCCAACTCTGTCACCTAAACCAAGAGGGAATCTGTGTGTGGTGTTGCTAAACAAGCAAGTCCTAACAGTTCTAGATGCTGATTAAAAAGAAAAGGAGTTGATATCAATGCTGTTGCGGCTAACAGGGGATTTTCACTCAATCATATACACACAAACAAACATGCCTGTAAGCATGTATGCACACATCTCATTACAGAGAGCGAAAAAGAGGAAAAAAATGGTTGTTTTGATGGCAAGCTCCCTGTAGGTGGCTACATCTGGCTCCTGTTAGCCACAGGCATATAAAAATCCAATGTGGTTCAGTTGTTGGCATTTTGTACCACAGACACCCACGCACATATACAAACGCTGGGAGGTAGGACTCCAACATGGTGGTTACCCCCACTAAGCTCAGCCTCTGCAATCTCAGACCTTATGAACTCAGCAGAAAAGAAGACGCCTAAATAGAATCTATATTCCGGGCAAAAACAATGATCTTTACTTAGCATCAACACAACCTTTATTGAAAACTGCTTCATCATGTTTCTGTCGGGCTACTTTTGATCAATCTGAAGAGGACTAAGGTTAACAAGAGAAAATGATGTATTCCAATAATACCCCACCTAAACTGCAGTGATGGTGCTGAAGTCTTTCCATCGGTCTCCTAGTCCTGTTTTCCTCACTGGCTGCACCTGTTAAAGTATGGGATGTCACAGATCATCAGGCTCTGCTGTGTCGCTTGTCTCAGTTTTCATTTTGGTCGTGTTTTAACTGTAAACCATTATATTTACCAACATTACTTTTTACAGTGCCAGTTTTTGTATTGCAGTTTCATAGGCTAAAATAAAACACAAACAAAACAAAAACTTTTGTGTGACTTTTACAAGAACAATGGACCACAAGTTATCATCTTACTTACAGTAATTAAGGCTACAATTAAAGCTGTTTAATATTTTAATTTATGTACAATTCTCTAGGAATATTAGCAATGTGGGTTTTTTTTACCATAACAACTAAAATATGTAAAACATTTGTTGTTGTTTTTTTTAATATATTTATTCAAATTAGAGTTTTTTTTTTCAATTCTGAATATTATGTATGCAATTCTTTTCTCCAACTGGTAAAAAAAAAAATCACTTTTAAGTGCAGCACAAAATGGTTTGTTTAGGAGTACATTTCATGGCAAATGACTCGGGATTTTGTCTTTGTTGTTTATGTTCTCAGCATCAATTTCATAGAAATACATAATGGATGTTTACATGATGGTTTTCAGTGAAGGTGCTGCACTCTGGGCTTCAAAAGGGAGCACAGCTCTTTTCCTTTACTGTAAACACTCATAACACGCTTCTTTTAGTGTAAAATAACCCTGTTATTACTCAGCTGTTACTTAATCTCTAACTTATTATTTTATTGGTCAAAGGAAAAGATTAGAGTCTTTAAGGGAGTCTGGTCGGGTGACAAAAAAAATGGAGACTTGTTGTGTTTCAGAATTTTCCCAAAGAGCTCATAACTCTGTAAGCACAAAGTTATTCAGCTTGACCTCTTACGGGGAGTTGTGTTTCTGTGACATTATTATTTTAAGATAAGCAAGTTCAAAAAAATGCTTTAGGAAGGCCTTAATGACTAAGATAAACTGATTGAATATGCTTTGGTAGAATCATTGTCATTGCATACTTGCCTAGACTTTTTTTCCCTAAGGCTTAAACACAGCATGAGTCTTAGAGGGAAAGGTGCAGCACAGGTCCAGTAAGTTTACTTCTTTCTGCTACTACTTTATTTTTAACTTGATTTTAATGTTGTTTTTACCTTTGCCTTTTTCTTTTGTATAATAACTAGTGGCAGCACATTTTTTACGACCTGTTGTTTTTAAATGTGCTTTAAATAAATTGACTTGACTGCTCTTTTTGATTTCCTTCACAGAATTCAGACTGAGGCTGAATTTCTAAGAGCTGGCATTGTTTTCTATGCAGGTACACAAAGATTTATGCTACGTTTTACATATGTAGCTGCATAGTGTTTGGTCATATATCAGTTTTCTTTTAATAGATTTATTGTGAAGTTGTGGCCTCAGCCTAGTTGCGTTTGGAGAAACAAGCTCATAAATCAAAGTGAGCTGATATAGAATCTTGCTGCTGCACAAACTGAGGCGACCAAGATAAGGTCATCAGCAGAGTGTACCAGATTGTTTATTTTATATAAATAGAAATTTGTGGACAATCAGGCCAGACAATATCTACATCCCAAATATCCAAACAAATCTGACTATACTTGCTGCCACATGACTCTCTAGTGCTCTGCTATAGCAGTGCCTCATTTATTGAGCAGTCATTGTTAGCATTTCTGTCATACTGACACACAGCTGTAGCCTGTAGTCTGGTGCACAATCAGTTTGTAAGTGTGCTACAGCATTATCATCATCATTATATTAAAAAAAGCTCATGAAAAAACTCAACCCAGAGGCAGAAAATAGGAAATCAAGCTTGCTCACTAACAAGCTCAATTGACCATTTTGATTTCAGTTGTTATAGGAATGAATGTATATCCCCTGTCACCTTGCAGACCAAAATGTTAAACAAATGTGTCATGTGATCTGTTAGCACTTGGGGTATGTGTTGGAGATGACTCTCGGCTACAAAAACAAAATGCAATTTTGGTCTATATCTGTAAAACTGACTGGGCTATAGCGATTTTTGTATTGGCTAACGTCTATTAACTGTAATAACTGTCAAATCAGGATGAGTCCAAAAGTTAATAAGTTGTGCATGTACACCCAGTCATTATTTTCTAAAAGTTATGTTAAAATTGGTTAACAGACACTGCAAAGACAGACACAGAATTTAGTGAGACTGCAACTGACAATTTGTGTATTTTCTTGCAATATTGGGTCATGTTTGAGCCACCAACTAGTCTCCAATAATTGTAGCCCAGTTAGACACTGCCTTTATGTCACCAACAAAGATAAGATACCAAATTAAGGCCAAAAAAAGGACATAAGTCCCCATCACAGATGCATTGTTTTCTTTTGACTGTGTGAGTGTTAATGAAGGCATTCATTAATCTGCATGAAACTGTCAGCATCAAAACAAAAACCTTTTCCTGATGAAGAGCACCAGATTTCAGGCTATAATTTGTGTTGAAGCGTGTAGTCCAGCAAAAAGACTGACTTAATCTCTGCAGCAAACTGGCACTTCTTCTGGACTGTCAGTGAAATGTTGAATTATGTCTTCTCTCAGAAAAAAATCTCAGAGCTTTATTTAGTAAAAATGTTTCTTTTGCGCCAACTTTCTTTTGCTCCCTCTATCTGTTTCTTCTCAACGTCTGATATACAAAGTAAACTGTGCTAATCAGGAGCAAAACCTCCCATCCTGTTCAGCAGGTGTGAACAATTTGCACCTCTTTTGCATCAAATTGCAGTTGGCCTCACTGCGCAATCCAAATATGACTATCTACCACAAACACAGCTGGCAGAAGAGGGACAGGGAGAATGAGACAAATGTCTTCTCATAAGCTTCGGATGAAAAATGAAGAGCTCAAAACGGAAAGAACAATGTTTCACCGTATCAGAGAAAAATGGCTTTTGAGAAGGCATTTCTAAATCACTGGGTGATGTAGGTGTTTTTAATGCACAGCTGGAAACCTGGTAGCATGATTTAGCCCTTTAACTGTTTCACTCAAAGAAGAAAAAAGTACTAGCTGAGGGTAAATTTGTATCAGAATATGTAATATTTGCTACTTTGTGATAAACCTCTTAATGTCAGATTTTAAAATCAAACCATCACTGCATTTTGTTACTTTCACCTAATAAATGAAGAAAAGCACCCATGGTTTGCGTCTGAGACCAAGGACTGCTTACTGTGCCATATTTCCATTTGAGAAGAATAAGACGTTTTATAACCTGACATTATATTGCATAAATTTAATTGTTTTCTTTCTAAATGAATGCGTAAAACCTCATTTAAATGGGAGAAAACTGCACCAGTAAAGTGAGACGTCATTTGATTGGCAACACATTTTGAGGCGCACGTCTCTCTTTGCGAGTGTGTGAAACAGACTGATGCGCAATTGCACAATTTTTTTTACTGAATCAGGTCCTCAGATTTAAATGGAGGCTTTTCTGTGGTCTCTTCTATGCTAGAATGAAAATTAATGATAGCAATAACGAATAAAAAATGAATGAATGAAGATGAACGTGTGACTTTTCCTATCACTGTCTCTGCTAAAATACATAAACATTTTAGTGCCTGAACATCTGCTTCCAAACCGGAGTTAGGGTCCTCTTGGTGACTTTCTTCCTTTTCTTGCTTCAACTTTGAGCTCCCATGTGTACTTTTTTGGTGATCTGTGGCAAGTTTTGGTTTTAACCCTCCCTATTTATTCCTTTTCTATGAGTTTGTGTTAAATGCTTGCTTTCAGTTTTAGACATACCAAATACAAATGCACAACATGTATGGATTATAGCGTTACCTCTGAAACTATGTGTAAACTATTTACATTGGCTTCACTTGAGCTAGTAGTGGCCAACTTTCAAGAGAAGTGGCCAACTGCAACAGCTTAAATGATGTTGCATGAACATCAAATTAAGGGTCCTGTAAATCCCAGAGACTGCCTTATCAGTAGTCGGTTCTGTGAGTGATTTAAAACAGATGCTTTCTTCCCTGTTCAGTGTGTATGTGTGTATCTGTGCCTTGTAGTGGGCTGATAGCACAGGGAAACACATGCCCACATTAAGTGGCTTCGCAGATCAAGCTGATATGCTTTGAGATGAAAGAACTAAGAGAGAACTCATTCCCCTCGGTGCCCGGCTAGAAGCTGTCAGTAACAATACACTCCGAGTTGGCTCATGCTATTATTAAATATGTATGTCAGTTTAACACCACCGCATACAAGATATAATAAAATACAAAGGAGAGATGATCCGACTTTATATCCCTGCTTTGGACGTGGATGTTTGCGAAACACATGATATTAATTTTTAAATCGTGAAATTCCCAAGGTTTTGGAGACGTCTCCAGGTTGAGAACAATGAAGAAGAGACGGAGAAGAGCAGGAGTGACTGATTGCAGGGCATCTGACCAAATGGGAACCAGAGGCTGCGAGATGTCAGAGCTGCAATGGATTTATACCTTACCTGAGCCCCTGAGATCTGCCACACATACACTCGGCCAAAGCAGAACAAAAGAGCGATGGGTGTAGATGTGAAAAAGTATGGGCACCGAGTCATAGGTCAACGATGTGAGAGGATTAGTGATAGCAGCCTACAAAGATGAGCAAAAGATGGAGGACCAGACTTTGGGACGACCAGTTCTGAGGAGAGAAGGCCAACATCAGCTGGCTCCTATTTAGATCAACCTTTTGTACTCTGGAAGCAGTGCTGTACATCTGCCCTCCGCATGTTGGACGGCGATGGGTGGGCTGCCCTGTTCTCTTCTGCCCACTCCTTGTACTACTCTTTTTCTTTCTCCAGGATACAGAGGCTCTGTGAATGCTGAAATTGGAACGGTATTTTCTTGAGAAATATTTAGTGTGACATTTCTGGTTCATTGCCTAAAAATGACCTTGCATTTTGTTGTGAAATTTCAGGCAAAATTGTGCAAAAACTAGCACATAGAAAACTTCAAATTTCACCAATTTAAGTAAAAAAATGAGTGTCTTCTTGTCATACTTCTTAACATAACATAAAAATAAAGTAACATCACCTTTTTTCTGCACTGAAATTTACATAAAATGTGCTAATCATGTGTATTTCAAAAAATCCTGCCTTCAAACTTTTTCTCCCATGATCTTGATTTCTGATTGTGAATCTATGAGTTTAATATAGAAAACTGCACAAGAAAAAAAACTGTGAGAGGCGGGATGCATTCTGGACAGGTTGTGAAGTCATGTTAGTGCCGACATGGATACTCACAATCATGCACACACAACCACCTTAAGGTCTGTTTAAAAACTCCAGTTTACCCAACCTGCATGATTCTGGATAGACAGTAGGAGGAAAATGCATGCATAAGGAAAAACCTGCAAAGTTTTGAACCTAGGACCCTCTTGCTGTGAGGCAACAGTGCCATTTACCTGTACAATTTTGCAGCTCCCATAACATTTTCAATTATTTCAAATTAAATGCATTTAGTTGCATTAAACATTGCCAGAATAGTAATACAGAATTGCAAAGGAAACATGCAAAATGTAAGGTAATCAATATCTTACTTGTAGTAGACATCAGTCATCAGTTTGGACTATCGGGCTGATGTTCTCTATGGGGAGATGAGCTGATGATGTTTGACCAGTTCCAAAGCAGATTTCCTCCATCTTTAAACAACTCCAATCTCAGAAGCTTTGTAGCAGTTCATGCTAAAACCTTCTTATAAACTTTTACAGCACTATCACTTTTGTATTAGATGGTTATTTACATAGAAATCCATAGTTATTTACACAACTTGAAAAAAAAATCCTTTATGATCAAGCGAGTTCTCTGTCTGCCATCAGTGGAAAGCACAGCATTTCCCTTCATCATTAACAATAATTGTTTTAGTCACCTTTACAACTTCCTCTTCATCACTGCTAATGTTGACTACTATAAACATCATCAGGCACTCAGGAGACAAGAAGAACTTTTTGGATTTATGCATTGCTTACCATGTCATCATACTGCTAGTTATCACCTGAAAGTGAAGGCAGGACAATGATGTTTTGGCCTGTGTCTGTGTGTGTGAATTCGTTTGTCTGCACCTTTAGCAAAATATCTTGTGCGAACACTGAGCAGATTTTAATGAACCTGTGAGAAATTAATCACTGAATATCAACCCCTCCAAAGAGGCAACCCCTGGAGTCAACTCCCTCACAACAGGAGTTTACAGATTATGTAAGATATCGCATGAAATTGCACATAAAGTTAGATAATTTGGGATGCATGCATTGAACTTCAAAGGCAATTTGTTTAACTAAAAAGAATGAACCCACACAGTACAAACGGCATTGTTCAGAAAAAAACAAGAAAAAAAGATGTATGTTATTTCCCTGTGTGTAACTCATCAGCACCATGCAGACGGAAGATAAACAACCCGTAGTCTGACTGACATGGCCGATCCAACGCCAGTGTATGAAACCACCGAGTGTAACTGACAGGCACACATGACAGGACATGCCCCGGAGCACGAGTTAACAGACCGATGCTGAGTGTTACTTTGGCTCGAGGCTGGTGTGAATTAGTGCTGCTCACCACCCGGCCTCCACGGACCTCATACCCCGATCTAAACCTTAACTCATCGTTTTCAGGTGATTTCTGACAATGACGAGTTAAGTTGCTCTTTAAAGAGTAGACACAAGAGCCCCCCACCTGCACAGCATTAAGCGTCTAAACCTCACAGACAAGCCCACCTGAGCAGAGCAGTAAAATCTTTATGGATTTGTCCACTGAGCTTCGACAAGAAACCCCCACGCAGGCTGCATCATCTGACACTGACGCTGTTACTCATATGGGAGCAAATAAATACTGTATGACAGAAATTATGAATTTGAAAATAACTGCTGCAAATCTTGAGCAGGTGGTGCAACTGTGTGTCTGTGTGTGTGTATGCATATATCACTGACTTTATCTTCAAGTCTTAAGATGGCAGCATGGCAGACTGTATGTAGGTGTAACCGTTTGAGAAGAAGTAAAGAAGTATATCCAGATGTGTGCTAATATGCGTGCAGGGGCCAAACGGTGACTGTCTCAAATCACAGAACAAACCACACACATACAAATGAATACATGAAAGTACTGTCACAAGAATCTCCCCAAGCCCTACCTCACAGGCAGACCCCGTTTCGGCACTTTTGTCAAAGAAAAACGACCCTCTTTCCACCCCCAACGCGCCCCATGGCTCCAGATAGCCATCTCCTCCCCTCACCGGGTTCCTGCTCAAGCTGTACAAGTTCAAATCTTTAAAACTGCCCCCAAGAGGAACTGTTTAATAATGGACCTAAGGAGGCTCTTTATGCTTCAAATGAAACAGATTTACCCATACTTAATGTCAGGTTCGCCTATATTGCCAGTAGGCACAATCACATTAGCAAGCTGTAAGTTTAATGTGTTTAGTTGTGGTGGCATACAAGGAACACATGTTCTTGGGTGTCTGAAGGAAGGACACAATTTAAAACTACAGCTGTACTGTTTTATTCAAGCCAGTGCATTATTTCCACGTATCTGACCATATGAGACGCAACATTTATAAGTTTGAAGTTATATTTTTTACTTTTCAAGTGGCAATATCAATTGTTCATAACTTTTATTTTTTACAGAACCAAACTTCAGAGGACCTGAACTATCACTTTAAGGCAGGTGGACATTCATTTAAAGCACATTTTCTGGTTACTTTACATTAAAGTTGGGCAAAAAGGCAACTCATTTAAGAACTTTGAACAATGTAAAAGTTAAGCTTTTGAGATGAAGTAGTACAGTCAGAACAGTCACCTTCATCATACCTACAAGTCAATGAAAACCCCAGAGTTCAACCGGAAAACACTGATGCTCACTTTTTTTTTTGTTTGCACATTTGAAATGTCTATGTTCTTGTCTAATTTCAGTGCCGGAGCAAAACCTTTGTAACATATTTAGGTTGGTGTGGTAGGGTTCTGTGAGCAGGTGTGAATATGGGTGAGAGAGTGAATACGCATGATCCCAAATATATGCAATGAAATGCACACTGGCAGTAAACGTGATCCTAAATAATTACAATATCTATAAAACTGCAGTCATGATGCATTGCTTCTCTGCCTGCTCACATCAGTTCATCACCTACATCCTCTAGATAAAAAACAATTTTCAAAACTAATAATAATATCAAAATATTGTTAGAATTTAAACATATGCAGCACTAATGAAATCTGTTTGTTTTTTCAGTCATTCTTTAACCATGACTTTGGACATGCATGTCCTCTGGGATCCATCAGAGGGTACTGCAGCACTCTCTGCACCCCTACTTTTTGTGGCCTTTAGCAGGAGTCTCCCGCCTGCTAATGCCCAGTGATGGAGCCACATAAAGTAAATGTTGCTCTTCGCACTCAGTTTGTATTCAAAAGTCTCATCGTAGACAGCAAACCCCGAAGGAGTCAAACCAACTACAGTTTAAGTGCCTTAAACACCTAATTGTACACATTTAGCAACAGCGGAAAGTGCAGCAGTACTTTACACAGTGAGGGATAAATATTGTTTTTTACTTGTGGCCCGATCTGTTTAGGAGTTAGCTTCTGGTTATGTGTGTGTGTCAGTAAGGGAAAGTGGAAGAATTAAAAGGGACCTCAATGTCACTTTTAAAAGGAAAAGACAAAGACAAGCAGAATGTTGGACATGCTTAGAGTTTAGCGTGTTTATCTGTCTTTTATCTCCTTCTATCTTCCACCTATTTTGTGAATGACGTATGTTGAATCTCTGGGAGCAACTAGCGGGAGGTTGCACCGACCCACCTAGCAGTTTCAAGTCCTGCCTGCTGATGTTGCAACTGGCAGGTTGCAGCGGCCTCCTGGGGAACATCAAGTGCTCCGCAGGCTCTGGGATATGTGCATCTGAACCTACAAGGAGGTTTCACAACAGGCCATCTGGGAAGGATTTGGGATCCACGAGGAAGTTGAGGGGGCTAAAGGGGTTGGTGGGCTGGAGAAGCTGAGGAGAAAGAAATGATCCGGGTCAGAAAAGAGTGTTTTCTGTTCAATGTGAGAGAAAGAAAGTTAGAGAAGGAGATGCTGAACACAGACCTGCTCTTTATGTTGTTGTTGTATAACGGCGGTTTAAACTCCTAGTGTTGTTACGTTTTCTTATACTACCAGCGACTCTAACAACAGCTAGAAAAGAATTACACTTTGTTTTTTAAGGTGTTCTACTCTGCATTTTAAAATGATTGGTCTAGCATTCCTTGAAGGAATGAATACCCCCCGCTGCCTTTTAAGCCATAATTTTATGTTGAAAAATGACCATATTGTAGCCATTTTTAGCAGACCTTGAAAAAAATATTATGCATAATCTAATGCGATATAGTGAGATGACACATTCAGAGTGTGTTGTGAGCAACGCTCAACTTCAACCACATCAAATGTTAGCTCAGTATCTGTAAAACTGACTCAGAGCTTTTTTGTGATGTGCATTAGTTGTGGCAGCCATCTTGATTTGGATTGAATCCAAACAGTAATCAGTTGACATCTATCCAATGAAAACCTTTTGAAAGTCTCACTAAAATCCATCCAGCAGTTCATGAGTTATATATTTCAGAGTTGAATCAAACAAGGCAAAGATCTCACACGACATGTAGTGTTTGTAGTATGCGTTGTGAATGATTCTCAGCTAAAATCCCACCATATTTAGTACAATATCAGAATAAATTACCAAATTGAATCTCTTTTCTGCTTTTCGTTGCATGTAAAAAGTGTATTCTTGTGTAACTGTGCAGAGCTGCTGATGAAAAGAACCAGGTATAGTGCTTAAAATATATCTTCAGTGTTTTTTTTTTTTTTTAACAGTACCTAATCATGCTGTTATATTGCTGGGGAGAGACTGACCCCTACTGGAAATGTCATCAATACCCAAATTACTGAAACACATTGGGGTATTTTCAACTTGAAATATGAGCCTACACCAGTTGTTGTTGTTTTTGAATTTCTGTGAAGATGTTAGTGACTTTACAAAAAGGACAAAAGATATACTTATTTGCCTAAAAGTAGGGTGGCATTCTTTTTGGCACATAATTATTAAAAAAAAAAATCATAAATGAAGGTCCTAGGCTTTGGCAATTCCAATAGGATTTTATTTGTAAAGACTGCCAAGGTTTATCCACGTGGTTGCCAAAGTTGTGTCAGGACCCCAGTAAATCATCACAAAAATCCTAATTGACAATGTAGAAGAAAAATGCTATTCACTATTTCATTTAAATTTTTAAGCAACCTAATAAACTGATATCATGTTTTAAAATACCTACAAACCAAATGTCAGCTGATTTAATACATCAGAACATGCTTTTCTAACCTCAGTAGTAGAAAGTGCCTCTTAATGGGGATGCAGTAACAAACTTAACTGTTTGATGTATAAAAGGTTATTAACAGTTAATTAATAAAAGTTAACTGGGGAAGAGTTATTCTAACCATCGATTAAGGTAGCACATTCATTAAACATATAAAAGGACTACAAAAGGAATGAAGAAATAATGCAAATTTTATGACGGCCTACAATTCCTGGAGGCTTTACTTTAAAATTAAATTATAACGCATGAACTTGGTATCACATATTTTTCAACCTCTTTCAAATAGCCAACCACAGGGAGAACATACAACTTCCAGTTTTCATGTATTTCACAAGCTGCGTCAAACTTGGTGGCCCACTAACCTTCAGTCAGGCCCACCTGGATACTTACTTCTGGCGTTGTCACTGCAAGTGGGGTGGCAAGATATTTTTATTTCAGTTTTTTTTTTGCCACCCCCTGGTTATGTCACATTCTTGGCTTTATTGAGTCTGGAAGGAAAAAAAAAAAAAAAGAAGTGCTTTACAGGTATGACCAAAACGGATCCGATTACATCTGTAGGCTACAATCTGTCTGTGAGAGAAATAAAAAGGTAAATGTGGGCATTTTAACTCTGCAACGAACTGCATTGTACAGACTGTTAGGAGCCTCCCGGCCTGCAGGGGCGGTAACCCTCCCACTGCAGTGAAGCTGCCAGCCAACCTTTAACACAAAGAAGACTGGGAGCTGCAGCTAGAGAAAAAGAAGGTTAGGTTTAATTTTGTGATTGCTAATGTTTTTTTTTTTTTTTTTTGTGACAGAAGGTAAATTGATATTTGTGTGCGGAGTGAGGTCAGTGAGGCGAATAATTCACAGATTAAATAAATTCAGACGGAAGTAAACGGGACGGGAGGGCTGTGTGATAACACCTAATGCTGCTTTGTTGCTTCGATGGGGGATTTGTTTTTGTACCCTGAAATATCAAATAAATAGTCTAACACGAGCGTCTGTACTAATGGACGGTCAAAAGAATAATAATAATAATATCGTCAAGGTGGCACTTAAAAACAAAGAAACTTTACGGTAACTTGTTCACTATTGTTTTGTTTTTAACGTCATAATAGACTAATATCTTTGCTAGCTTTGTGTTATTATAGATACTACATGATTTTAACATAACTTCGACTGCTAAAAAACTATATTTATCTTCAAAAAAATCGTGTTGAGGCTGATAATAGAAACACTTAACCTAAAAGAGACATTCCTACAAAATAAAAAATACTTAGAGCCTCGAAATGTACTTGACACAACACAATTCTGTCAATACAAATGCCAAAATCTTTATATTAATATGTAAAGATTTATTTATATTATATTTTTAAAAAAACATTTTCTTTTGTAGACCCCCTTTGATCAAATCTAAACCTTAAAATATGCAGGCCTATGTGAGTCAATTTTTTACATTTGAAAGGCTGCATATACAACTGAGCATTTTTACAGAATAGCTAGATAAGGGGTGGATGTACTTTTAACTCTGTAGTCAGACAAACAATTACAGGAAAGCCAGATCGCTAGACCAGGTCTGGTGAAACGAGCAAGGAATAATATTTCTCTTTATGTAAGTCTCCTGGAACTAAACCAGTGTTTTAGCATTGATTAAAGCTAATATTGCATTTTTTCCTCACAAATCAGCATCTCTGCTTTATTAACATCATTGCTTTTATTTGTTTTCTTAAACACTGACTGTCATGTGCTGTATTCTTGATATTTTGACAACGATTTGATTGTCTGTCTTTCGTTGACATGAACCCAGGGATGGAAGCTGTTCCGACTCTGTATGGTGAAGCGGATGGTGCTGATGTCCCCTCATGGGTGTCGGTGTGTCCCAGAGGCCTCTGGAGGGTCCAGCAAAAGCACAAGTGGAGTCAACAAACCGTTTCTGATTCTGGAAACATTACATGTATGATGCTCAACATGAACAATTATTTCTAGTATGTTTTTTTTTTTTTTTTTTTTTAAAAGCTAAAACAAAACGTTACTCTAGCTGATGTAATGTCTGTCTGTTTCTTTTAGCCTGTTTATCTAAAACCTGTCCAAGCTTGGGCTCGCTGTGTCGGGTCCGGGTGCAGCTTCAGGTCCAGAAGGACGACACGGATCGTTCATTAGTGTTTGGTGATGTTACAGAATTGGCGGTCACGCCGTTTCTCCGGTGTCAAGACTCTGTCCTGCAGATCCCAGTGGGGGACTGGATAACGCTGAGGCTGGGGGAGGGTCAGTGCGACGTCACAGAGGCTTGCTTGGAGGGGATGAGAGCAGGGGAGAAATGCGAGGTGAGAGTTGGGGGGGATTCAGGGCTAAATCTGTCAACTTAGACCCATTTTTCACACAAGTACACCTGTTGATGCAGTCAGGTTTATATCAAGTCTGATAATTTTTCTTTGTTTTTTTTCCTCAGATACAACTCACTCCGCTTGGAAATGAAGCAGATGCGTCCGTTCACCAGCCTTCAGATGGAAACCTTCCTTTATGCGCTACTGTTGAACTCCAAGCTTTCACACCCGGAAAGGAGTCCTGGGAAATGCCTGCAGATGAAAAAGTGGAGTGGGTGAAGTCCCACAAGGAGAGAGGTGGAGTGAGATTCAGGGGTGGGGATGTGTGGGGAGCTGCAGACAGCTACAGCCGAGCCCTCAAACTCCTCATCCCTCTCTGTGGCCTTGTTGGCGCGATGGAGCCCAAAGCGCAAGAGCTTGAATCGGGAGAGGAAAGTGACACAAGCCCCTCAGAGGAAGCACTGCAGCTTCCTTCGCGCGACGAACTCAAAATTATCAAAGCCGAGCTTCACTCAAACCTGTCTCTGTGCCAGCTGAAGCTGAACCAACCGGAGCGGGCAAAGGCCAGTGCTGCTAAAGCGACCAAGCTGGAGCCCGGCGCCTCCAAGGCCTGGTACCGCCTGGGCCAGGCGTGCCAGATGCTGAATGAGCTGGAAGAGGCCAAGCAGGCGTTCAGAAAACTGCTGGAGCTCCAACCAGACCTGCCTGCTGCTGTGAAGGCACTGAAAGATGTCATTCATAAAGAGAAACAGAGAAATGCTCAGTTGGGACAAAGACTTAGCAAAATGTTTACCTGAAGATAGAATACTAACAACAATGGTAGAAATAAATGTTTTTGTGTTTTTATAGTATTTGATCTAAGTGCATTTCCAACATTGCCTTAATTTCAAAATAAAGCCTTTAGTAACAAAAAAGCAGCTGTGTGTAAGTCATCTACCTGGATGTTCAAAAACAAATCACATTTAAAACATTTAGTTTGGAGTCCTAAACTTAATTAATCTAGGGTGAAAGATGGCTGAGGTCATTTTCTTCCCATGGCGTCTTTTTTGTTTAAAAACATGTATTTTGTGTATTTGTCCACTAGATGTCATCATTTAAGTGACGCTACAGCAAAATGCCGAAACCCGGGATCGAACCAGGGACCTTTAGATCTTCAGTCTAACGCTCTCCCAACTGAGCTATTTCGGCGCGTGTACATTAAGCACGCTTATGTAAATAAATAAATATCTCTCCGTTACATAGATTTTTTTTTTTTCTTTTGTCAAAACGTTTCGGATTAAACCATGTGAACATATTCGAAGATCTGTGATTGTAGCATTTATATTCTGCAAAGCATTACTCCAGTTGATAAGTTACTTAAATAAGCAATCTTTTTGTTTTCGTGGTACAAGCATTCAGTGCTATTTTTATAATTATTAGCAAAACCTGTTGTGTTGAAAGTTACCAACACAATGAGCAGTTTGTAATGCGAAATAAACAACTACTTCTGGTTTATCCCATTTGTTTAAAAAAAGTAAAAAAGTAAAATAAATTGGAAAACTATATATATGTGGCTATAAAGGGGGAAAAAGGAAAATTATAAATTTTGAGCAATATAATTACCTTAGTAATTAAACTGAAACACTATTGGTGAGCAAGTACAACTTTTAAAAAAATTTATTGTACTTTTACTGTTTATATTTGTAGATAAGCAAGAAAAGTGAGAACATCCTTCACTTTTTTATACATATATATATATATACAAATACATACTGTATATTAGGCAGTCCAATTATAATGTCTAGAATATAAACAAATAAAATTGTGTCTTGACAGTCAAATTTATAATGCAACAATGACGATATGACTAAACCAAAATATTGCATCACGTTTTAAGTATCAGTTTAAGTATCTGTGTCCCTCCGTCCCACAGCATGCTCAGTGTTTTTTATTCTTTTGTGTCTTTGAGGTGTCTGTGTGCGTCTGAGCTGCTGATAGCTGTCTCCACGCGTCCATGATGAGGGCCAGGGGTATGACGATCCACAACACGTTCATGAACACGAAGTAGAACCAGAAGTAGACCGGATGTCCCAACTCGCTGTGAGCGTAGCCGTCTCTGTGCTCTGTGAAGAAGTAAAGCACTGCTCCGTACAGCTGCCCTGGAGTCATATTATGAAATAAAACAGAACATACAATTAGGGTTACTTGAATTAAGGGGATTTATTTGTTATTTTTTAGTAATTCCAGCCTCTTACCTAATGAAATGATGAGCTGCAGAACAAATCTGTAAGGCTTATTAGTTAAAAAAGAATATACAGCCCAAAAGCTGAATGGTCCCCAAAGGCAAGCAGTCACGGTCTCCATACAAACAGTAAAGTTATCAGCTCTACATTTTTTTTAAAAGAAGAGGAAAAAACAACTTAACATTTCAGTTCTGTTTAATAATTCGATTTTATCTTTTTAAAAGCAGAAAATTATCTCACATTACATATCTGCTGTCTCCCTTGGAGTACTCTTTCCCTGAGAGAGAAAAAATACAAAACATGCTGATCTTCATAGCTCATAAGGTTTTCTCAACAGGGTTTTTTTGGGGGGTACTCACACAGCTGTGACAGGAAGCTCTGATCTCCTGGTAGACTATTATGATACAGTGAAAACCAGCCCTCAATGACGCTATGGATGAAACCACATACTGCAAACCAGCACATAGCCAGTCGCCTCCACATCCCCAGCCTGCCGGTGGTCCCAGTGATCAGCCAGGTCACGAGCAGGAACACCCCAGACACAGAAAAAAGAAAACCCAGAATCTCTGACATAGACCGGTCATTTTCCACATAGCTGGGAATCACAAGGTCCCGGGGCCAGTAGGGATGTAGAGCTCTTTTTGCTGAAGAGGCATCCATAATCTGTTTTAAGATATACATAAAAACATGCAGTATAGATAAAGTGATAATAATTATCACATGTACAAATCACTTTATATGGCAATTACACAGCACTGATCTGTACTTGGATTCACTTTGATCTGATCTCTGATCTCTCTGTTTATCATTTGTTAAAGAAACTTATTTCAAAATATATCAGTGTATATTAAACTTACCAAAGACCCACGCAGTTTACTGAGATTCTATGTAACAGCTTCACAGGATTTGAGAGAATAATATCTTGCAGACGAAAGATTCAGGACTGTTTGCTCTACAGGAGTAGAGATAAACTCAAACACGGAACTCTACATAGTCAGGGGAGGTTCTTTGTGATTAGGACGACCAATCAAATGTCTGCATTCATAGAGCTACCGGTACACGCGGTCTGCCGGGCTCATCTGATTGGTTGTTCTTTTCGGATCATGGCAGTTGTCTTTGGCAGCTACCAATAAACACACGCTAACTCTGAACGACCCACCCCCTTTTTTTAGTCTAGGTCAAGGTCTTTAAAGTCTGATTAAATGTGATTTATAGCGTTTGATATGGATTAGAAATAGAAACATGAAGGTTTTTTGTCAGTATTTCACTTTTGTACAGAGCAAAATGTTGAATTCTGAAACCAAGTGAAACAACTGAAAATATGACCACTATATTTTGTTTTTCAATGGGTTTTTTTAAAGTTAAGCGATCTTTATTAACATATTATACCAACCAAAGCAATAAAATAGATCTTACATGCGCAGTGGATTAACCGTAGCTGACTAAAACAAGCTGTAAAAACTTACACTAAGGGGCACTCAACACATACTAAACAGGACGTTTAAATGACACATGGTGACGTTTGGTGTACCGTAAAGTTCGAAGTAAGAAAAACTAAAAATCCAACGCAAAATTTAAAAAAAAGCAAAAACAAACCTCCCATGCCGTGTCAGGGATGATTCCCTGCCGTGACCCGGATTCGAACCGGGGTTGCTGCGGCCACAACGCAGAGTACTAACCACTATACGATCACGGCGAGCTACTGGAGGCCATGTATGAACGTTGGAAAGAAATGATTATATACATATGCTGTAGGCCGTATGGGTTTAGTGTTTGGGTTGTATTTATGTGTACAAATACAACTATAGGAAGCATCTCTCTCCGTGCTATGCACATTATCCGCGACAAAAAGTAAAACAAGTAGTATTATCAGCATGCTAATGCAATTCGTACAAAAGGTAGTGGCTATTTCACCCAGTAATGCTAAAAGTTGAGATTTATTTATTTTATTTTTTTTTAAAGTTGTAATTCGAGGAACGATGCGCAAACCTTCAAAATAAAACTGAAGGATTGTGTAGGCTGTGATGTATTTGAAGGTGTGCCCTCCCGGCACCCGTAGTGGAGTAGAGACGCTAGAAGCAGTAGCGAGCGACACTATGTTGAGCATGTTACCCGGGTAAGCTACATTAAAAGCAACACAGAAAAAGGTCGTCCTGATTGACTCCTAAACATAATATAGGCATTTGCTTACGCTTTCATTATATGGAAAGCTGTTTTCAACAAACTAATTCTTTGAAAACTTCACGTTTGGCATGGTAGCAGTGATTGTCACAATCACAAACGTGTGGATCTAAATGTAATCGTCAACTTAGCGGTGGGTGGCACACTAAAAAGCGTGAACAACTACAAAATATCAAAATACGTAAACATAGATGTATCAAAGTGTTTTTTGTTAAAATGTCTTCTTCTGGATATTGAATTCATCTCCCATATGGTCTAGCGGTTAGGATTCCTGGTTTTCACCCAGGCGGCCCGGGTTCGACTCCCGGTATGGGAACACTGTCTTTTAATTTTCTGCTCTTGTATTTTCAATTATAATTTAAGATTTAAACAAGTTTCTTCCTAGCACTTCTAGATGTTTTTCGTTTGTGTGTTTTACTTACATTGATTTCCGTACAGAAAAACTGAAAAAAAAATAAAAGCTTACTGAAATTAACTAATAAAGAATAAGTAGTTAATTTGTAAAGTTCTATTTTTAGCCTGTAAAGGTTTCTTAGTGTCCGTTCCCATTAAGTAACGTAAAAAATATTTAAATGTTGAGTATTAAAATATGAAATTTTACCTTTTTATTCGCTTTACAGTCATGGGACGTATTCGTCACACGTGTCACGTGACTACCGCTGTCATATGACGCTATGCGGAAGCTGTACGCGTCTTCTCGGAGCTGCTTCTTGGTTCAAGCTAACCGAGTCAAAACTGCAAATTTCTCTGGTCTAAACTAGCCGACATGGGTGTATCAGAAGGAGAGGAGTCTTGCCTATTACTGGACGAGAAACTGCTTCATTTTATGGACCAGCTTGAGTTACTGGAGAAGAAAAGGACCTCTCTCAACTCCCTCATCGAGCAGGTCGGACATCATCATTCTAAATGCCAAACTCAGACATCGCCTATTTATCCAGCTTTATTTGCGTTTTTTATTTTAATAAAAATAACAATAACAATGAAAATGCAATCCTCTAGGAACAGAGAAAAAATTGTTTGATTGATTTAGATCCGTGTCTTTTTATTTATTTTTTTCTTGCATTTTTATTTCTGTTTTCTTTTCACCTATTTAGGGATGGTTTTCCATGACTAAGGCACGGTATTCTATGGGAAACAAACTGGTGTCTGCTCTTCAGTATGCAAATGAGATGGATCCACTGGTTTGTGTCCATGTTAGGTGAGGGAAAAAGAAATGCTTCTCCTAAGTGAATTGTTGTGCATTTTAGTTTCTGATTTACATATGATTTTATGTTGCAGAACGCTGGACAGCGGTGAGGTGGTGTTTTGCACAGAAAAATCTGCACACAAGTGTAGTGAGGAGTCGACAAAAGATCACACATGTGTAGAGAATGTCGGACCTCAGGAAGAAGGTAATGCGCCAGCTGAAAACGAATGATGGTAAAAATTCACCATCTACCAACAGCTGTTTGTAAAATTAAAATTTTTGACATTTTTTGCAGGTATCAGGCACAGAAAAAAGAAAAAAAACATTACAGAAAAAAAGCCAGGTGAGGACGCGAGTGGAGAGAGAAGCCCTGATGACAATGTGGTCAGAAAAGGAGACCGTGATCCTCTGCAGGACCCTCTGAAATGGTTTGGGATTCTTGTACCACAGCCTCTTAAACAAGCACAGTCATCTTTTAAGCAAGGTATGGTGTCAAGTGTGCAAGGCAGTTAATATTTTGTTGTGGCTTTGTTTAAATTTAAACTGAGCGTCAAATGTTTTTGAAATGTTTTTAGTTGTACATTATGAGATTTACAGTGGCCAAGAGAGATGAGTTCACTGACCAAGTGAACTTCTAAGAATCTTCATCCTTGTAGCAAAAAGCATGTTTGGTATTTTGGATTGTAATACATCCATATTCAAATTTTCACACAGCTATGTAAGTGTTAGCCAGAATTTTACAAGGATGATAGTTGTATGCTTGTGTGCAAGATAAACAATTAGTTTACTAACACTAATGAAATTCCTTTTCACCATTTTCTGTGTGTTTCCGTTGTCTGTCTTATTGCAGCAATAGAGCTTTCTGCTGAGATTGCAGCTCTTCAGATTGCAGTTTTAAACACCCAAGAGGAGCTGAAAAACAGCTTGACAAACAAAGTCACTTCAGGAGAAGAATTCAAAGGCTCTGCTGGCGAGGGGGGTGACCCAAAGGAGTCCACTGGATCAAAACAAGAGGACACCAAAGGGCCATCACTGATAGGGTCAACAGATAATGGGGTTTAAAACATCTGCAGGAAAATTTTTGCTGGAAATATCCATGGAAATCACAGATGTAGCTGTTTCTGTCTCATTGTTGTTTTTTTTGTTTGTTTTTTACAGATAAATGTGTAAATTTGTGGATATATGTTTTGTGTATAAACACATGCTGTAGATTTTAAGAGACAACATTAATAATATTAAGCTCAACCTGCTTGAACATTTCCAGAAAATGGCCGGCCCAACTTTAATAAATATTATAACTGCCTTTTACACAGATCTTCTTCATTCGTTTGTTCTCACGGGGTTATGATATTTATGGAACTCTAAATTTCTCGTTGACAAATCCTTAAAAAAAAACTCTTATGAAGGGTGACACAGTAAAATTAATACTGTTGCCTGAAAGCAAGAGGGCATCAGCTAAAGGACTCCCTTGTGTCTGCATCCCTTTGCCACTGAATGAGATAAAAAGGGGGATTATAAATGCAATAGAAAATCATGAAATTGTGTAAAAAATGAATCAACTAATAGTTTATGAAGTAATTAAACTTCAAAAATTTCAACTCAAAGAAAACATTTAAATTCCTTTCATACTTTTGTAGTATAAGATCAGATCATGTGGCATTGTTTAACTAGTTTTATGGTTATTTGCTTTTAATTTGATCACTGGGGTGACTGTTTTGTGTGGGGAAACAAATAAATTAAGACTCTTAAGTGACTTTTTTTCACAGCCTGGCAGCCCAGCCTTCAGCAGACAGTGGTTTTTAGCAGAATCCCGAAGTTATCATCAGTTTATAAACTAATATTTACAACCTCCTAACTCTTTAAGAGAGAACCAAATACATATATTTTTTATTATATAACTTCTTAAAACACACTTGCAAAGTGAGACAAGCCAACAAGTTCAGTTTCTTACTTTTGTACTGACATAAGTAGAAATAAATATTTACTGGTATACATATTGGCAAAGAAGAATAAATGGCAAAGTATTTATTTGTTGGAATATAACGTTAATAGTAATGCATTTTATATGTGCTGAAGGAGCACTTCTGCCTATTTTTCATCTCCCAAGAAAAAATAAAATCGTTTCTAATCCCTTTAGAGATGCTGTCACATCCAGCCAGCTGCGTAGAGCCGAACGCTGCCGGGAACAGTCGATGTTGGACCCGAAAGTCCCGCGTACTGCTCGTACTTCCTGGTCTAGTTCTGACCCGGTGTGCATGCCTCCCCCCGGAGCTCTGCCTCTCCTCCGCCTCCCGTCACTTTGCGTCCTGGACGGCGGACGGGAGCGCAGGAGGCTCGGATGCTGGCCTCTGGATCATGTTATCGAGCTGCACCCGTCGCCCTGACTGCGGCCGATTTCTTATGGGTGCCTAAATCCACTTCTCCTTTGCGTCGGAGTACCGTTTCTTTCTTTTTTTTTTTTTTCGCTCGGAGTGCCACGGCCCGGACGGGAGATGTAAACACGCCGGCCTGCGCTCATGATCGGAGGCGAGGTGAGGCTTGACTCCTCATCAGACTCCTCCTCACATTATTTCCCCCGGATCGTCGTCGCCACTTCCCCGCTTGCGCTCCTGAGCGGAGGAACTGCACACTGTCGGCTCCAATGGCGTCAGTCTCGAAGGTGTCTATTCTGGATTACTTCAATATTGTGTTTGAAGGCGAAAATGGGAAAATCGAGTCCAACTGCAAGGCGTGTGGCACCAGAATCCAGGCGAAACGGAGCGTTACGTCCAACTTCGTTACTCATCTCAAGGTAACGTGCTCAAACTGAAATGTTATGCGGGTCATTTTAAGAAATGAATGATGCTTTATGCTTGCCTGCAGCTGGAACAGCTGTCTCTACAGCATCTCTCTCTCTGGTGTTGGATTCAGCGTTATGAGTGCAAAAATGTATCTATAGGCTGTTGCTTCTCTCTGCTGGGAGAGTTTATCGTTCCTCCTCTGGAAAATGATTCCCAGTTGAACACATCACGTCAGTCTAAACAATGTCTTGTCTGTCTCTTCCCCCATTCAGCGTAAACACCCTGCTATGTATGATGACTTTGTGAAAAGGAAGGATATGAAGAGAGAGGGCTACTCCTCTGGCTGCCTGCACAGCTTCACCACCAGTGCAGGAACCCCCCGCCTGGCTCTCCCTGTGACAGCTGGAGCAGGAGGTGGAGGGTCTGCAGGAGGTGCCGGAGGAGCGGGGACTCTTGAGGGAGGAGCAGGAGGAGGTTCGGGAACAGGGGTGACCAAGTTTGACCGGCACGACCCCCGCCAGGTACCGCTCCAGTCCATCGCCCGTTACGGACCCTTACAAATGTCGACGGAATCACAGGATTCCCACAAGTGCATTTTCTCCCCATCTTGGACTTGTTGGCCTTTTTTTGTTTTGTTTTGCATAACCTGCACCCATGAGCACAGATGACAGGTGTTCAAGCGTTCACAGAGTCGCAGCATAAAACGATTTCTCAGGAGTTTAAATTCCGGACAAGCGTCGGTCTAAGTCAACTAACTTGACTCAGACAAGTCGATCTGACACTAAGGGTGCCATCAGTCGAAGCATTTTAAAGGTAAAGCAAAAATGTAACGTTTTACTCGGATGACTAGCAGCGAAGAAAATGCTGAAACATTACTTAACTCGAATCCGACATAAGTGCTGCGTTAAACAACAGTTATGATGGACACTTATGGGGAGTTATGAAGCCGGGAGGCTTTAAGGCCACTCTTGCACAATGTATCAGAGAGAATAACAGCATCTTGGCAGACTTACTTGGTTTTGTGGATGTGGAAGTGCAATTGCTATGTCAGTCCTAAACACATTAACCTAGATTAGAAATATAACTAACTAAACATTGAAGAAGAAAATGATCAAAGGATGCAAATCGACTATTCTTTTGTAACCTTACTCTGACTGAATCAAGGTATTGTAACTTACTGACAGCGTGGGATTTAGGATTTAGCGGGTTTATAAAATATTCAGACTTGACATATACTGTATTTTCCATGAGGCCTAAGTGCATCTGCCTACGTTATGAAATGTAGGTTTGCAGCATTATTGGCGTTGTTGTTTTATCCAGACGTCGTGCAGCTGTAGTTGTGTATTTGCAATGTAGAAAACAAACACAGCCTGTACATTCGATTCAAACAAAAAGCTAAGGCTTTCTTTGGACATTTAATTCGCGAGGGCAGTCTCAGATACAAGTCACTGTCGGGGCAACAAGGTTTGTGTGACATCTGTTTTCTGTCGACTATGATGTTCAAACACTGCAGCGCTTCTCTGGTAAAAACTTCATGATCTTGATTTTCACACAGCCAAAATGCAACACATGGCTAAGGCTAGAAAAAAAAAAAACAACACATTGAACAATCACGCTACAGAATTTAATTTTCCCATTCAGTCAAAATAAGGACTTGAATAGATCAACAGATCTTAATAAGGATCCACTGAAAGTAGGTTAACCCTCAGTTTTTTTCATGCTAGTTGCCGTACCACTCAGGTGGGACGGGTCCCCTAGAAACTTTGTTGCTGGGCCTGGATGCATATAAAATTCACGTATATTTAGAAGTATGTGAAGCACAGTTGAGTGTTGTTTTATTATAGTAAGGCTCAAATTGTGGCATTCAAAACAAGATTCATGTTTTTCTATAATAAAAACAGGAAATAAATCTGCTTTTTATTTTGGTGGTTGTTTTTAGGTGCTGATTGGTATTTCCCATTGCATCCAGCTCCTGTACATTCAGAGAAACACGGATGGTTCATAGCTCCAACCCTGAACCAGAAGCCATAAGAAAGATAATGTGGGTTTCATTTTGTCCCTGCAGGTTCTGATCTCTGAGGCGATAGCTAAGATGATCGTGCGTGATCTGCAGCCGGTGTCCATAGTGGAAAATCAAGGCTTCAGAGAGTTGCTCCAGCTGCTGGAGCCACGTTACACTCCTGAGCCGCAGCACTACATTCAGGGCCAGCTCCTTCCAGCCTACGCTTACCAGGCCCAGCTGGCGACCCGTCAGGCCTTGGCGTCAGCTCAGGCCCTCAGTCTCAGTCTGGATCTTTGGAGCAGCTCAGCTCAAACCACTTCAGGGTAAGGAGGTAAAATTAATGTTAACCCCCCCAAAACCAGGAACTTTTTAAAATTCCCTCACTCAAATGTTCACCCATCCCATTTTCTTTGTAGGTACCTTGGCGTCACCTGCCATTATCTTGCATCTGACTGGCAGATTCGCTCAGCTCTGCTGGCGTGCCTCCCACTGAGTGGCGGCAGCTCTGGCACCCGCGTGCTTGCAGATTTTGATGAAGTCTGTCAGTCTCACGGCGTGGCGGGGAGAGCGTTTTGTGTCGTCGCCGACCCTTCCCCGGCAACGACAACAGCGAGGCCGTGCTGTCTTTCTGGTTTCCTGGTCCCAGTTGTCCTAACTAACGGACAGGGCGGCGATGACACAGAGATGGTAAACAACGGGAATGACGCAGAGCAACGGATCAGGAACGGCCACGCTGCAGGGGGGGAGGAAGGAGACTGGGAGGAGTCGTGGGAGCAAGGTTTAGGTGTTTCTCGGGTGGACTGTTTCTCGCGCTCCCTGGAACAGTGTGTTAGAGAGGGCCTGTGCTCCTGCCCACAGATCTCCTCTACGCTGGCCAAGTCTGCGTGTTTCTACAACTACATTACCTCAGCCGTACCACCTGAGAAACTCAGCCAGGTCTTTGATGGGTTGACAACAGGTGGATTGGGAAATATTCCCGATGCTTCAAGAGACTGGGCCGCTCAGCTCAAGGCAAGTAATAATTTTAAAGTTGTGTAATAATAAAATAATTTTTTGGAACATCCTGCCTTTTAGCAATTGTTTCATTGTTTAATTTAGGATTATTTATATACAGCCAATTAAACACTTTTAAGTACACCTTACTGAAAAAGCAACAGAGCTGAGATTCAAGTCCAATTATGTCCAATCCAATCCAGTCAAGTTCTGTCCCATCCAATCCAATTCAGCTCAATCTAATTCCATATAATCCAATTCAGTATAATTACATTTATATAATGGCGGGTGGTAAAGCATCTAAATAAAGAAAACTAATGGATTGTATTGAATCTTGAATTCAATTAAATTTCCCAGGTGGGAGTTGGGGGCAGTAGAGACCAAAAGAAACAAAAAAACATCTCTTATAAAGAGAAAACACCTCCAGCAGAACGAGACTCAGCAACAGCATCTGCTTGTTTCATTGATAATAAAGTCAAACATAAAAAATAACAACACCAAGCCAAGGTAACTTGTAGTTACATGGGCAGTAAAGCAGGCAAAATGAAAAAAAAAAGATGCTCAGTGAACGTGGGAGCGCCCCCCTCCTGGGTACAACTGCAGGGATCAAACTCTAAAAAAGACAGCCGAGAGCTGGTTCCACAATTTTGAAGCAGCGTAGAAACTTAAACTAATCCTTAAACACTGTAATGTAGTTGTAAACAGACTCTGTAGAAGTTTTTACTGTGGATGTCATTCATGTTGAATGAGTAGGTGAATCCATACTGAATCTGAAGGATGTTAAAAAATATATTGTAGTATATCAATTCTTTCATATTTTGCTTTCAAAGACCCATGCGTTCTCTTTTAAAGCGGTTTTGATCAGTTGTTCTTCAGGTGTTTTCGAAGCAAAATGTAAAGAAATGATTGATGACACGAGACTTTTGCAGTGTTGTAATTTAAACAAAAAATTATTAGACGAGTTTATGAAGCTGTTTAATTAAGTGTGACAAATAAACATGTTTCTACAAGAAAGTGTGATTGTTTGTTTTTGCTGAAGGTGCTGCGGCGGCTGTTGGACTCAGTGGATTTCCTGGAGGAGATGAGCGGTCCAGGGGAGCTGGCGCTGGGTGCCACAGAGAGAGTCCTGCTGAGGGAGCTCACTGACACTCTGGAGCCCTTCACTGAGGCCTGGGATATGGTGCATGGAGACATGCTGACAGACGTCCAGTCGGACAGACACGTGTCCATCAGCCTGGCTCTGCCCTGCGTCCTCGGCCTCCGGAAGCATCTCTCGGAGACGTCCGCTCCCCACTGCCCCGCCCTGCTGCTTGGCCTGAGCCAGTCTCTGGAACGCCTCCTGGCCCCTATCCTGGAGAACCCCCTCTACATCACTGCGACCACCCTGGACCCCCAGTTCAAGCTGACATGGAGCAGCAACCCTGACTGGCACAGGCAAGTTCTCATAGAGGAGTTGTCCAAACACTCCTCAGCCTCCCCCTCGGCAGATCTCAACAAAGACTTTCACTCTCAGTCTCAAACTCTTCCCGTCCCGGCACCGTCTCCGGTCTCGTCGCTTTCTCGGCCTTGCAAGCTGTTCTCCTTCATTAAGCAGAGACCTGCGACACAGGCTAAAAGCCTGGAACAGGAGTTGGCTGTCTACCTTCGGGAGGAGCCCACAGACGAGGAGGCTTTGCATTACTGGCGCCGTAAAGCTATTGACTTTCCTCTGCTAGCCCAAGTGGCTAAAAGAGCGTTCACCATACCTGCTTGTGGCACAGTGGTGGAGAGTATTTTCACTACAGCTGGGTGTCTTTTGTTGCCAGAGAGAGGCCGTGTCTTACCAAAGAACCTGGAGACGCTCATCTACCTCAAAGCTAACTACAGACTATTATGGACTTAGAACTATGAGTCAAGACTTTCTTTTATCTAAACAGCATCTGTAGATTTGTCCCCCCTTTGGTAAAGTGACTTCTTGGATACAAACATTTCTTGCTTTACAAGGAAACTATTCTAGCAACATAAAGTAGTGTTCAAACTGCAGACCTTTTAGTATGAGACTGAAAGAACTACCAGTTTATATTCTCGAGATGGGCCTAAGTGTGGATTGCTTGCATACAGACTCTCACTGTCGACTGACGCGGCTAGAAGCAAATCAATACTAAAGCATTCACTCTGACATTATTTTGCCTGTTCGGGGTCTCTAGACAACCACAAAGCTCGTATTCTCCGTTTTCCACATGAAAGACAGCTTCTGTCTACACCACCCGCACTGACAAACCAATGATAACCACATGACCAATTAATGCATACGGAGGCGTCTGATTTCTTTTCACTCATGTACAGCGCATGTACAGACGCCCAATTACTTTATTCTGTGTCTTTTCTTTTTTTTAAAGAATGACGTCAACTGCTAAAACAATACTGTATATTCATGCATCATATTGCTTTTCTTTATGTGTGTGTGTACGTCCTCACTGGGATTTTAGAATAAATGAGTACACTTTTTAACACAGAGGTGTGTGTGGTTGGCAGCTGTAGAGAAGCTGAAACAACTGGAGGCAGACATACTGTACATAAAAAGGAATCTTTTCTCCAACCCTTCAAACTTTAAGGATTTTGAAATATGACATGATAGAAATTCACTTTTGACCTACGTTGCAACATGTTAAAGCTACTTCTTTAGCTGTTACCTTGAAGGACAATGAATGCATTATTTTGTGCGTGTTTGCCTCTGTTGGTCGGGGATGGGCCAGTGGGGAGGCAGGGTAATTGCAATAATTTCATTAAAATAAAATTTGAGTCAGCAGGCAGGCAGGGAGCTGTCACAGCCTACGGAGCTGCTACCCCCTCCCCACCATCAAGTAAGGTCAGAAAACTGTACTGCTAAACCAAGGGTGTTTTTGATTAATTTGAAACAGCAAGAACGGAAATCCGTCGATTTAAAACTCTGGGCTGCAGAAACAGTTTTTGCTTAAAATTCATTTCATATCAATTCTGTTAATTTGCGGGAGATACAGTGAGACTTCCCTCACAGATAATAATTATCAAGGATCGCTGCGATCCTAATGATTATCACCGCAGGATGTCTCTGTGGATTTAGATGTGTGTGTGTGTGTGTGTGTGAGAACGTGTTCGTCGCCGAGACATGTGTTTTCTGCTCTCTCCCTGGGTGTGTTGTTTGTGAGTGTACCTCCTCCCTCCCTCGGCTCTGACAGCTCATCCATTCAAGTTAGTCGACCAGGCTGGGATGCAGTCCTATTGGTAATTGCCTTTGAAATGAATTACTTGGCACAGTATAAGACTGCGGGAGGGGAGGAAATTGTAATTGAACTGCACCCCCCCCTCGCCCCTCCATCCTGTCCTCTCCCTCCTGCCTCGAGTTATTATATCTGCAGTGCAGAGAGACGTTTTCCATCTGCACACAAATACACACGCCCTCACTGAACCAATTTCTCCCCACCACACACACACAATGGCCTCAGCAGAGCAACATATTGATGCAGGGTGATTTCAGAGATTGATTGTCCATGGACACATGCACACCAGGACATGCTGCACCCCTGCACTCTTATTTATAGCCCAGGAGCTAATACTCACATAAGCATTGTGCTCGCTTTTGTTTGGACTGCCTTGCTCCTAATATTGCCCTATTTGCAGTAACCTTTAGATGGCTTTCCTAATGCCTAATGCACTGCAGGGCTTTGGAGCTGGCACAAAGAAAACTGGTGTTCGGTGTCAAAATAGCCTTGGTTAGCCCCTGCACACTCAGCCAAGCACCGTTATTAATATCTGCCTGTTGCTGGCTTGCTGACAGATGGAAAGCCTGATGGATTGAAGAGAAGTGTGTTTTTCTCTCTTGCTTTGGCAACTGCGTTAAAGTACAGCAGAAATAACTCCACTTTTTTTTGTCTACACTCTGCATGGCCACGTTTGTGCTCTGTCATGCACTATCCTTTGGCCTTTCCATAACCAGGGCATGGAAAACGGAGGGAGGGGGGGCTAGTTAACTGAGCTGCCCGCGCCCAGACAGACATGCACATGCTTGAGCCCTAACTCAGCACACAATGGGGTCTATTTCTGTAAACGCAAGAGGGTTATCACCCCCACTTACACCGACTCTCCCTCTCTGTCTATTTCTGTCGCGCCCCGTCTCTTTTCCCCAACACTCTCACCTACTTTCTGCAACATCATGGCGGACAGAACCAGCCGGCTCGGCGTTAAGAGGAAAGAGAAAACGGTGGAGGGCAAAGTCAATGACGAGAAGGAGAAAGACAAGGGGAAAGAGAAAACTGTAAAAAAGCCTGACAAACAGGTGAAGAAGGAAGAGAAGAGCCCGGAGCCGGCGAAGGCAGATGAGAAGAAGAGGAATGGTGAAGGAGCAACAGGAGCAGAGGCCAATAACAGCGAGGATAATGGAGACTATCAGCCCATTGAGTTGCCTCCTTTTGAGATTGTCACAGGGTGAGTCAGCCTTAATACACACACAAAAACAATTAGCCAGACAGCTAAAGTCAGAAGCTGTTACTGTATGCTCTTTTTTACATCTCCTTTTTGGTTATCACTACAGTTCAAAGCCCATGCTTGAATATTCTTTATTTTAGGGAGGAGAGGTACAAATAATTTGCACCTGCCTTCATTTGTCTAGCTCGGTGGTAAGAATAGGGATGAGTCATGTAGACGTTGGGGCCTCCTGTATCACTCTGCCTAGCATCTGTTCTCTGCTCTCTGTTCTTTAAGCCTGTTTGATATCAAAGCTATAGGAGATCTATATCTGGGATCCATCTGTCTCTCTATATACAACATAATGAATGATTACTGAAGCAAGACAGCAGGAGAATGTGCTTAGTAGGAGGCTGACACGCTCTCTGATCAGATTCTGTGATGATTAGGAAGCTTACTTTGTTCATAGAAGCAGCAGTTTATATTACCGCACTCTGAAAAGTGACAAATTGCTTTTAAAGTTAAAAAAAAACGTGCACAGCGTTTTGTGAATTCTTTCAAAAGGCTAACACTGATGAAAACTCTCGCTGTGACTCTCTGTTAGGGAGCGGATGAGCCCGTTCTTCTTCAAGTTTCAGTTCAGGAATGTGGAGTATTCGTCGGGGAGGAACAAAACCTTCCTGTGTTTCAGAGTGGACACGGCAGGAGGCGACACAGAGCCTCTGAAAGGTTACATGGAGGATGAGCATGCCATGGCCCACGCTGAAGAGGCCTTCTTTCAACAGGTGATGAAAGCTCCCATTGTAGCGCAAAATCAAAACGTGGCACCGAGATGCTGTTCTGAGGTGACCTGATTTCCAAAAAGATGTGAAAGCAACGCTGACTCCATTTGGTATAAAAAGAAGAAGAAGAAATAAAGTCAAGAGGCATTGCATTTTCTGCAATAATGCAGCATGAATGCTGAATAACTTTGTTGAAATATGTCAGAGAGGCTGAAACCTGAGTTGTTAAAGCTGAAAAAATTTAAGAGAAGCAAAACACTAGCTAAATGCTAAAAGAAGTGAAACATTATGTAAAAGCTAATGTAGCAAGAGGCTAGTAAAAAGGTAAAAGTAGCAAAATGGTAGCTAGAAGCTAAAAGTAGCAAAAAAAAAATAGCTGAAAACCTAAACAAGCGCATGAAGACAAAAAATGTACACTGAAGCAGATTTTTTAATATAAAAAACTATGTTTTTGAAGAAGTTAAAAAGATTTCTAGTTGTTTTTATGGACAGTATTTTTAAATAATGTGAAATATTATGAAAACTATAAATGTCACAAAATCCAAGTCACAACACCCATCTCCTCAATTAGCTGAACTTTTAAATACATGACTGACTAAAATAGCACAAAGTATGCAGACGTAGTTTGTTTAAAAAAATGTATGGGAAAATTAAAAAAAAGGAAGACAATAAGAGTGAATGTTGAATCAGCGTTCACACTACAAGGTAAAGGGCCTACAGCTTTTATTCTTCTTTTGAAGCTTGTATTGTCATCTTTTAGAAAAACCTTTTTGGACAAATGGTGCTTTTTGTTTTATTGAAGATTTTCAGTTCTTATTCAGGGATATCTTGCTATTCTTCCTGCGAAGGGCTTGTAGTTCTGTGTGGTTCTGAGGCTGCCCGCGTTGCTATTTTGAAGTCTAGCCACAGATTTTGAAGTTTGTTCGGGATAATCATGCTGTTGTAAAAAGCAAACTCCTCTCATCTTTAGTTTGTTTTTATGCAGATGCCTCCAGATTGTGCATTTATTCAATTTAATTCATTCTTCATTCTGGCATTAAAATATTCCTGTGCTGCCAACTTCAGTCTAATTCAATTCTTTTGCATTAATTCACAACAGAAGTCCTCTCCAGGCACTTAACAGAGAAAGCAAACATGCATACATATTACATTTAATCCTATTTACTTTAATTCAGTTCAGTCAAACCCAATTCTCTTTTCTGATCCAGTCCAGTCTTGTTTGTTCAGTCCAGCTCAGTATAAATATGTTTCTAAAATATTGGTTTTGTTCACTTAAAGATCAGCAGCATCATCCTTTAGCTGTTTGATGGCCTGAAATGACAGAACAGACCCAAGCAAACACACAAAAATAATGTCAAGCAAGCAACAATCTCAAATTAATCAAATGCATTAATAATGGCACACTGAGGGTAACGGAAGCAGAGTGAGGAAAGATTCTAATTTAAGAGTCAGGTCAGGTCTAAATTAAAAGGGAATAATCTAAAACAGCCATAACTTTAAAATCTAACTAAACTTATACACGTCATTTTAAAAGTAGAGAACAAACTTTAGATTGGCAGCTGGTTTTACATGAAGGAAACCTGATAGCCTAATGCTCTGACCCCTATTCTAATTTTGGAAACTCTGCAACACAATCCTATAAAACGATCTCCCAGCCGCCACGCTTAGCAGCCAAACACAGGTTCTCTTAATGAAATTCTTACTTTTATTTCTCTGAACTTCCCTTTTGCCATTTCTAGCCTAGAAGTTCTAACTAACCTTGATCAGTTCATAACACTTCCTTCTCGAAAAGCACCAGATTTTTACTTTTTATTTTTAATGTTTGTCAAATCTTTCATGCTATGGATGCAGGAATGTTTTTTTGTTTTGTTTTGTTTTGTTTTTTGCTGCGAAGAGCTGATGCAATTTCACAGCAAAAAAAAAAAAAAAAACACAATTAAGTGCTAAAGTCTAAAGTCTTTTAGGCTCAAATTGGAAGTCATTTTAGCAAACTTAAACATTGTCTTGGTCCATCAGTACTCAACTTGGCCTCCACAGTGTTTTTTACACCTTATATCGTCTATGGTTTAATGTTGCTTTGGATTTTCACAGCCTTGACAATCCCTGCCGTTTGTTTTGCAGGTGCTCCCGAACTCCTCCAAAGAACACGAGGTCACATGGTTCGTATCCTCCAGCCCCTGCGCAGCCTGTGCAGCCAAGCTGGCCGCCATCCTCCAGCAGCGCAAAAAGCTTCGCCTCACCATATTCTGCTCCCGTCTCTTCGAGTGGGAGCAGCCGGAGATCAGGGAAGGCCTCAAGGCTCTCGCTCAGGCCGGCTGCAAACTGCGAATGATGAAGCCAGCTGACTTCCAGCTTGTTTGGGAAATGTACGTGGACAAGGAGGATGAGGAATTCACACCGTGGGAAGATTGCAAGGAGAACTACGAGTATTATTTGGAGAAACTGGGTGATATTCTCAACTAGATGTAAGTTACTACTGAATGTGAAACCTACAGTTTTTTTTTTTGTGCTAGCTTGGATAATGATAAGGCTTTCTGTCTTGTTACTGTTACAGGTTTCCACTGACTGACCCACAAACGGGGCCTGATGTCTTTTTTGCTGTGAGATCTGATGGTGAAGACTGACATTACAATGAATGAGCTCTCGAGGCAACATTTTATACTTTTTATTTTGTTGGATTCACATATCAAAGCACAAGATTTGTAGATAAATATATCAAACCGCATCCGACAGGAAGAGCAAAGCATTTACATTCATTTAAGAACCATTTATCACATTAAAATCAAGTTTTGAAGAAGTTACATCTACTGCCATCTGGTGTCTGTTCAGAGAACTGAAACACTAACTGAGGCAAACGGTCACATAAATAATGTTTCATCTTTATCAGCTCCTAATCAATTTAAACAATAATGTGGAAGGAATATTTACACTTCTATGGTTTTGTTTCATCAGGTCACATAAACAAACCTATACACAACTTTATCCCGTCTGAAATGAAATACATGAACAACTTCCTGTTTTTTTTTTAATTCTCAGCAAACAGCTTAAAGGTTTTCACCTGTCCACTCAGCTTGTTGCAGGCAGTCAGAACTGAGTGAGCTTTCTCTCTAAAATGTTATCAGGTTTGCAAATATTATTAGGTAAAGGAAGGAAGGACATCCTCAGTAACTTAGTGCTGAAAGGAAACCATTCCACCGCCGTTTTCTGTTGTTCCCTGGCTGTTGGTGGTCACAGCTGCAAGCAAGATGTGTCAGAAATGTTTAGTGTTTTAAAGTAACTGCAGCAGCATCACAGTGCTCATTGCCGAGTCGTGTTTGTAATTTAAATGCGTCACCTTGTTCCTCCTGTGTAGATACTGGTAAGGGTGTTGTTTCACTGCAGACTGTCTCGTCTTCCTCACCCTCTGCACAACAGGTGAGATACAAAGTGCACATTTCTAATGTTAAATCCTTCTCAGTTGACTTTACCACTCAGTTAATTTATTTAGTTAATGTGATCAAGAATCTTGGTTTAACTGGAATCTTTTTGGTAAACTTGGAATCTTTGAAGGAATGCATATCGCCCGCCACCTTTCATGATCAGAGTTTTGGACTAAGATCATCTTGTGTTGACAAATGACAGGTTTGTAGCTGTTTGGGTCAAATCTTGGTAATACTGTAATACGCAATCTCACAATGTCACACTTAGAGCATGTGTTGTGAATTACTCTCAGCTACCACCACACCAAATTTTATTACAAAATGTAAAATTGACTGATTTAAAGCAATCGGAGTCTTTTTTTTAAGGTCAAGTGGCTGTGGAAGCCATCTTGAATCTAAGATTAAGTCTTACCTCCTAAGACAAACTCTCGCATGGCATGCATTTTTATTTTCTCTTTGCTATTTGGGCTGATTCACTCCATGTGAATCAAGGAATGCTAAGCAAAATGTGATGTCAACATATGTGGATGCCAGGTCCTAAGAGGTTAGGTTAACTCTTTCCATTCTCTGTATTTCCTTTTTGGTTTGTTTGTTTGTTTATTTTACCTTTTTGTGGTGGGTTCAGATCTGCATCAGTGATATACTCAACCAACGGACAGGGTGCATCTGCGAAAAAAGAACAAAACCATTTCAAAAACCTTAATGCAGACCTATTAAACTCTGACTACCAATTTAATGTGTCAGAGGGTATTTTCACAAAGTATTACCAAAGATAACTGATAACGAAACTCTGGTTAAAATCTATTTTCAGCATAAAGAATGATCAAACGTGTTAAAACCACCAGAGGTGGGGTCGACTTACTGGTACTGTCCTTTAACTGAGCCATGGTAAGAAACAGGTTGGGCTCTTCTGGCTTCCCATCAGCAGCTGTGAGTCAAGAACAGAAAGATAATAGACACCACCTCAATGTGGGCTTTAGTGCTCAAATTTAAGATAAAACGGGTGTCACATCTAAACCTCAGATAACCTCTTGACTCCAACAGCTACTTCCTACTCTGCTGCTCTGTTTGTGGTGTAGGATGTGTACTGCACAGAGACAAATAACTGAACGCAGCTGCCTGCAAACCGAAGCATTAAAGGTGCACAGCTAAACAGCTAAACAATCACCTTCCTAAATCCAAGGGATCAGGTAAAAAATAAAATGGCTAATTTGTAATTGTACAGCTTCAAAATCACAAATTAAAGCCAGACCTGGTTTGCGGAAAACTCTACAGGCAATGCATCCGAGGAAGACGGCAATGATGCCAAAGAAGAGGCAGCCTGAGATGGACAGAAGAACTCTCCTCTTTAAAACTACAAGTTAAAGATACACACAGAAAATGAAAATACACAATGATAACATTCGCTGGGTACCATATTCATAACTCAGACATCTTTGTCATACTCACGAAGGTTCTTGGTCTTGAAGGGCTCACTTGTTCTTGAATAAAATGGCCTCTCGTTGCGGATCCCCTGGCAGGTGTAGTGGCCCTGCTCGGGGTTGGCCTGGGGTGTGACAATATGTTTCTCTGAGGGCGTCAGATTGAGCAGTTTCTCCTCTCTGAACCTGTTTTTAATTTTATTTTAAAGATTGCATTTTTAAGCACAGATCTTTTTTTTAAGATAGTAGGAGATTTTTTCTCAGTAGAGGTATTACCATGTGTAGTTCCACGTGTATGTCTTGTCCTCTACTTCACACTTGAGCACCAAGCTATCAGTGGCGAAGACCTCTGACCAGCCAGTTAACAGGACCAAACTTGCCTGTGGACGCTCTGCAGCAAACACAATGCTAACTGTGATACACGTTCAACCACAGATGAAATAAAGGAGGTGAGAGAATAATAAAAAAAAAAAGAAAACACACCCTCAACTTCAAGTTCCACTACTTGGCTTGGCTCTGACTTGAAGAGTTCATCTTTTCCTCTTTTAACTTGACACTTATATGATCCAGAATCTTCTTTTTTAACAGAACTAATATTGAGTTGGTTTCCAGATGCTTGAAGGGGTCTTCCATCTTTCTCCCAGAGGTAACCCCATCCAGAGGAGACGCTGATGTGACAGCTGAAGGAGACCGAATCGCCAGTGTGCATCAAATTGTGTTTGGGATCTTGCATCAGCGCAGCTGTGGGTTTGGCATCTGAGAGTTGATCGTAATCACAAAGAAGAAGTTAAACAGCAGTTAAAATAACTCGGTTTCAGAAAACAATGACCTTTAACCAATGTTCAGTGCAAAAATCATTTTCTGCCCTACAGTACTGTCTTACCACAGTGACAAAAACAGAAATTTTGGTCTTTTATTTAAAGAAGCAGTCAGCTTTCAAATGACGTTTTTAACTTGCATAAACTACAACATGGATATAGATTTAGAAAATGAAACCTGTTTAATAAAGTTATTTTAGGGGTTTGTAAAATCTGTTGATCTTAAGCTGATTTTACTTGGGTTTCGTGTTGGGAGCACTGGTTTTTTGGAGATGTTTTATCTGTTGCTAGAGTATCTGGGCTGAAAGTTTGTACAAATTCCAACTAATTAAATTTGCTGTAACTTCAAACAACACTTAAAAGATGTGAACATGGTATTGCATCATTGCACAACACAGGAAAGGGAGTGAATAAGATGTTTTTTTGTTTTTTTTTTAAGTTGAACTTTTCAGGTAAAAGTAGTTCCTTCTTACCACTGTCAGTTCAATAACAAATTGAACTAAAAAAATCCTGTCTAAAATATATCTTACCATAGACATGAAGCATGAGTTTGGAGCTTTTGTTGCTGCCGACAGATCTGTCTGTCAGTTTTCCTGAGCATGTGTAGTTTCCACGGTGTGAGGCTGAAGCAGACTTTATGGAAAGAGTCTTTCCATTGTTTTCGATATTCACAGTGTCATCAGCCTTGACCTCCCTTGTGTTTCTGTACCAGGTAAATGTCCACATATCGCTTCCCTGCATCTGACATCTCAACTTGGCAGTCTCAGTGGGGAACAAATCCAGCCACTGGGTTACATTGTTCAGTTTCGGAACAGGGATTTCTGATGAGGAAAAAAAATTTTACAAGTCACTTCTGTAGGGTCGCACCTAAAACTGCTTTAGTCAGTTTGTTATGTAAAGTTAGGTTCAAGATATTTTCTGAAAAAGGTTAAGATCTTGTAGTTCGAAGTAGTGGCATGTGAACACCATTTCATATTTCTTATTGTAGACAAATCTAAGATGTATAAAAGTAACAAAAATAGAGGTGACAAAGACGCATGTTGGTCTTAAGCTAGCAACCTTTTTTATGTCGTAAGCAAGCTTGCTAACATCCTCTACAGACTGATGCAGACTGATAACGTACACATAAAGGTCAAATAAAAGACAAGGGTTAAAATCTGATCTGAACTGAACTTGAACGATGAGGAGATCACATAGTATTCTGTGGACGACACCACCAGCGTTAAACATTCAAACACTAAGTACATCAAGTTCATCCATGCCATGCATTTCATCACTTCTACTATTCTAAATTTCAGTTCTCAATCTTTATCTTATTTCTTCTTTGTTTCGCCCCCGCCCCAGTGAGGGACTTTCCTGAAATGATAAATGGCAGACCTCATGTTGTAAAAGACAAATAAATAATTTGGTTCCGGATTTATCACATAAGAGGTGTTCTTAATCAAATCAACTTTAAATGTCCACCTATAGACTTAGCCCTTCTTGTTGCAGTTTATAGACATCACCATTTCCTTGCTGTCATCTTCTGTCACTTCCACCCTCTTGTACAAATCACCTCATCTTTCCTAAAAGAACTCCGCCTATGTGCGTACATTGCCCGCACTGAGGCGTCCCTCTGAGACTAATGCTACACCACAACATCCTGTTTAAGCAGAAAATGCAGACAAAAAAAAAAGGAAGCTCTCTTGTGCTCTGAAGCTGAAACACCCTCCAAGGCTTTAAAAGGCAGTGGGAAAATGGGAAAAAAAAAATCTTTCTTTTATCTGCTACACATGTAATAAATCAAATTTATAATTAAATGCTAAATCAAATGCATACAATCTACTGACAAAAAAGTTATATATTTATCAAAAAACACACACCAACTCACGTAAATAAATGTGAATGACATTGTCTTGTAGTGTAACTAAAAAAAATTATGAAGCATTTATATGTGCTTACCAGAGACCTGCAGAGTTAAAGTATCACTCTTCTCAGTGTAGAATGGAGTTTCACCTCTCTTGGCTTTACAGTAGTATTCTCCACTGTTAGAAATAGCTAAAGAAGGTATACTATAAGTATCATTGCTGGGTGAATGAATTTCCTTTCCGTTATGGTACCACACATATTCCCATCCAGTGGACACCCCGACAGCACAGGTGAAGGTGATCGATTCTCCAGGGTACATCGGGTTAAAGGATAAACTTCGTGTCACAGTGGGCTTAGGCTTGTTTTCTGTAAAAAAAAGAAAAAAGAAAAGGGGAACTTTTCACAATGGGCTTTTGAGGAAAGGAGTCTTAAATTCAATTCAATTCAAAAACACTTTATTAATCCCAAAGGGAAATTAAATAAAGAGACGAAATTAGACCATTTCTTTTAGACAGAAAAACAAAGTGTTATAGCAAAGAAAAATGTCGGGAATCTTTTCTGGCTGGTTTGACTTTAGCTCCAGAAAAGGTACTGGATGCATTGATGTGTAAAATATGAAAGAGTGTAGTTTACATGTAGCTTTGCAAAAACACAGATAAGAGGAGGTTTCCTCAGAGATTATTTCTGTAGTTTACACTAATAGAAGCCTTCATAGTCTGAATTGCTACAAACCATAAAACTCACCATTGACAGTCAAATCAGCTGGTTTGCTGAATTCAGAGTACACAGCTCTGGATTTAAGTTTAACTTTACAGGCATACTGTCCCTGATCAGCTTTAGTAACTGATGTGAAATGGAGCTGTGGTCCCTCTTTATGCAGATCAGTTGTGTCTCTGTACCAGGTGAACGTCCAATCAGGGTTGCTCACTTCGCAGCTGAACTTCACTGATTCACCTACAAACACGTCTGACCAGTGTGACAGCCGATTCAGAGTTGGTATTGGTGGTTCTGGAAAAATGCATCACATTGACCTCAGATACAAAGAAAAAAACTTGGAGCCGTAATGAGATTGGACTTGTTTGCAATTCAGAACGAAAAAAAAACAAAAAACTCACCAGTAACACTAATTGAATGCGAGTTACTAGATTCGGTGTCAACATTTCTTGTTTTGTGCTTTCCAAGACAAACATAATTTCCAGAATCAGCTGTAGTTGCTGAAGCAATTGTGAGCACAGACCCATCTCCTGACGCAGACAAATCTGGACTTTGAACATTTGTGCCATTGTTCTGCCAGGTGATGAGCCAGTCAGAGCCAGAGATTTTACACTCTAACTCCACTTTCTCTTTGGTGTAGACATCTGGCCGGCCTGACTTTAGCTCCAGAACAGGTTTTGGAGGCACTGAAAATGTAAAGCATTAAAGAACGTAGTTTACATGTCGCATTGCAAAAAGAAAATGACAGGAGTGGTCTTTAAATGATCCCATCCGTGCCAAATTATTTCTTACCAAATATTCACCAAGCTCTTTCAGCATATTTCTTTTCAGAGTTTTATTAATAATATAAATAATGTATATGTAAGAAAGCTGAAAGATATTGAGTTTTTCATTAAAAACTTGGAAAAATTGTTTATTCTGTTTTTATTTATTTTTTTCAGTGATAATTTTCAAACCAGAATAGACAGGGTTATCTCTAAGCAGCAGTTATTATCTTTTAAATGTAGAGATTGCGTCTTGTTGAGACAGATTTAGTCCCCCATGAAAGAGTAATAATACTCACATCTGTTCTCATACTTTTTTCTTAGGGTACCTAATTTGAATCTATTTCTAAGGTTAAGTTTCAGTTGTTCAGTTTTAAACTTAAGCGTGTTATGTATTGTGTGTTGGATAAGCTGTTTCTGTCACTCTACTCAGCTTTCTGTTACCTTTTTTACACTTGTTTTCCTTTTTATCATCTTCAAAGTTGGGATTTTGTGTAAAATGCAACTAAAAAGAAATTCAATGATTTGCAAATTGCATAAATCCACATTTTATTCACAATGGAACATAATAAACAAATCAAACGTTGAAACCATGAAATTGCATACATTTTTGAATAAAGTGAGATAATTTTGAATTTGATGGCAGCGACGTGTCTCAAAAAAGACATGTTTACTACTGCAAAGCATCCCTTTTTTAAGACCTGTCAATGGCTGAGAACTGAGACCAGCTGCTGGAGTTTTTGGAGGGAAATGTTGACCCTTTTTTATTTGATGTAGGTTTTTAGAAGTTCAGCAGTCTTGGGTCGTCTTTGCTGGATTTTTTGCTGGATGGGAACGTATGCGGTTCTAAAACCTTTATATATATATATTTTTTTTTTCTCAGGTTTTCAAACTGAGAACAAAAACCAGACTGAATTGTTCCTCTCCTCTTTAGAGGATGTGGCATCTGGGGTTTCCAAAAAACAACTTCTAATTTAGCTTTGTACGATTACAGAACCGTTTTTCACTTTGCCTTGATCCATTTTAAATGAGCTTTGGTGCAAAGAAGACAGCAGCATTTCTGTGTGTGGAAGTGTCCATAACAGAATCATGTCTGCTTTTAATGCAGCGCTGCCTGAGGGCCTGAAGATCACAAGCATCCAGTATTGACTTTTGGCCTTGATCATTTTGCAGAAAGATTTCTCCTGATTCTTGAAATCATATTACAAACTGAACTGAAGACCAATATTCTGAAACTGTTCACACAGTTTTTCAGACTGCTGAACCTCTGCACATCCTTATTTCTGAGAGATCCAGCCTCTCTAGAATGCTCTTCTTTATACAGTCCTCATACTTACCTGTTGCAACTTAACCTAAATTGTTGTTTCTTATTCGTACCATTTTGTCTTTTGTTGCTCCTGTCCCAATGTTTTGAGATGTGTTGCTGCCATAAAATTCAAAATCGTCTTATTCCCCCCCACCCCCAAATTGTATAAATTCTTATTTTAAATATTTGACAGGCTTACTAATGGCTGGACATAGGAACCAGCTCCCCCCGATCCAGAGTGGATGGATGGATGGATGGATATATGTTTACTGTGTTCAATTCTGAATAAAATATGGATTCATAAAATTTGCAAATCATTGCATTCTATTTTTATTTCTTATTTACATTTTACAGAATGTCCCAACTGTTTTTGTGCATGTAAATTAGGTCTGCACAATATATCTCAAATTTATCTTCATCCCAATATCAATGAGTGCAATGACAATAACACAAAGGGCTGCTTGGATTTCAATAAATTATAGGCCATTATACTGAAAGTACCATGAATTATGTTCTCAATGCTCATAATATCTGCTCAATCACATGGCCTTTCACTGGCTTTGATATCCACATGTGGTTTAGATGACAGAAAAACAAGTGAGTGTCAAAAACGATTGCAACTGATATTATCATCACAATAATAACACACATTACAAGTTTTTCTGATATCATGCAGCCCTAATGTAAAAATTTACTAAGTTAAAGGGCTTAAAAGCCAGAGAAAACGAACGATTCTTCCAAAAGAAAACTATCTTTGTTACTTGCACATAGTTTCCTGCTAGAACCATTTTTGCTAACTGAACTGTGTGAGACGTGTTTACCACGTTAAATGTTCTGAAGCTGATCAAAACAAGAAATGGAAATGTTTATTGCACTCCAGGCATCAGAAAAGCTGAAAACCCCATTCATAACTTTAAATGTTGGACAGCAGAAAGATGTTCATGTGTGACATTAGCACATGTTTGCAGCTAATTTAAGTCAACATTTGGTTTTGGTTTTAGCTGTATGCACATATAAAGATGTGCAGAAAATGTAATGATAAAATTAGGAGCTTTTTTCACACCTACAAATAAGGAACTGTTTGTGAGTTACTGTAGGGTGGAGGTTTTTTTCTATTTTTGCATTTTCACTTCTTCTGCTAAAAAGAAACATACATTTAGCCAACTACCTTTTATCATTCTCTAATGGCAAATAAAAAGGTTTTGGTATAAGTTTTCTGTTTTCTTTTAAAAAAATAGTAACATGAAATTATTGTAACAGTTTTGTCTTGCTTGTTTTTTAAGCAGTCTCAATATTTCTCAGTATGTTTCTAGGTTGTGTAAGAGACTGAACGTCAGTGATGCGCTCGTCAACAACTCATGAGAAAATGAAATTTAGGCTACAGAAGTCACTAACGCTTTACCTTATTCCTAATTCCTCTTGACACTTGCTCCTCACCTGTATCACAGTCTGTGATTGAAAATATGCCTCGACAAAGATGCAGGCCTTGGCATTAAGCTACTGTATCAGTGACACTAATTTTTTTTTCCAAAACCTTTTTTACTTAAAAGCTAAGCCAAAGGCTTTCTCTTCTTCTGATGCTGTTCCTATAATGTGTGTGAGCTTTACAGTAACAAAGGTAATTTAGAACTTCAAATGTTACATTTTTATTTCTAATTTCAGGATTTAAAATGTCCTGAAAGCTTCCGATAGATAACATACAACTGACACAAACCTATCTTGTGCTACATTGAGTTTACATGGATTCTTGTGTTGAAGGAGGCTTGAAGAAACAAGAGCTAACAAAAAAATCTGAACTGTTATTAAAAAGATGTGCTATAAAGCCTTTTAAGCAAAAAGGCTAGTCTTTTCTTTCACAAAAATCCATTTATTTTAGTAGTCCTAAATACTATTCAGATTTTTTTTAGAGCGAGTATTATACAGGCTTTTGCCATATTATATTAGACACATACATTATGTTATTATATATTAGACTGAATTTCTGTTCCATTATGAAACCACATATAATCCCATCTAGTGCACAGGCCAGCAAATGCAAATTATGAGATTTGCCACGGCATACTGTATCAACACCTCTTAATTTGAAAAGTTGAACTTTACACAGATACAAAAACTTAAAAATGATTTTTGTCAATCATTTAGATTTGGTATTATATACCCTAAAAAGCCTCATCAAGATAGCAGGAGATTGTTGAAGTGATTTTACCAGGTCTGACATAAACAATGTCATATTCTTTTCAACACTAATTTTACTGTTATGTTTGTGTACTGTAGTTTTTTTTTAAAATATCTAGATTATTGTGAAGTTTGTGCAGTACTGTACAAAAAGCAGGAAACTTACGATGAACTGTTACATCAGCTGTGTTGCTGAATTCAGAGGCGACTCTTCTGGATTTCAGGTGAGCTCTACAGGAATACTGTCCTGCATCGGCTGCAGTAACAGATGGGATTTTGAGCGATGATCCCTCTTCAGGCAGTTCAGTGTTATCTTTTTTCCAGGAGAACGTCCAGCTAGAGTTGCTCACTTCGCAGCTGAACTCCACTGCTTCAGTTTCGAACATATCTAACCACTTTGTCTTCGGTTTTATAGCAGGTTTTGGCGGGTCTGAAATTATACATATACACAAAGACATCTTTAACTTTAACACATTTAAATTTATATGCGTTGTGTTGATTTATATTTCGTTTTTTGATCTTGACTGTTTTAAATTTTGTAATAAAATCTGGACAATTTAATGGTAATGTTATGACAGAGTTAGCCCTCAGCTTTTGAGATCTGATAAATAATAAGGGTGAAAACAAACTAAAAATAATCTAAATATATTTGATTTACCATACTATTCAATCTGTTATGGATCTATTAAGATCCATAACATAGCTCTTCTAACAAGAACTTAAACAGTGGAAAAAATAAGTGCACCTTTCTTTTATCTGCTACATATGTAATAAGTCAAATTTATAATAAATGCTAAATCAAATGCATACAATCTACTGACAAAAAAGTTATATATTTATTAAAAAACACACACCATCTCATGTAAATAAATGTGAATGACATTGTCTTGTAGTGTAACTAAAAAAAATTATGAAGCATTTATATGTGCTTACCAGAGACCTGCAGAGTTAAAGTATCACTCTTCTCAGTGTAGAATGGAGTTTCACCTCTCTTGGCTTTACAGTAGTATTCTCCACTGTTAGAAATAGCTAAAGAAGGTATACTATAAGTATCATTGCTGGGTGAATGAATTTCCTTTCCGTTATGGTACCACACATATTCCCATCCAGTGGACACCCCGACAGCACAGGTGAAGGTGATCGATTCTCCAGGGTACATCGGGTTAAAGGATAAACTTCGTGTCACAGTGGGCTTAGGCTTGTTTTCTGTAAAAAAAAGAAAAAAGAAAAGGGGAACTTTTCACAATGGGCTTTTGAGGAAAGGAGTCTTAAATTCAATTCAATTCAAAAACACTTTATTAATCCCAAAGGGAAATTAAATAAAGAGACGAAATTAGACCATTTCTTTTAGACAGAAAAACAAAGTGTTATAGCAAAGAAAAATGTCGGGAATCTTTTCTGGCTGGTTTGACTTTAGCTCCAGAAAAGGTACTGGATGCATTGATGTGTAAAATATGAAAGAGTGTAGTTTACATGTAGCTTTGCAAAAACACAGATAAGAGGAGGTTTCCTCAGAGATTATTTCTGTAGTTTACACTAATAGAAGCCTTCATAGTCTGAATTGCTACAAACCATAAAACTCACCATTGACAGTCAAATCAGCTGGTTTGCTGAATTCAGAGTACACAGCTCTGGATTTAAGTTTAACTTTACAGGCATACTGTCCCTGATCAGCTTTAGTAACTGATGTGAAATGGAGCTGTGGTCCCTCTTTATGCAGATCAGTTGTGTCTCTGTACCAGGTGAACGTCCAATCAGGGTTGCTCACTTCGCAGCTGAACTTCACTGATTCACCTACAAACACGTCTGACCAGTGTGACAGCCGATTCAGAGTTGGTATTGGTGGTTCTGGAAAAATGCATCACATTGACCTCAGATACAAAGAAAAAAACTTGGAGCCGTAATGAGATTGGACTTGTTTGCAATTCAGAACGAAAAAAAAACAAAAAACTCACCAGTAACACTAATTGAATGCGAGTTACTAGATTCGGTGTCAACATTTCTTGTTTTGTGCTTTCCAAGACAAACATAATTTCCAGAATCAGCTGTAGTTGCTGAAGCAATTGTGAGCACAGACCCATCTCCTGACGCAGACAAATCTGGACTTTGAACATTTGTGCCATTGTTCTGCCAGGTGATGAGCCAGTCAGAGCCAGAGATTTTACACTCTAACTCCACTTTCTCTTTGGTGTAGACATCTGGCCGGCCTGACTTTAGCTCCAGAACAGGTTTTGGAGGCACTGAAAATGTAAAGCATTAAAGAACGTAGTTTACATGTCGCATTGCAAAAAGAAAATGACAGGAGTGGTCTTTAAATGATCCCATCCGTGCCAAATTATTTCTTACCAAATATTCACCAAGCTCTTTCAGACTTCAAAGCTAATATAAGACGTTTTACAGTGTAAATGCTCTTTGTAAAAATATTTCAGTTTGATACAACATTTAAGGTTAAGTTCTCACCATAGACAGTTGTTGGCGGAGGAGTGGATTGGGTGGATGCTGGAAGAGCAAAATTCAGATTAGAACACCCAGGATTTTTGCTTTATCTACATCTGAATGGTGTATTTGAACTGCAACACCGGTAAAACCTAACATTAAAGCTTCATTAAGGCTACAGCTGATGGAGTCAAAGTTAGAAATCAGTGTTTAATCATCTTTGTTTGATACTAACTCATAAACAACAATGTATTTGAATGCATCTTGTGAAAAAATGCAAGTGAGTGTTGCGGTCTCGCAGCCCTAAACCGGGCGTCATTTGGTTAAACGATTTTGAAGGCCAAACAGCAGCAACCACAGAAAAATAGATGTCGTTATACTATAAAGATGGACCAAATGACCTGATTGGATATGAAGCATAAAAAACATGAGGTTTACATAAGGGAGCACTTGCACATGTTGGCGTCTAGTTGTTGTAACTGCCAAACTCATGACAATAAAGTACTTCATGTTCCTCATGTTTAGTTCCTGTACGCTGCTCCGGTCAGATACCAACATGATTAAAAAAAACTTGTAACGTACAAAATACAATAATAAAATAGGTCACCACCACACATGTCAGGTCGGTTGCGATGTGAACACTTTTAGTCGACAGAAAAACATGTTAGAAGGCCAATCGGGCTTCAGACTATCAGATCAGTGCAATACGTTGAATGTAGCTCGTTGTTAGGCTTGTTTTCCTACCAGTATTATCCTGAGCTACACAAACAGCAGCCAAATCTGTCAAAACAAATATAGAGAAACGCTCAATGAGAAATGGAGTATATATGCAAAAATAGCTTATTTGAATCATAAAAAAATAGACTAAAACAGCTAAAAACTCACACATCACAGCGAAGACCTCGAGAAGCCACATTTTCCATTGATTCTCACATGTAGAGGCTGTGTTGCTGAGCTGAGTCATATATCTGCCATGCAGTCAAGCTCAATAAACGAACTAGCTTGCAGTTGAGATGGGTGTGTGCAGAGTATTCATTTCTGATCTCACGGCAGGACGACAGCCTTTCTGTCACTCTGACATCTGCTCTATTGTGTGTGTCTGTACGTGTGTGTTGCTGAAGCAACAGGAAGCGTGTTGGTGAACCACAGTCACATCTTTAACATGTTGATTTGTGCTGAAAAGTGGCACAGAGTTAGGGGAAATGAAAGCAATTGACAAAAATAAACTGATAATCCGATGCTTCCTAAATGGATCAACACAAAGTCCACCCATTCCACGGGTTTACAGATAGGAAGTTTGCAAACGTGGAAAGATAGAAAACGTATGTAGATAACTGATCTAAAATATACAGTTTTTTATTTTTTAGGGCAACATTAAAGATCCACAGAGGTGACAATCTAAGATAATCAACGTGTAAAGCAGATGGTAGAGTTTTAAAGATCGTTTTGAAAGTGATACCTTTCATTTGATTTGTTTGAGCAGAAGCCACAGGGTTTTGTTTTATTTTAACTCTTCAGTTTACCACAAACACCGCAGCATCCTTTTGTCTTCAGCCAAAGGTGACACTTTACAGCTTAACTTTACTTAAAACCTTTACCGAAAGACATACAGGTAAAAGAAAAAAAAAAAACAAAGACAACCAACTGTTTTTAGACTTATAAACAATGATTCTGCTGTGTAAGTTTAGTTTTAGCTGCTGAACCTTTAAAACTCTGTTGCAAAACACCACTTCCTGCACATCTTTGTCACGTGTAATGCAGCAGGTTTCTCTTCCCTCCCATCAGTTTGGACTCACCACTCACCATGAGGTGTCAGTATACTACAAAAATAAAAATAAAAAATCCCTGTGGCTTTCTAATTATGCCTGTGTATCTTAAATTTTAAAGCCTAAGGCTGTAGAACAGGGGTGTCCAATCCTGGACCTCGAGGGCTACTATCCTGCATGTGTTACTTGTTTCCCTGCTCCAACACACCTGATTCAGTGGTTAAATCACCTCTTCATGTTCTGCAGAAGCCTGTTAATCACCCACTGATTCAAATCAGGTTTGT
>NC_051437.1:16343280-16545103 GCF_001649575.2 Kryptolebias marmoratus | reverse complement strand
CCCCCCCCCCGATATAGACTGTCTGCATCACCAATTCAATTCAATTCAATTCAAAAATACTTTATTAATCCCAAAGGGAAATTAAATAAAATTTAATTGTGACACCGCTGTTTGTTTTGTGTTTCTGGGACCGAGGCTCCTGTGTGGTGGCAGTGGTGCCCCCTGGTGGCGGTGTCCTGTGTTTTTCTTTTTTTTTGAGCGCCCCCTTTTTTGTTTGCTGTGTTTTGTTGAGTGCAGGGTGATCCCTTTTCTACACTGCATGTCGCCCTCTTCTTCTCACGACCTCCCCTACTAGTAAACCTCAGTTTCCTCTCATTAAGTATCAGCCAAAGTTTTTTAGCATTTAAAATTGCATCCATAAAAATCCTCCCTATTTTAGGATATTGCTAAATTAAATTATGAAATCCTTTCTGAATGTTCTTTTGTGTTGTTTGGCCCTCCAATAAACATTGTGGAATTTATTTGAATCAAACGTGTGTTCTTTTTGTTTCTATTTAGATTTCCTGGAGTGTAATTCCAGGTGGTGTTGTTGGTGCAAATTGTTCATACACTTAATATCTTCCATTTTAAGTGTTTCATATTTTTAAAGAAGGACCCAAACTCCAGATTTCTCTATCTGTCTATCTTTAAATGATTTGAGACCATAAATCATGCCTCAATCACATCTCGTCTGGATTATTTTATTCTTTCTATACTGGTTTAAAGCAGCTGCAAGCTGTTCAAACTGCTGCAGCTTGCCTTCTGACAGGAAAGACGAAGTGTGATAACATCACACCTGCATGACTTCCTGTTCATGACAGAACTCGGTTAACCTTTTAAAGTCTTAATGGTATTGCACCACTTTGTCTGTCAGGACCTTTGCATCGTCACACTCCAGCCAGAGCTCTGAGGTCTAGTAATGAGTTGCTTTGAAACACACTCAGATCCAGAGGTGACAGAACCTTTTCAGTGCTGGCCCCCTACCACGTGGAACAGCCTCCCTTTGCGTGCGAAAAAAAAAAAAAAAAAGCTGCTGAAACTGTCAATCGTTTGGCTCCTAGTTCTAGTTGAGGACAATGAGCCTGCCACATGTCAACACTCGATGCTGATTTGGAAAGTTGGTTTCTTTATCCTACTGGGAACAGTCAAGAATTATTTTGAAACTCCTTCTGTGATACTGTACTTGAGCTCATTTTTATTGCTTTTACCTTACTCCTTATAATGATAGTCAACCAAAGTTGTTTTAAACATGCTAAATAAATAAACATAGATTTGACTTGGTTTGGAGTTATTTTAACACATATGAGGGCCCAAAGGCAGCTGATATGTTTCAAAAGAAAAATAAATACATTTGCCATGTATATAAACATGTTGTGTCAAAAATAATTATACAAAAATATGAAGATATGATAGATATGATAAGTCACCCTATAGTTTTGTAATTTCCAGGTGCAGGCTGTTTGATTCCAGGTTCCAGAAGCTGCTGAAACAGCCATCTTTTTTAAGCTGGATATAATAATTTTGGTTAATGCTGAATTTAAAGATTTTTTTAAACCAGAATCAAAAGCCACAGAATTTAGTAAAATATAGTTTTTATTAATAACCGTCATTTCAGGAGCATATCAATTCGTTGATGGCTGTTGTTTTATTGCGTAATGAATAACTTAGAGCACAAACAGAAAAATGGGCATGTGACAAATATAGTCACCAACAAAAAAAAAACAACATTTGTCAATGTTGTCCATGTTTCTGGGATGGCTGGGATGGGTGTGGTGTGCGTCTTCCTCATACAGCATCAGGACTGGGACGGCCAGGATGTTCGGGATGGACGTACAGAAGATGTGGAGGTGTTGGTACATTCTTTTTGTCCCTTCCGTTGTTTTTTTTCACACTTCTGCATAGCCAGCTGCAGCTTCTTCATTCACTTTCTTTAACACTGGAAGAAAGGTTTGAGGAACACAGAGATGGAGGGAGTTTTTATATGTCCAATGCGTTTACACACAAATTCATTCATTTCATGGGACATTACACTGATTTATATTTATTTCACATTTATAAAAAGTTATTATTTTTGTCCCTATGAAGGGACAAGTTTAGAGGGTCCTGTCCTAACAACATAAGAAATGCAATTGACAACTTACCTCCAAACATAAGACCTGGATTTTGCTGCTTCTTTAAAAGGCACTGATGGGAAGATAATGAAAGATGAGAGTTAAATGGGGTCCTTAAGGTGTTAATAACCACTTCAACCAGGAATGTTTGGGTAGATTGTGTTTGGATTTCTTTATAAAGGTCTCTACGTCTGCAAGACCCAGCGAGTACTTTCAAAGATTGTCCGGCCATCCTTCCTCCTTAGAAGTCCTCAGCCAACTCATGGTAATATGAAGAGTTTGGCTGCGTGTCACATCATCTGGAGTCATTTCAAAGGCTGTGCTGACATCACCGCTGTCCCCCCAAGGTGCTCCCTGCCTGATCCTTCATTATCCCTCTTGAGAGGGCCCTTTTTATCTTTGGTTGTTCCTTATGGGCCCACATCTTGACACTCACTGCATCACTCGTGGAGCACAGTGTGCACTTGGCATGAAACCTGTCTTTTGATAATGTGATCACAGAGGGACGGCTGTAAGTACACATGTGAACACATCGAAGATACACTGAGTTCTGATCACTTTGGCTTCATTTAGGGTTGGTTGGGAAGGCTTGTGAGCCCTATTACAGTGTAATGTGGACACACACATGTCCCTGACTGCAATGAAGCATAACAAATGCATCCACTAATATATCTGCTCACAGCAAACAATTAGGACAGAAACGGAGGAGGTTCAGTTTTTCTTTGTTTCTTCCTTGAAGGAATGTTAAAATCTGTTCATATACTGAAAAATGCAAAGTAAACAAACAAAACCCAACTGATTTGTGAAAACTGTTTTATATATTTACACATTTAAACACTTTTTACTTCAGATTTCTTTTCCATTTATTAGTCTAGAAACCACCTGGTTAAGAACAGTTAACTAGGTATAATTAGGCCCTGCTGCAAACAATGTGTACAGAAGAGATCAGAGAACAAAGTTCTGTTCTTTACCTCTGGACATTTTGGTTTATTTCCCTTTTTCTTTGTTGGCCTCTGGAAGAATAACCTCTGTTGGGAGAGAAATATAGAAATAAAGAAAAGCGATTATTTTCAAATGAATTTACATTTGCTACAGCACAGGGCACACAAGAACGCCAGCCTGAATGATTGACAGCCTATTGATACGTACGTTTGACCTCCAGTTTGCAGGACACAGTGGCTTCTCCCTGGGCGTTCTTGGCCCTGCAGGTGTACACACCACCGTCAAAGCTGCACGGCTTACGGATCTCGAGGGAGCAAATGCCCTGGTTGGAAATCTGCCGAAACTTGGGGTCGTCACCAATGATCATCTGATTCTTTAACCACTCGATTTTAGGCTGTAAGAAGGGAAAAAATTTAGTCAAGAACTGAGCTATTAATGAGCTCATGTTTATGTTTGCCATCTGGGAAGCTGCCTTTATGATTTCAGTTCAGTACAGATTTTTATTGCCAGACAATATAAAGTTCTATTTGCACCAAGTCAGCATGAGTTTACATTACAAATACTGAGTGCATTCCTATTGAGTCAGCCGGTCGATGACACAGATAGAAGTGATGACGAGCAGAGAAGAAAAGAGCTGCCTCTTAAAAACATTTGCTGGTGGGAGGAGGAATCACTGTAAATCATAGACAACCTATCAGCACGATCTAAGTTTATTGTGTCATTTAACAGCTGGCAACATAAATGTGCAACACAGACCAAAAAAAAAACAGAAAAAATGCCTACTGTTCAAAACAGAGCATATCATTTATTATATTCAGCTGACTAACTGACTTTATTCATCACGTTTGGATCTTAGAGGCAAAATTAATTTGTTTTGCTTACATCAGTCACATGGTCTAGCTGGTTTAGCCACTTGATCTGAACGGGTTGGCTGATAACACCAGCTGATATGCTGATTAAAATGGGCTGGGTGGTCACAAACCACACCACCAAATGTAAATAATATAAAGCAGAGGAAAACAGGACTGTTTAAGTTCCAATATATGTCAAAATAGAGTCTTGTCATCCATTGTGGAGGGGGCCTTATGGAGGCGATCACACCTGCTGATGATTACTTAATCAAGGAGTATTTAATTAGCCACACCTGGCTGCTGCTGTCCTTCCTAATTACTATGGAAGGGTAAATTCATTATAGTTTCGCCTGTGCTGCTTCTGCATTTTGGCTCCGAGTTTGTTCAGTGTATAAAAAAACAGTGTAATATGGCATGTGTTGTTGTTCATCTGAGCCTGTATTTATATGTAATTTTAAGACCTGAAAGGGATTAGATGAGATTTTACATCTTACTACATAAAACCTTTGATTTAAAAGAGTGTGCATTGACCACATCTAAATTAGTTGGAATTTCAATATTATAAATTTATGTTACTAAAATTATTGTAATCATACCTTTCTAATCATGGGTTTTTAATGTTCTCCATTAGAGTCATCCTCTACTTTCATGTCATTGGATGGTACAGAGATTGTCTTTCACACTGATAAAGGAAGCTATGCTGCAGTCTGGATGGGTGGCAAAAATAGGACCTAATGTGATTGGGCAACATATCCATGTAAACATGACAGTCCATCGAGCTTAACCTCTTATCTGTCTCTTTGGTGTGCTCCTCTCTCAGCTTCTAATGTAGTCTCTTCTTCTATATCTGACCACTCTTTATCAGAGGCAGAAGGATAACATATCAGTCTACTGGACAAGCCTTTCTGCTGTATCTCATCAACAGTGCTTCAGAATCTGTCGCAAAGAGGAAAGCAGCTTCATAACCAAGGGTTAAATATTTAAAACTTATTTAGGACGGAATTTTAACTTACAGTATTTCTACAAAAGCAAAAAAAAATAAAGATAAAAAAAAAACAGGAACGCAAGAACAATTGTTAGAGAACGTGCACAAAACAGAAACTAAAGGAAAATTGTATTTCATTTTTGTGATTTATAATGATGTAAAAACTCCTGCAGTTTGTGTCTGCTGAAATAAAAGGATTAATCCGTAACAGGATATTTAAAGGGCATAAATGAAAGTAGTATTATGTGCTTCTTTGTGCATGATCCTTCACAGATGATTAATAAATTTATGTGAACATGTATTAAAGATTTAAAGCTTTACACTCCTATTACTCAAATAGTTATTTTCTCTGCTATTTCCTAAATCCCCAACAGGCTATCTTGAGCCCACACCAAGCTCTTCGTGCCTGCCCTGGAATGGCACTCTTGGTCTGCATTAGGAATCAGCAGTGGGTATCACATTTGTGCTAGGTTGCTTCCTCGACTTTGTCACAACCAGCATGTCTAGTCTTGCTTTAAATTTTCTATGATCAAGCGACGTCAGTGCGCCTGGGCTCCATGTTATGGATATGTTAGCAGTGCTGCCACTACGCTTCACCCAGGACCCTAATAGGCTGCCCACTACATTTATTTTTTTAATTTACTTTTATTTAGTCAGATAGTCTCATAGAGACAGGTAGTCTCATTTGCAAGAGAGACCTGTAATGCAGAAAATCAGTTACATAACAATAACAACACAGTAATCATAAAACACTGTCTTGACATTTAAAAGGGAGCAGAGTTTAAACTGAACATTCCTAATATGTGCCTGCAGACCTCACCAAGACCCTACAAAGAACATACATGTTCTGGAGGATAGTTTACATCACAGTGGGATTGTTATTTACTGCAAAGAGGGCCTGACATCACAACTATGTCTATGCTGTCACCAAAATCACATCAAACATTTATGATTCAGACATTTATGTCTCTTGTTATTTTCATCACAACATTTAAATAAAAAATGTGTATTTTTGTGTGTGTGTGTGGGTAGTTTCTAGTTACTAACTCTTCCCAGATATTTTCCATTAAGTCCTCTCTCTTTTTTTTTTTGGCTATTTCTTGCTGCCTTTGTGGTCACACTCAAGGACGATCCGGAAAGTTGTGGCAGTTTGATTTATCTCATCCGCACTGACATATGCAGACCATCCATCCACAGCTGTCTTTCAGCTTTCACCAAGGACATCACGTGCAGCTGCATTTCCACCCTGGCTTCCCACCTAATCTGTCCGTTGAACAACTGTAAGGATAATACTAACAAGAACTGCAGCTGCCAAGAAGAGTGAGAAACATGCCAAACTTCAGACAGACATGCCAGTGCGAGTCCTGCTCAGCGGTGGGTCTCTTCAGCTGTAAAAATACCATGTCATCCCAAGAAGGACACTAGCAATGAGTACTGAGGACTCTTGATCAACTGGTACCATTTTGAAAGTGTTTGTGGTTGAAATATCCACAGGCTTAAGGACAAATGGTACCAGTAACCCTCTACTATTTGTGACATGTTTGCCTACATTTGAGCTTAGAACAAGAGATGCCCTGAAAACCACAAGTAAATAATATAATGAAAACATTTAATTTACATTTTCACGCAAAGGATGACAATGAACAGAATGTGTTCTTGCACTTTACTTTTTACCCATACTTATTTAGCTGTGGTGTTATAAAACAGCTTTCCTGAGCACATCTAACTTTCTCCCACAATATTGGCTGAAGCAGAAGGATATAACAAGCTGGCTGCTGTGACGTTAGAGGGAGCACTTGAAATAATCACATCAGTTCATGTCAGGAAATAAAGAGCAAAATGTAGTGAGCAGCACAATCAAGGTTGATGTCAAGTTAATAGAATAAACACTGAAGATGCTGTCAAATAAGAAGTGTGCCTCAATTTAGTTTCAAATATTTGTTGAATTGTATGGCCTACTTAAGTAGTGCTCAGCTTTTTGTCTTAATAATACATAATAATATGTCATGTCATTAGGTTTTCTTTTCAGTTGTTTTGTCAGTAGTATCATTAAGTATCTGTATGGATAAGAAATTATGATTCCTGTATGAAAAGAAAGTTGGACAATTTAGCACGAACTCAGGAAGGAAAATATATATGCATATAATTAGGGGATATTCAAAAAAGGAACATTTTGATCCATAAACCTCTGAACATGAGTGCATGACTGACCTTGGGACTTCCACGAACAGAACACAGCAGCTTCGTCGTGTATCCCACGGTGGCTGCACGGTCGATGAGTGGGGTGGTGAACTTGGGTGCCTCGCTGAAGTCATGTTCCTGGAACTCAGGAGGCTTGTACACAATACCTGTTCACATACAACCATCACCTTATCTGAGTATCATTTGTAAAATCCTGATACAATACTAACAGAAGCCTTTACTTATTTATAGGTTGGTAATATTGACTGAGTGAACCAGTTGTTTTGCATGTTGGTGGTTCCCTCAGAGGGGGCTGACTTGTGTTAAAGTGATGGCACTCAGCATTTACTGAACAAAAGCAACTGTTGATAAGTGTAACAATGATATATAATATAAAGTAAAACTATGCAATGGTTCAGCAGAGGTAAGCGGGAACCAGAACAGATTATACAGTAATATCTTAGCAGACATTAGAAAACACGTAAGCCACGCCTACATTATTGGGCCAAAGCCAGGAAGGAAGTGACATACAGGCATTTCCATTCATTTTTCAGTGGCTTAAGCAAAGCTTTCTTTCAGCTAAAAGCCAGGATTTGGGGCCCAACAAACACCTCAGTACTTTTAGTTTAGTGGCAGATTTACACCGGTACATGTTTGGATTCCCCTGCTGTTACTTTAAGTAGTTATAAATTTACTCTAAGTGGTACTTTACAAGTGACCAAATGTGAGAGAGACAATTGGACGCACTCACATTTGAGTGTGTTCATTTGATTTAAAAAAAAAAGAAAACTTCAAGGAAGGTGCAACAAATATATTTCTTCTTTTAAAAACGCAGCAATAATACTGGAATGCCGCTATACATTGTTATATGTGACGAAGCTGCAGCATGCAGTCATTTAGTATTCAGTCAGTACCTTCAATGTATGAAACACAAAGTCAACTGATACAGACAGACCATCAGCAGAGACATTTCTCACACACACAGAGACATGCACACACACACACACACACACACACACACACACACACACACACAGAGCACATCACTTAATGGTTTCACAGGCTGTTAAATTCATGTGAAAGCTGAACGCTGGCCAGGAGTGTTAGCCACTTAGGTTTAAAGTAATGCCAAGGTCATTTCAACTCCTCAAGCACTCACTTTAATCTCTCACAGGCTAAATGCAGCTTATTACCATTTCCAGCAGTGCCACAGCTCTTCGTATAAACAAACAGAACCAGAGCATAAAGGTACTACATGCGTCAATAAAGTCACCTGTTTTCTGGATTGTGGCCGTCTTCTTGGTGACAGCGCTTTTCTCGCTCCGGCCCACTTGGTTCTCAGCGAACACCCTGAAGGAGTATGAGTTGCCCATGATGAGGTCTGTGATGGTGACAGACAGTCTGTGGTAGTGCTCCAACACTGAGAACCATTCCTGCAAGAGGTGGAGACACACCACAACAATTGCTTTAGCTCTTGTTTTTAGCAGTAACCTTTGTGTAAAATAAAAATTAGTACTACTCCACAGTACTACTTACCTTTTATAATATTTTCGTGACCTGTTTAATTTCTTGCTCTCTATTTAATTGTTTGTTTGTTTATCTGACTCTCTGTTAGCAAAATCTCTCACAAACTAGTGGACACATTTTAATGAAAGTCTCCGATAGTCATCATTGGATCATCTACAACTGATTAACCTTTGGAGTCAACCCAACACAAAAATGTCTGATTTTGGTATAAATCTTTGCAAGGTGGTGGGTGGGCTATATGCATTCCTTCAAGGAGTGCTAGTTTCATTTAAGGGTGTTTTTACAGTAAACAGGCATTATACCCCTGTTTTCTGATCAGCCTTCTGGACAGTGTATCCAGTGATCTCCGAGTTGCCATCATCTTTAGGGGGAGTCCACTCAATAGCAGCGTTGAAGCCCCATGCATCTACCAGCTTTATGCTTGCAGGAGGACCAGGAAGATCTGAGGACATATATTTTAGTGTCAGTATAACATCAAATATTCAAATCATACTTGTACGTAGCTTAGCAAGTTAACAGTTTTGCCCTACTGAAAACTACTTTTAACAGCAACTACTGCTAGCTGCTTCAAACTCTGAATCAGTGAGAATACTATTAGAGGTGACATTTATGCTGTTGGAGCAAGTTGCAAGATTCAGATGCAAGAAGTCAACATGTCAGATTCATTAGGATGCAACAAGTAAACATGTTGCGTCCACATTTTCTTGTTTTCATGATCGACCTAAACCATCTCATATATGACTCACCTACAACCTGAAGGGTGAAGTTTGCTTTGTCTTCAAAGCTGTCCACTTTAACCGTGATTTCATAAACACCGGAGTCCTCCCTCTGACCGCTGCGAATAAACATGATGCTGTCCCTGTCAGTATTCCTGATGTTGGCTCGTTTTGTATCCAATGGCTGACCATCCTTTAGCCAGACTATTCCAGGTTTAGGCTTTCCCTGAGGAGTTGAGTAAAGCAGCCCAAAACCCAAGGTTAAATTGAGCTTTATCAGGTTTTTTTTCTTTTAGAGTTTTCATTCATGTGTGCCAGCTTACAATGAATGGGATGACCAGGTTGATCTGCTCCCCAACCTTCTTGACGTATCGGGACCTGAGAGCGCGAGGCAAGCGGATCTTGGGTCGATCTGAAATGTTGAGGCAAATAGTTTATTCCCTGTATCATCCATATATCTTTTTTTTACTCATAATATGTGCACAGAAATGTTGTATTTCCTGTATTAAGTCATCCATTTTTCAGCATTCGCTAAAATTATCAGCCAACAGCACACAGGGGAACAAACATTGTGTAGATATCCAGGAGTTATAGCGGTGTAACTCAGCAGTGTAAGCTTCTCAGTTACACCACTTCTGAGTGGAAGAACAAACCTATAGTATCTGGGCAGGGAGAGGGAATACAGGAAAGCCCTGCATCCAGCAGCTCCTAAAATAGCTCTGGTGAGAAGAACGTCTTGGCTGAGCCCTTCCACATGCACCCTTGAGTCATGTGCAAAGACCCTGCAAGAAGACGTCATCACTTTCAACTGATCAGTATCACAGCTAGAGTCAGTTACAACGAGTGCCGCTCAATTTGTTCTGTGAACAGTCATGTGTATGGAATTGCATCTTGTGGGACTTTGTGCAACATCTACACCATCAGTATGCAGGCTGGTTTTCCTCAAGTATCATGAACAGCATCCTTTACATGATTCTGCATAAGCAGCAAATGTCTCAAAAGCTCAGTGGGCTTAAAAAGATACATCAACCGGTCCCCCTCCTGGTGTTTCTGCTGATCAACTTAGAACACCGTCTAAGCTCACACCTCATTGACTTCCTCTTCATCTTCCTCACGCAGCTATATTTTCTCCCCGTTCTGCCCAACACGTCTCATCAGCTCTTGTCCTAAACATTTGTCACCATATCATTGTTGCCAAAGCCGGGATCCGGCTTCTGAAGCCATCGTTCCCCAGGAAGATCAGGTCTGCTTCCAGATTTGGCTCAAACACTGATCCCCGATAATCAACAAACTTGCCGGCAATGCCCAGAAGCATCGCTGGAATTACAACATCCAGCAGCCACTGAGTGCTGCTGGAAACAATATGTAATCTGTCTTTGTCTCTGGATAAAAGGTCTTTGTGTGTGGGCTGTGGGGGTCTTTCAGCACATGTAGGACAGTCTGTCTTCATCAGCTTGTGCATGTGGCTGTGTGACTGACACAGAGCTGAATATACCACCCAGAATCCATCAATTAGGCTCATGTTTCACTCCTCTCAGTTGTCCAGCACTTCTGTTTGTACGACCGCACTTGTCCCTCAAAAGGTTTTTAATGTGTTCCCAGTGGTTTGAACCACAACCAGGAAATACAATCTGAGTCAATAAGCTGTTTATCTAAAAGTGGATAACATGGGTATGTCAGCTCAGGTTGACACCATGTCAGTGTAGCTTAGTGTTTGAAAGTGCTTTTAAAGCTGCATTTATTAATACAGGTTGAAGCAGGAGTGCAGAAGCAAATATGTAGAAGAACTTTTTTTTTTTAAAAAGGAGAGATATTTAAGATTTCATTTTATATCAACTTGCACTGGCCAAACTTCAAATAAAAATTCATCCATCCTTTCATTTTCTTTACCCACTTCTTTATTCTTGGTCTCAGGGAGCTGGTGCCTGTCTCCAGCAGTCACTATGTGAGAGGCAGGGGACACCCTGGACAGGTCGCAGGTCCATCACAGGGCCACGTAGAGACAAACAAGACAAACAACCATTTACACTTTCACTTAGGGATAATTTTAAGAGTTACTAATTAACCTAACTTGTATGTTTTTGGTCTGTAAACTGGAGTACCCAGAACAAACCCACGTGCACAGGGAGAACATGCAAACTCCACCCAGAAAGACCCCAGGTCGGGATGCGATCCTGCAACCTTCTTGCTAGGAGGGGACAGCTCTATCCACTTTTCCGCTGTGCCACCCTCGAATAAAAATACGGTTAATAATTAAGAGAATACATACAGTGAGGGATTTTTTCTCTGATTCTTAACTGTACTCTTCTACAGTGGAAAAAGAAAAAAGTTACAGCCTGAATAAACTTTTCTATAGGGTCTAATCAGTGCTTTAGATCACTGATCTCCCCCCCCCCACACACACACACACAGACATGTATTCAATAAAAATAATTGCCTGGGAAAGTAACTTGAGCATTTGACTGATTCAATAACTAATATTCACCACTCCTAAAATAGCTGAAAAAGTAAAGGCTACATCAGTTTCATATATTTAGTTTGCATGTATTATGTCACTTAGCTATATCTGAGAATTCAGTAAGGCTAGAGAGTCAGTGCCATAAATAAATTGGCAGGGAGTCTGCAGTGACAAGGGTAATATCAGTAAATCACATGACAACCAAAAGGCTCATTACCTAAATGTTTTTCTTTGCCCGACTGAAGCTGCCATTAAATCATCCTGAAGACTGACAGCACCAGACTCTTCGTGGGTGGATCGTCTCACTGCAGCACTCAGGATTGATGAAGCTTTCGTCAGTTTTAGCTGTGCCCAAAGCAATCTACTACAGCGTTTTAATCTCACCCAGTGGTGCTGATTTTTAATGAATTTAGGTCATAATGCCATTCACACAAGTGTGCTTTTAAAATACCCGGGTTTGTTAAATGCAAACACATTTCCAACCTGTTTTACACCCTAAATTTAAGAACTGGGGTTCAAAGCTTGTGGTCGTTGATTTAATAAAAGAAAAAAATAAGCTGTCAAATTAGATCTGAGCACTCAGTCGTGTCATTTGTGCTGAAAACTGCAGCCGCTTGTGAAGATATTAAAGTGAGAGCTTGATTTATGGCTAATGAAAGCACCTGTCAGCACCCGCAGGATTTACATCTGTGCAGTTCATCTGAGGCTGGTACTTAATACCACCTCCACCTTCACTGGTTGCAACAAGGGTATTTTAGGGATAGGTCATAAGTTACAGCTATCGGAGAACTCTTGACAGACATTTTATAAGTTGGCTTTACACCAGAGAAACTGTGAACTTTAGGAATTTCTGCACAGGACATGATGTGCAGTTGGACTTGCAGTTCAACAATAAGAGAAATTCTCTTTCCATTAAGCAATCATAAGTAGGCAGTGCTTTTTTTTTCTTTGTTCAAATCAGAAAACAAAAAAAGTTAGAAGTCCTTGACCTGAGGTGGTATGATGTTGGGTGTCACTCACCAACAATCTCGCGGATCGGCACAGGCTCCAGGAGTACACCAGGTTCACTGCGACCACCGGGGTTTACGGCCACCACTCGCACCCGCAGCAGGTCGCCTGCCGTCAGGTTCCTGATGCAGTAGCGGTTAGCCAGGGTCAGCTCCTCATTAGACACAATCCACTCAGTCGCTGCAGGGAAACACAAGATTTATGCTCATGTCAGGCTTTTGGGAGTAATTTTCACTTTTAAGTGCATCTGTCTCACGATAGTTTAAAAAAGGGGTGCGAATTTGCTCGTGTCAAATTTTCATTTCCAAAATGTTAAGTGCTCCTCAGTGGGACATGTTAATTGGTTTATCACCTGTCGACACACGATTTTACAAACAACCTGCCCATAAGCAGTACAGTAAGAGCCAACATGATGAAATTCTAGCTGGCACGCTGTCATCTGAGCAATTGAGCACTTCTAAAAGCAGTGTCAAGGGATACAGCGAGAGACAGCCACTGAACTGATGCCTGCCGTATACGGTCTGTACTCGGCAATGAATCTGTCTGCCCTCTGACACTCTGGAGACAGGTGCAGCTACACAACATACACACACACATATGTACACACACTTACTTCCATCCTTACAGTACTCGACAGTGTATCCATTCAAGCCAGACTCTCCAACAGTCTCCGGTGTTGTCCACTTGATGGTGAGGCTGCAGTCATTCACATCATCCACAGACACATCCAGAGGAGCACTGCTGGGGGCTGTAAACAGTGAAGTCATCACAAAGGTGAATGATAAGCTGGAGTTACAGTCAAATGTGCTGACTTCTGAAACTCAAAAGTAGTTTTTTCTTATGAATCATTCTGCAGATTTTGAAATAAAACACTATTTGTCTTGTACTGTCCATGTCTCTCTTTGGCTTTAGCTGGGTGAACAAAGCAGAACCGCGCTGCCGGATAAGGTGGTGTTACCTGCAGGAGGGGGAGGTGTGGGCGCTTTAGGTGGCTCCTCAACTACAGCAGCTTCTGCTGGAGCAGCTGTAATTCAACAAGCAGGAAGTTAACCAAACGCATTTTTTCCACATAGTGACAACTCAGTCTGCAATGGAAACCAATCTAGCAGTCACAATTCACCATTTGAGACACAATGCCATTTTTTATATGTGTGTTTCAATGTTGTTGTGTGTGTTTACCGTCTGCTGGAACATCTGTAGCTGGAGCATTGTCTTCAGCAGTGGAAGCAGAAGCTAGCATTAAAATGCAGTTAGAGAAGCCATTAAAACAATACTGGTGCGTGAAGTCAACAAGTTTCTTGCTAATTTGATCAACATGGATGCTACTGAGGCTAAGCAGCAGGACTGAGAATAGAAGAAAAAAAGCTAGCTTTAATCACTGAGATAATAAGTAATGCATTTATTAGAACAATATGAACAGCTGAGCTCAATTTGTTGTCGAAGAACCATTTAATGTTCAAAACCACAAACTTTAAGAGCTTTATAAACATGCAACAAGAAAACGCAGAAGCCTAAAAGGCATAAAGTTTACAGACAGAAACCAAACAGATTATAGGCAATAAACAGAAATAGTGTGACATATGGCACATGGTATTCAACAACAATCTAATACAACTTGTGTGTGAGGACTATAGTGAGTGTTGACTCTAAGTCTGAGGTGGTGAGCATACTTCTTCCTTTGTGGTATTAGCTGAAGTTAGAGGTTATAGATGCTGAGGTTAGCAGGCAAACTTTCTACTGAACACATCAAAGATAACAATCATCACCAAAGTACTGTATGCTAATAGGAATCTTTGCACGAGAGCTGCTTGAAACAAAACCATACATTTACATATACCAAGATGGTGCAGCAAACACCAGTGGTGGGTTCTGCTATTTACAGCTCACAGAAATCTCATGCATTCTGATATTCTACTTGTTTTATTAGCCACTGTTTCTGCGGGGGGCTGCAACTTTTTTTCTACCTGCGGGCTTGTCAATGGTCTACATGTATTGTAGTTAGAAACGAGTATCAAAGATGTTTAGTATAGATTTCATGGCACATTATGAAATCCACAACAGATCCTGAAAGAAAAGGGGGACTGACACAACTCTAGTTACTTTTCCATTGTGCAAAGTTGCAGAACATTAACCTTTAAATAAACAAATTACTCACAGAATCATATTGCTGACTTTAAACATAAAGCTTTGCAGTACACAAAGGCTTAATTTGACAGAATTAGGCATTTTGATTTTACAGCTGAAGGTGTCTAGTCATCTAGCTGCTGTCTTCTTTGCTTTCCTGAGGTAACATGTTTATCACTCTGAGTCAACAGAGCACAGCCTTGTTAATAGATACAAAACATTTTGCACCCAGAATCTGTATTCTGCTCCTTTACTGGTTTTAGAGGCTTTGGAAATGAAGATCAAGATAACATGCAGCACAACTTTGGACCTGATGCAAAGCTGCATGCAAGTGTAGAAAACAATCTCACATAATCTTTTGATTAGATAACTAATTAACTGTATATATACATGATGACATAAAAATATATAATTCATTAAATAATAATTTACTCAAAAATTCTGCGTAACTTTTATAGTCATGCTGAAGATGCCAGTTTAGCCTCCTTCATATAGACTAAAAAACACTGTAACATTTTTTTAGACAAAACTTAAGTCTGATGCTAAATGTGAACAGTTAGTTTTGCTTTCTCCTCGGTTCCTATGAGGTCTTCAGATACCTGGAGTCGTTGCTTCAGCCACTGGGGTTTCTTCTGCTGGAGCCACTGGAGCTGCTTCCCCCCCGGCTGCAGGGACCCCCTCAGCCGGGTTCTCTGCAGGTGGAGCGGGCTCGGGCTTGGGCTCCGGGGCAGGCTCGGGTGCCTTCTGTACAGCCTTCTTGGCTGCAGACTTTTTGATGGGAGCAGGTTTGCTCGGCATCGCGCTGACAGACTGTGTTCTGTATCAGGATACAGAGGAGCTCTCACTAACATATATATATGTACACGCACACACACACACACACACACACACACACACACACACTAAGGCAGAGTTGGAGGGCTTTAAGAGAACTCCACCCAATCAGACCCTCCCACTCACTTCAGTCACATCTTTGCGTCCTCTTCCAGACTATGGAAGTCCATTCCAGCCACAATGAAGAAAAAAACAAAAGTCTGTCTATTTAATTTCAAATCGTTTTAGGTAAAATTATTATGCTGAAATAAAACAAGAAATTAAAACTACTTTTGGACCTCCATTATGTCCAAACCAGCATTTAAATTTATATTTTATTACCATTTTTGTTAGGTATTATTTAATTTGCATAAATAAAAGAACTTGCAACAGAAAAAATATTGTCCTAAAATAGGAAATCAGCTAGAAAATGTTATTGATTCCTTACAGCTCTTTATAAAGCATAACATTAAAAAACTGAATTCAATTTGTACTTTTTTATGGTCAGTAAAATACACACCCACAAACCAATCAAGACAGGTGGTGGTGTGGAAAATGACATGGTTTTTATTATGCCCAGTGCTTAAAGTTAGACATATGGGATTTGATGTGATTACAGAGAGATGACATAGAACCATTAATTAGCCCACTTTTAAGCCAAGTGCTCCATCCTGTGGGAGGAAGACAATAAAACCACAGAGGATGCTCATTTTCTGCATATGTGGACCAAGCTTCTCTTTGAGCTCTCATCACTTTTGTGATTGCTGTCGCAGACGCGGTGACTATTTACAGTGTTTACAATAGCGATGTCATGTACAAAAAACAAAGAAAACTTTACAAACATTTCAATAAGAAAAAAAATGTCTGCTGTAAAATCGATTTAAAAAAAAAAAGAGGAAGGTATCCAGTTATTAAAAATGTCTCCTATGGTAAGGTTTAACGTGTGGTAGGTCCAATGAAAGGAAAGGATTCATGCATCTCAAGCTCTCGATCTGAAAATCTGTTCTTATACCGCTTTCTGTCAACTCCTGAAGTTTTTTTCTTTTACGATCAAGATTGTGTCATATTGCGCACAAGCAGCCCAGTCATGATGCATATTCTCATTCACTGCAGAAGTAACTGACTCACACATCCTCTTCACTGACAGCTTATCTACCTGCCGAAGGTCCAAATCAATAAACCTACTCTGCACCCAAACACTGGCGTCTAGGTGACAACATTAAAGTGACATCAGAGAAAGGTGAGAGGAAGTAATCGCGTTTCCTCTAAATTGAGGCCTCCGGGTGGCAGATCCATGCAGCTTTAGGCCAATTTGTGTTTCAGGCACTAATAAGACTTAGGCATCGTGTTTCTACTCTACACCAACATCTTCAGTGAAAACGCCAAAACATCTGGACAGATTTATGGCAGTCTGAGGTACGTCTGGGTCAAACAGTTCTCTTTTTCAAACAGTTTCCTCTTCCGACAGTCATTTCTTCCTTTATCACATAACAGTCAAGATATGAGCAATAAATACTGCAGTTTCCTACTCTTTTAAAGAAATATTTTGTGCAAACAAATGAAGGAATAAAATAGGGAGGAAGCCACTTATTCATAACTTAATGCGAGAGAAAAGAAGATACTTGTCTATATTTAGGAAAAAACAGAAGAAAAAATATTAAAATCACATGATGAAAAGCAAAGAGGAAGGAAAATGTTTTGCATGTCTTTTAACCAGTCTTCTCCACTTCCTCTTGTGGGATGATGCATGAAAAATGATCCGACAGTCACTGCAGTGCGCCTCGCTCAGACTCAGAGACATGTTGCGTGTTCGTAAAGTAGATAAATTAGTACAAAATCCTACAAAAAGTGAGACTTTCAAAAGTGGTATGCTCAGATTTTACAAGAGAAGTTTGTGTTTTCAAAGCGATTTAAATACAGAACAGACTGTGCGAAAGCATAGCCAGAAATGGTCGACTTGATCAACAAGCAGTTATTGTATCGATGTTGCATTTCTGTCATGAGATCAGTCTGCTGAGTCCTCTGACAATGGGTATATTCTTTACAGATTCACACTGAAACTGATTCACCGACGCGTGTTCCTAGTACAGCTTCACAGCTCTGATTTTTGATCTACAATAAACAAAATTTTAAAAAACAGCTGAGTTGAAAAGAAGAAAACATTCAAGGCCATGTTCACAATTGAGTTGTATAATGTGTCTAATCTGAGCACCTTTGACAAAAACAAACAAACAAACAAACAGACAAACAAGCAAAAAAAATAAAAATAAAAAAACAGCACTGAGGCAGCTTTACCAGATGCTGCCCTCTACTGGATTTACTCATAAACTGCAACTTTTTGGGCCAAATTGGCACCCCCTATTATTTGACACACATTCACGGACACAGCCCTCTAAAATCCAATTTTCACATGTAGAAAATAAAGTGCATTTGGGCTGTTGTCGAGTGATGGTCCTATTCGTCAGGGGCAGCCAGACACAGGTTCTTTAACTACGGGAATGAAGTGTGTGCCTTCAAACAAAACCTGTGAGCACCAGCAGCTGTGAAGTTTGCAGCAACTGAACCGAACTAAAAGGGAGCAAATGGGTCCTAACAAACAGCGTTACGGGTAATATTTTGCATCATACTATTCCAGTCACCATGCACTTGCAGATTAAACAACCACCCATCTGGGACAAACTGAAGCACGGGGAAAGATCACCTCCAAGTCTTTCCCCGAAGAGACAATCGCAGCTTCACATGAAAGCAGTTTCATTGTCTTTTCAATGTTCTGAAAACAGGGCAAACTCCATCCATCTTTACCTTTGTATCTGCTCACTGAGCACACAGTAAAGTTCACAAAAGAGTCCTTTGAACTCTCACTGGGACTAAGACAAAGTCTGTAATTTTTAATCTTCACAGGCTGTTAGCTCAGAGTGTAGTCTGAAGAGAGGGATCCAGACAGCCTTCCCGCTCTGGAGACTCGATGTAGTTGGCTGACTCCTGAAGTTTCAGCAGCATGGCCATCTGGGCAGCAGGAGGAAGCACAGAGGTACAGTCACTCAAACTGCATATTTTGCTTTTTAGGCTTTTTTACCTTCAAGTGTTGAGTATTTTAGTAACTAACACACCTAGGTTTGGTCGGGCCGAGACAAAAGTGGACTGCTGTCTTTTAAAAACAACACCAATCTCAAAGATTTCATAGCCATTCATGTAAATAGCATTTTATAAACCCCTATGTCGCCATTGGTTTTTACACTGTTATTTCAGAGGAAATAGTCTAATACAATAGTCCTCTCAAAAGTGCCCCAGGCTGCACGGAAAGTGCTACAGCTAGATGCTGACGTTTCTATTTCTACTTTCAGATAATCACAGAATTTTATGTAAATAACTGTGTAACGTGAAAATAATGGCAATTTAAATATCTATAAAATAGCTTTCACGTGAATCGCAAAAAATATTTTAGATTGAAGCTGTTTGAAAATGGCAAACACTCAGACTAGCTATTAGCTCATCAATCTAGTCAGAATTAAACTTTTTTTTTTCCTCCAAACTGAGGTCATTTGAAGAGCTATTTATGACATGTAGGATATTAATTGTTCGTATTTTTTTTCAAAGAGCTACACTTAAAACAATGAACTAAAGCTTGAAGTTGTAAACATTCACTTGCTGTTTTAAGTTTTTAAATTAGTGTGAACTGAGACACATCTCCTGTCTTTAAAAACACTCCCTCACCAGGGGGTCTGACTCCAATGAGCTGGGTGGAGGTGAATCTTTGGGGGGCTTCTTCTCCTCAGTGGGCATCCCTATGCTGGGAGGAGGTAGGTGGAAGAGCCTGGACTGGTCCTGCTGTGCACTGGGCCAGGGGAGAGTGCCTCTCACCCACTCCACTGGATCCTCCCACACTGCTTTATGACCGTGTACCTGAGGGAACAAACACAGGGTCATTGTGGAACTGTATTTTTCTGACTTCTCGAAAGCCCTCGTGCCGCACATCTGAGGTATGCGTGCTCACCTTGATGCCGTCTCTGGCTCCTTCCTGCAGGTACGGTATGATGGAGTGGTTCCACAAGTCAATGAACCACTGTCTGAACTCCTCCACCGACACGGGGCATGACAGGAAGAAGCAGGGACCTGAGGGTGGCAACACTTTCTGTTAAGATATGGTTATTTTCTACCTTTTCTGACTTGATCTGACCCCGAGTCCAACGTATCTCACCTATGAGGAAGTCTGAGGTGCTGTGTTTCTCCAGGAAGGTGTGCAGGTGGTACCAGAGCTGAGGGATCCAGTCGAGAACACGGAGGAGTTCCTGGTGGTGTGTTGAATCGTGCTCCTCCCCCTGGTAGGCCTCCGCGGCTTTCCGGTGCAGGTACCTCAGCAGGAACCCGTTGGCTGGTTCCACGTTGTTGGAGAACATCACCATCCTGTCAACATGTGCAAAACATGTACTTTACCCTATGTGCAACTATATAAGAATTAGGAGAAATATTCACCTGAATCCGAGCTTACCTGAAGCTGAGGTGCAGCCCATGATTAGATGACATCTTCACAGGTTGATTGGTTGTTCCAATAATGTAGGGACTGAAGCATTAAGCCAAAAAAATAAATCATGTTTAGGTTTTATAATAGAACTATTAGTTTAACTTTCTTGGTAAAAAGCATCAACTGTGGGCCTCACCATTTGTGGTACTTGCAGGTGAGTGCTCCGTTTACAAGTTCAGTGATGGCAGCTGAGTCACTAATATCATCTATGATAACAACCAACGGCAGCTCTCCTCCGCTCTCCCTGTCAATCTGATTTGCCAGATTTGACAAATACAGCTGCAAGTCCTGCATGTGAAAAAGGTAAATGTATGAATGCAGAGGATAACAACAAAATAGCATCAAGCTATAAAATAAGTAGAGGATAAGAGCTCTGTCGTGTTTTACCTTCTGTGACTGGCGGTGCATGTTGAAGGTGACGGCAGCGCTGCGACCCTGATCACATGACTCGTGGTCAGCATCCGGAGAGTCAATCCGGTTGCGCTGCAGGAGGTAGTGGGCAAGATGCTGGGCAAGATATGACTTCCCAGTCCCGCTGGGCCCAGACAGAACCAGCCGTCTGTGCTTCGTCAGCAGGCTGACATAATGCAGCATCATGGGCTTCGGGATCAGAGTCTCAAACACCAGAGAGTCAACACTGTTTTCTCTGAGACCTAGAAGGGAGGGTTTATGATTAGCATTTATTTACCTCTATTTACTTAAAGAATACAAGCCAGACGAAGCAAACTATAAACATTAATTTTTGTTCTTTTTATCATATTGTCAACTGTCATCATTTAGTGGAAATTCATTAGAATTGTGACATCTGATGCTTTAATTTTCTACAATATTTACATAAAATGAAAGTTTTTTATATGAAAGTAAGTTTTTTTAATTAAAAAAATCCTAAAAACCATCACACATTTCTGATAAAATTATTCTTACATGTTTTTACTGGAAATAGACAACAGTTATAAAAAAATAGAAATAATTTAGAAAATTCTGAAATAAGTTAATATCAATGGCTACTTGGAAGTTAGAAAATTACAAATTTTAACATTTCTGTGTGATTATAAGATAAATGTTTCAAGCTGCTGTAAGTGAATTCAAATTGATTTTTTTAATCAGCTGCATGACTTTGCTTACATAATAATTAATAACTGCAAATTCATTCATTTTGTTTTTAGTTAAATTTTGATAAACGCAAAAATGCAGTCAACATATTTTAAAAAGAGAATACATATATGTTTCATACAATAACAGAGTTAAAAACTAAGCCTGTTCCTTAAGGGTTCTTTGTAGGAAACCTGGGTGAAACAAATCGCTGCATGAGTGATGTTCCATAGCCCCAGCTGCAAAGTGCATGCTGAAAGAGGTTTATAATTGTACTTACAATACGCCATAAAATGTACTGAAAGGTCCAAGCTTCTGTTTTAAAAGTCAGCTGAATGTTGTACACTCGGTTCAGTGTAAAAAACGAAAATACCATATAAAAGAAGTGAACAAAAAGGGGTATTTCTGTTGCTTCTTAGAGCTACAAAGCTGGCTTGGGCGATGATATTCAGAAAACAAAAGCATTGCAAATTTTTATGAAAAACAATTCTTCTGCACTTTGGAGTGGAGTGTGAATCAGAAATTAACTTTGTATACCGTTACAAATATAATGCACATATTTTAATGGTATTTAGCTGCAGCAGTGCTTGTCTCCAAGTGATCCAATTAATCATTCATCATGTGCAGTAACTAACCTTTTAAGGTGACAAAAATCTTAGCTGCACCGTTGGCGAAACACAGATATGGTGAGACCTGAGGTTTGTCCCCTCCGATCACCCTTTGCCCTCCGTGGCCCAGCTGGTACATATGCAGGGAGTCGCAGGTCAGACCCAGGCTGGCTGCCGGGTCCACGTGACTTAAGTAGTCCTGAAGAAAAGACAAAAACGACAAATGAGTTAACGAATCAAAGCCTCTGTTGAACCTCTGTCAGAAGACAATATTAGACTTACCTTAAAGGTCTTAGCTATGAGCGAGTCGAGGGAGGTCCATTCAGTCTTCGGACTGACCGACACTGTGCCCAGGTAGAACTCCTGCGGCCGTTTACTATCCTACAGATCATACAGAACAGACTGCTCAGCAAAAAGCCTTTTTATTGTCTGATTATCGTTAAGACAGTTTTGAGTTTACCTCTGTTTGATCCCCGATATGGACCAGTACTTTTGCACACACTTCCTCATGCAAAGACACATTTAGTGAGTCACTAGAAGACACTTCTGAAAGATGGACACAAATAAGAAATTATGACGTATAAGAGTGGTGCACGAGTCAGATTTTATGAATGATGCTGTTCATGCTTTACCTGAGTCTTTACAATCATTTAGACTGAGGCTGAAGGATTTGGTGAGGGACATGCTCATTGGCTGCCTCAGTGAGGGCCCCAGGAGCGAGGCCAGGCCTGAAGGCTGTGACGTGGACAGGGTGGGACCAGAGCCGGAGACGTGCAGCTGACTTCCTGTTTTCAAGTGGTCATTTTCTGCTTTCAGGTTGTCCACCGTTGACTAGAACAGAGGCAGGTTTGAGCTTCAAATTCGTGCTGGGCGAGTGTACCCACAGGTTCACAGATCTGTACAGGGAGGTGAAACAAACCTGCATGTTGTGCATGGCTTCTCTGAGCTGCTCCAGCTGATGGGCAGAACTTAAGGCCTCTAATCGGATGTCTGTCAGCTTCCTCTCTTTCTCCCAGAGCTCCGAACGTAACTCTGACACCGCCGTCTCACCACTGTCTCCCTCCTCTGCCATCTCCATGATCCTAGTGCAGCCAAGGTGTTCATGTCAGAGACAGACAGCCACACAGAGGCTGAATTCTGCAGCTTGTTGTTTTTGTACTTACACCGAGGAAGTGGCAGATGCTGATGTTTTGAGGGATGGAGGATGGATCTCTCCTGCTTCCCCGCCTTCATGAGCCATCTTTGGGGAGTTGGGGGCCGAGGAGTCTGGGGTGGTGAGTTCCTCAATGTCTGAGTAGGTTTTGGAGCCTTTTTTAATGCTGAAAGCCTTGTTGAAGGAGCTCCTCAGCTACACAAAAACACCAGAGCGGACTCATGAATAAAAGCAGATATATTAACAATCATTTGGTCACAAGGCAAAAAAAAAAGAGGGACGTGTTAATTTTATTAACAACATGCTTGACATTAATGGAATAGTTTGTCACTTCCAGCTTGTAACATCTCAGAAAACCCAACTTTGTTTTTTTGTAGAATTAATGAAGTTTCTGACACAGGAGTGAATATTTTTGTCTGATTTTTTTTTTCAAATTTTTTTATATATTTCCTCAAGTTTCACTGTGGTTAAATCTTCAAATGACAAACTATTCCTTTACACTTTCAGTCATTGTGTGTAAAACCAAAGATCCTGGGTCAGTAAATATTAACTGATGTTGGTCACAACAAAGACTACATCTATTTTTACTGAAGAATAAAAGTTAACTAAGCTTTGAAGTCGATTTTTTTTATTATGCATCATTTCTGCTGTTTGCCATTTGAAGAGAATTACAGCTGTCTGTTATCTTAGACGTTGGCAGAACAGGCAACCGATTAATTGTTAGTGTAGGAGGTCAATCAGCAGAGATGAGTGGAGATTTGTAGTTCTGGACGGTCCATCATGCCATGTGACAGAAAAGTACAGAAGTTATAAAGTTACACAGAGATGGCACTCACCTCAAAGACCTGAAACATTAAAGTAACAAAGAGGAGGGAAAGACTCGTCATACTTCATCCATGCTGCTGAGTTGATTTTAAAAAGGAAAATGTTCACACAAAAAAATGGGACCGTGTGGAGGAACGCTAGCCTAGAAAAAAACAAAACAGAGACCACTTGTTCTTACCCAACTCTTCTTCTTCTTCTTCTTGGCGTCTTGATCCTTCATGCTTCCCACACTTGACATGCTGGTCAGGCTGTTGAGACTGGAGATGCTCTCACACGAGTTCTGACGTCGAATACGCAGGTCTGGAAAAACAATACAGCTGTTATCACTGTGCAGGGAGAGAAAGAAAGAAAATAACAAGCAGAAAGATTAGCTGGTCGGTCTGCAGACCTTTCATGTTATCTTGATTGTTTAAGGCTCCATGGATGACAGCCTGGGCTTCTTCATTCCTGGACTTCAGAGCCTCGATTGTCTCTCGCAGATCCATCAGCTCTGAGTCCTGAACAAACAGTTAGTTATTGTCACAGCAGCCCCACTTATACACATGCTAGTCTAATATCTCATATGGCAGCTAAATGTCTTCCCACAACATAACCAAATCAGTGGGTCTCTTTCCTTCTTTTTCTCTTTTGTAAAAAGCAAATAATAATATATTTTAAAATTTATTGCTGTTCGCTCAGTGTTCTTGTTTTTTTAAATCTTGTTCTTTACCGTTTTTTTTCTGTCTTCCATTTACGTATAAACTATGCTAACACATTTTTTAACACACCGCACTGTAGCATTTCACTAGACATTATATTTGTGTATTTAACAAACTTAGCCAGTTAGTAGACGATTTCAATTAAAAACAAACAAGTTTCTTAACAGCATTTCACCTTTAGTTTCATACAAAACAGGTAAAATAAGTAAACATGAGTTAATTGTGTTAGGGGTGGTAGGAGATGATTTGTTCTAGCAAGAGGCGAGTCTTTAAGAGATTCTTACACTTTGAAGTTTCCTTCCTCAAAGGTTTGTGTTTGGCATCCCAACACACCTTTGGGAGAACGACAAAGCTGTTCAGCTAACTTGATTTAGATGAGTGCTGACCCAGCAGTTTCTCTGAACATGCATAAGTGACTTAAATTTGATTTGGTCAGTCAGTGAGGGATGGAGTGACATGTGTCCTTTATGGTTGGTTTAACATCAGGGACACCACCACATCCTTATGTCCACAGGCCTGCCAGAAGAGAGACAATCATGGCCTGTACCAGGAGCTCTGAGTCACATGCTGCTCCATTTTGACAGTGTTGTAAAGTGCAAAGCAACATGACAAAGAAACAGGATAATAATGACAAAACTCTCATTAGAAAAATCTAGATGTTTTTAAAGCATTACATTTGATCAGATTTAGGCAAATAAAAACAAGATAAAAGCAAATATGTTGAAGTTTCTCCTTGGTTGGAATAAGGATTTTTTTAAACTTTTTACTGAAATACTAAAACCTAAAACAAATAATAAGAGCTCATACCTACTGAACTTGCCCCTCCCCCTCCCCCACAATGTTGGCAAAAGGACAATGAGTTCAGAACAACAGAGTCTTTCTGCATTAGTAGTTATCTGCTAAAGTCGATCCCACTTTACTCTAAATGGAGCCACCAGGTCCATCTCCTCAAGGTTAAGGAGACTCTGCAGCGGGTTGAGCTGCACAGGTCAGTGCACTGGCAAGCACAACAAAAGAAGTTTCTGGAGCGGTCCAGACAGAGCTTTCAGAGGGGGCAGTAAGGCGTGAAGAACTCAGAAAGACTCCTCACATTTACACACACAGAACAAACGCCTCGGGTGGTGATCAGCTCACAGACAAAGGAATGCAGGAATGTTGCTTTGAGTGCACGTGCAAGCTGTCTGATGTCAGTTTTGTGGTTTCTTTTTATTATTATTATTTATTATTCATCTTTTTTTTTCATTTCTAACAGCAGTTTATCCAATAACTGTGCAGTCTGAGCCTCTAACCTACATTCAGCTCCTGCTGTGATCAAAGTCACCTCAATCCACATTAACTCTCTCTGACTGCTCTGAAGATAAGCAAACTGTTGGAATGTGGCTGGACTTCTGGTTTTTCTGTGTGTGTGTGTTTGAGTTTAAAAGATGCAGCTGTAATGGTACCTTCTGTTCGTGGCTTACTGACAGACTCTGCAACCGAGCCGTCATCAGTGCCAAGCTTTGCTCGAAGGCAGCAACCAGATTTGCCTGAAAAAAAAGATAAAAAAGAAGCACAAGAAAAAAAAAGATTACTGATGTTGAAAATGAGTTTTTTTTTTGAGAGGATGAAAATACACCGGTGCTTATGTACATGAGTCACATGGAAGAGCATTTTCTAAAAGAAGATGAATAATGAGGAGACTAATAAATGTGCAAATTAACATTCAGAGAGGACAGATTCAGTAGATTTGCTGCTCTTTAACCCTTGTAAATGAGGTACTTCAAAGCTGAATAAAACACAGAAGTCGAACAGAACAATGACTGTGGAAAAACCTCCTCTTCCCTAATCTCTCTCTCTCTTTCTCTTACACACTCACACACACAGGAGAAAATTAAAACATTTTATTCTTTTATACAGAATACAATAGTGCAGTGATATAAATGAATAATCTAGTCATTAATGAAAAACATCCAGAGTTTGTGTTCACTGTATTTGCTATAGGTTAATGTCGTTACGATGAAAAAAATCTGCAGGAAAGAAATACATCTTTAAAGACATGAATGCTGTGTTCCACATGAAACGGTGCCTAATGCTTGTAGTTTGCAGCTGACAAGGATCTAACACAGAAACAACCTTGTCGAGGGGAAGTACAGAGTAAAGAAAGCAGATGTGTGGGCGTGGGTGTGTGGTAAAGCTAAGTGGTACTGATGAATATTCAGGAGAAGGCTGACATTATTCAGAAGCTGCAGAGATAATGAATGTGCCTCGACTGTGTGGAAGAAAAATTGGGATTTAGATATAAAATGTGATTTTTGTTTTACGTTTCTCATTTAAAAGATAAGGGACATGTATTTTGGTGTGAAATTAGAGGGAGGAGCTACTACTGATTATTCAGCTCCTTTGAGGTGAAGAGCTGAAGCTTTAATCATCATCATTTTTCAGGTTTAGTTTGCATTTCCAGTCTTTCATTCTGTGTTTTTTTTTTTAATCTAAGGTAAGTTTGTTTCTCGGCTTGTTTAGTTTTCAGTTTTCAGCACACTAGGTTTGAGAAGAATATTTATATTTACAACCCATTACCTCACTCAGATCCTGTTTAGTTCAGGGATTTCAGATGCTACCTTTCAGATCCTCATTTTTCTTTCATTGTAGGTTCAAGACCAGTTTTCACATTGATATTTCTTTCCTTGCAGTGTGTATTATTTTGTTCAAAATTAAAGCTTTCTTATTATTATTTATCTCATTGTCCTTTCTGACTGGGTTCTTCCCAGGTCAAAGTCATGTAAAATGTAAATTTAGAAAGTTTAAAAGACTTTTTGTTTTGTCTTAAGCTAAAGAAAAATGTGTATTTCCTTATGTGATTGCTAGAGATACATTTGTGATTAAAAAGGACTTTCAGATCTTTAGTACATTGGCAAACCTATTTAGAAATCTAACAGAGGAAAGTAAGAGGCGAAGATGCTTTATACAACCCCCCCACAGACAGGACAGATAATACATACGTTAGCTGTCAGCTGTGTTGTCAGATTGGACACCTTCTCCTGCGATGATTCCAGCTCTCTCCTCAACATGCGGATTTGCTGTGCGGAAAAATAACAATCTTGCGTTAGGTGATATCGAAACATTATGTTAGCTGAAAATGGCTGATGATGTTACAAGTGAGATGATGGTGGTCATCAAATGAATAACCAACTCTCAAAGACAGCAGGGATGAGACTGATGGATAAAAGGAAAGAAACAGACTAGACAATGAGGGAAACAGCGCTGCAAAGGCAACACTTACCTCCCCCTGAATCCTTTCCTCAGCCTTGGGAAGAAAGAGGATTAAAAGCCAAGATGTTAGATAAAACAGAGAGCAGAGAAGTGGAAAGAAGAGGAGACTAATAAGGTACGGGGCATAGGCTCAAGTGTGTGCAGTTTAAAGTGTGAAACAAGAGAAAAGCATCCCTGTACACACAGACATCCAGCTTTCAGAGCACAAGCTAATCCATATCTACCTGTTTCTGCGTGCTGCTCACACTCACCGAAGAGTAGCTTGATGAGGCATTTGATGCCAGGGAGAGAACAGACCCATGAACTGCAGAGTGAACATCCAGAGAAACAAAATCAACAAACAAGCAGGTGTAGTTAAAAAAAAAAAAACAGGCAGGATGATCTTTATAGAAAAAAAAAAAATTAATTGGGCATTTTACCTTCATCATTGGGCTCTCTATCCCTAAAGGAGCCGGACCGAACCATTCCCATGCTGCGTGGACGCTCAGCCAATGACAAAGTGCTGCCCAGAGGTGATGCACTGTACAGCTCCATGGAGGCATCGTGTGTTGGGATGCTGTTGGACCGAGTCATCCTGGGAGGTCCTCCTACAGGGCTGGGGACTAATATAACAACAGAGTTATCAATAAATACGAGTCAAACTAAGGCACTTGTGAAGCATGAATTAATGTAGAGATTTTTCTTCTGACTGTGTGTGTGTGTATGTGTAGAGAGAGAGAGACACACCCATAGCGGTTTTAGAGGTGCGGGGCAGGGAGGTGGGTGAGGAAAGCAGTGGAAGGGTAAGTGAGTCGGTCATGCTGACAACCATATGTGAGTGCCTCCTCTCTCCTTTCTCCTTCCCTTCTTCCTCTGTTTGAGAGGCACCATTGAAACTACGGACAAAAGTGGACAAAGTCATGTTTCATCAGTAAAATAAGTAATTTACCGATTCTAAAAACACACAAATGTTTAAAGCAGGACACAAGATAAGATTATAAAGTGATCTCATTGACCTGGCATTACCATTCATCTTGAGTGATTTGATTGCGAGTGGTCAGCTCTGATAGAGAGCGTTCCCATCTGGCCGTTAAATGTCAAATACCACTGAGCACCAAGCTACTGAAGCCCCTTATAGTTCAGAGATATTTGAATTTCTAAGTGAACTTCAGTAGATTACAGATGCACTTTACACATGCAATTTGATTGCTCAGGATGTCAAAGGGGAATTGTATATTTACAGAAATTATGCCCTATAACAATCCCACTAAAAATGAATTAAAATACATTTTTTTACATAGGCTATAAAACTGCATCAGGATTCCATCAATAAACATGAGCCTGATTGTTTGTCAATTGTGTACAGCTTTATTTATGGTTATGATATTGATCAGTACAGATGATTTTGTTTGTGTAGCGTTATGCTATTTTATGTTCAGCTCTACCAAGCTGTTTTTAGAGTCAGTCAGTTCAATAATTGTACATGGAATCTTCTGCAACTACAACAAACCAAGTTTCCAAACATGTTTAGCAGTGTGGTTGTATGTGCGCACTCACATACCTTAAACCTTTCTTTGGCAGCGTGTTTCTGTCTCTCTGAGAACTGTGGAAATTCAACAATGTCGTTATTTAAGAACCAGTGCAGGGAGTTATTAAACTTTCATGAACAGGCAGCAGACACAAAGAGGCACAGTGAAACTGGCAGGCAGCTGGTGTCAGGCAGTAATTATGACTTCAGTCAGAGGGGCCAGTACAATACTGATAACAGGCCCATAGTAATAACAGCTCAGCAACCCATTAATGTGTGTGTGTGTGTGTGTGTGTGTGTATGGGGGGCTAGGGAGGGCCTGTGGTTGACTTCTTCTCTGAGTTAATTGCCATTAAATGCTAGAATTTACTACTAGAAAGCTATGTTCCTAAAATATTAGTCAGAATTTAGCATCCCATTCAGCCTTTGTTTTTTTCTTGTTAACTGGACAACAAGGTTTATTTATTGTGGTCATATTCATGCAGAATTGGCTTAAATATAATTGTAATGAGCCCATTATTAAAATCTAAAACCTTAAAGCAATTTCTTCATTATTTTAACTATTGCTGAACAAAAACTATCTGTGCAGTACCCCAGCTGGCCAGAAAGTGGAGCTACATGGCTGCTTTGTTTACATATTTGAGGGTATGTATCTGTCAAAGTTATTGATCATATTTTTTCAGAACTGAACTGACCTGTCTGTAAGGCTCAGAGAGACTTTACTTGCGGAGCTCCTGCTGGATGGAGGGCCTCTGTCCTCATGTTTATCTTTGTCTTGGGACTCTAAAGTGTTGTAGCCTCTCACCAAAGTCTCCCTCTCCCTGTCCTTGTCTTTCTCCTGGAATTCAGGGGCCAAACTCATCTGCAACTGCAGAGACTCCATGCTGCGATGCAGCCCAGACATGCGAGGGTAGAGAAGGGGAGAGGTGCTCCCTTCACTTTTTTCAACACCCAGGGAAGTGACTTGCCTAGGTCCCAGTCCAATTCCAGGGCTAGAAAAGCAAGCTGAGGAGTTCACATTGAGCAACGGTGCAGGACTCGGGGCCAGGCAGGAGCTGGTTGAGTTTCCCCCTGAGCTACAAATTTCTTGGAGCTTGGAGTAGGGAGGAATCTTTGGAGGTAGGCCATCCTGAACCTCGACCTCCAGACTATTGGAGTTCAGCTTGTCCAATTGGGCCATGGATGGAGGCTTTGCCAGGCTGCGGACCCCAGAAAACCTTTAAAAAATGGAAAGATGATGTTGAAACAAATGTATAATAATGATTTCATGTGAATTTATAAGTGTATATGGAAGTCACAGCATTAGAGTTTCAATACCTCTGCATGCCAGGTGAGGTTAGATCCATACATTTGCCGCTGCTGGGTGGTCGCAGCCCATGCAGCTTCCCTCCGTTTTCTGACGGGGTCTGAGCAGGACTCCTCTTCAAAGATCCACCTCCACACTCTGAGTCAGAGACTACAGCTTTAGCTTTGGCTCTTTCTTTCTCCTTTTCTCTGTCTGTTTGATTGACAGGACTGGGACTTGGGATCCCACGTCCTCCTGTCTTACCAGAACCAAATCCTGAGGTGGGCTCCTTAAGCCTTGAACCCTGTGGTGCTGCGGTGGAAGGTTTGGTTAGTCCTGATCCTGTGTCCCCGGTGGTGCTCACTGGGCGAGCTGAGCTTGGCCGGGTTAGAGTCAGGGTGCTTGTCTTCGCTGGGCGAGGCAGAGAGCGGTACTGGAGAGACGTCCTGGCATTTGGAGACAGGAATCCACTTTGGTCACTGCTTGAAACGTCTAAACTCGTCTTTCGTCCTCCTGCACCTGCACATGGCTTAACGGGAATGCCAGATGTTTTGGGGATCTTTCCCACAGTCACTGAGCTGCTGGGTGTGGAGCTGACGCCTGTACTTGTAGCACTGGGTGTGCTGGAAATGTTGCTGGTAGTTGTGGGGGGCTTCTTGAAGCCAAAGTTTCCACCAGCTGAAGGTCTGACCAGTCCAGATGGAGGTTTACGCTGCTCTCCAGTTCCGGTGCCATTTCGATTGTCTTTACCTGCATCAGAGGAGGAGCGCTGAAGTCCAGAATTCTTCACCACTAACCGGGACTTATCCATGGGCTTCGCATCCGACTTCACAGGACCTACAGGAAAAAAAACAAAACAATTCTGATGAGCTTGAGCAACACTTTAGCGGCGTTGGGTAAAGACTGAGACTAACCAAGCCACATTAGGACATGATATCTAATCTGAACACCTACGAGGTCTGACTGTCTGCTGATAAAAACAAATCTCTTTCTCAGCAGACAGTTAGACAATCTTTACAGTCTCACACACACTGTTATCACACTGTTGCTCCTCTTTTCCATCCCGATGAGCTAAAACAGTTGTCTCTTTCCAGTAAGCATTTAAGCTTTCCAGTAAGTTCATTTCTGCCTTTTCCAGCTGTGAAAGAGCAAGATGACCATAGCTACGGAAAAGTGGTGTTTATGAAGTGTGTCTGAAGGCAAAAAAAAGAGAAGAAAATCAAATTTCTCCACTTGTGAAAGCTCTTTGGATAAATATGGCATTGGAAGAGATGTTATTGAAATGTTTCTGTTCTTAACATTTTCCAACTTAAAAATTAATTAGACTTGTTTGAAAGTTAATAACAGAATAACAATCAATTAGACACATAAGCTCTCCAGTGTATGCACCACCCACAAGAATCTAAACTGCCCACGCTCATAATTTGTATTTAATGGGACTCATTATGTGAGGTTTATATACAAGGCATTAACAGAGTCAAAGAACTGCTGTTGCATGAGACCCACCAGCGTGCTGCCTGGGGACATCTGGAGTTACTTATAAGTATTTAGAAATCCGCAAAAGACGCATACACACTCATATGTGCAGACATTTCTACCACACGCTCGGAGCTCTGAGTGTTCAGACCCCATACGAATATGACACTGACAGCGAATTACCCCAGAGTTCTTTTGTAAATTTGAAAATTGGGTTTATATGTCGAGTCACAAACTTGTGTAACCGCAAAGCTGCTCATTCCGGTAACATTAGATCGAAGAAACACACTGTTGGTGGCAAGTCACAGACAGAGCTCAACTGAACGTATTTGTCTGGAGAGAAAATGAAGGCTGATTCACTGAGCAGCAGTGGAGACAACTGAGCTCAAAGGTTAACACAGTCACACATGCAGAAGAAATCGTGAATCACTACATGTTCTAACCCAAAAGGGGTGTATGTAGATAAAGTATTACATTTAGACAGAGTGGGCAGGCAAAGAAATCATTTTTGTGACATTTCCAATATTACTATGTTTAAATGTTTAGGTTAAATTGTTTGACTAAGTGTGAGTGGACCTTTTTTTGTTATATTTGCATAAGACAATCACGATAGAAGGGAAAGCAATAGAATGAGGATGAAGCTATAGTCTGGAAATCCATAAATAAGAACATAACTTTCACACTTAAGAGCCACTTGCTTATCAGCTGTGCTATCATTGTTGCCCATCATCACCATGTGGGTTTGTCTAATTTGTTATTTCGGTACCCTTCCAGAGGTTATTGTGTATATTTGAAGGGGATTGTAGCCAATCTTTGGCCAAACTATGCCTTAGAATCAGGAGATTTGTGTGTCTGTGGGAAGAAACGCTGACCAGTCAGCAGCTTAGCAGCTTAGCATCGGCTTAGTGATAAAACGTGCACGTCTGCACTGTGCTTACACTAAAAAACTGATAAACCCAACAAAAGTCATTACTGCTCAGTAAATGAATCATTCTCTCAGAAACACTGAACTGTTGATGAGTTTTGCTGACCCAAGGGGTAATGCTAAACAGGGAAACAGAGTTGATGGGCCAAAAAAAAAAAAAAAAACTAAACAAAACAGATAATAATTAAAACTAAATTAAAAGAATCTAAAGTGGTTCTGAGGGTACTGTCACATCTTTAAAAAAACAACCCAAAAAATCTTTTGAATAGTTCAGTGTTTACTTGTTAAATTAATTTTGTCAGTCACCTCTAGACAGTTTAATTATTTTTAGGATTAAAAATGTCTATTGAGAAGATTCTCTTTTGTTTAATTCTTGTAAAAGTTGGTCAGACAGAGAAAATTAGGTGATATCAATCCCACACCAAATTAACTTTGATTGTTGGCAGTTCATTGACATTAAATAAAATACATATTCACTGTAAAAAATAGCAAGCAAATAAATAAATAAACGGACACTACTAGTACAAAATAAACCATGTCAATACACTCTTTGTGGTGTGGGATTGTATTGCAGTGATTGTTTGCTCCTGAAACGACTTCACACTGTGTTTCTCCACAAACATGCAGACATTTTAACAAATGACAGACTGAGAGAAACAAAACATGTTGCCAAACCTCAGTGATAAACTAAACTCAGACATGAGCAGTAAACTCCGAGTCTCTGTTCCTCTCAGGGTTCCTGAGCATTTTTCATTAAAGAAAAAAACCTTTTCCAGACTCAAATTTTCAGATATCTCTGCTGATTTTCTCTCTTTTGTAACTTCTACAAGTTTATTAATAATAATTAGAGAGATATTTATACAGTGGTCTGGCTTTTTTTTTTTACACAAACTGCAAACATTATGATAACATACAGACTACAAAATAATTAAAAAAGAAAAAGGATAACACTTATAACAACAACAAAAAAAAAACATCTAACCTTATTTTTTTTACTTATTCCACCACCTGAGCAATGACCATTCATGAAACTCTGAGTGTGTATGAGTGTGCTTGTGTCTGTATGTCAGTAACTCAAAAACTAAGATGTCTAAAATATTAAACTCAACGTTTTTAAACGAAGCAAAAGGTAACTTATAATGACTACAATATGTGCAGGTACTCATTGAAAACCATCAAATTAAACATAAAAAGGTTATTCTTAAGTAAATCAGATGGTGCAGTTTCAAAATGTTTACTCGAGTAGTTTTCCAGATATACTGGATGCAATTCTGAATTGCAGGTACGAACTCAGTGTAAACAAAGCACTTGGTTGAATCCACCAAAAACCAAGAGGAAGCTTGAGTCACATGATTGACCTACATTAGGGTGGTGGAATGATATAAAGACAGAGCTAGGCAGCTTTTGCAAAACTTCTGCTAGACCAATAATTTCCCTGTTTCAAAGTTTTTTCGACTCAGTCTCAAACAGCTCTTCTATAGAAGATGCCATTGTTGACCTATTGTCAGTCACTACAGCTATTTCCGTAGGTAAGTAAATAAATGTGCACGTTATCTGGGAAACATTCACAAATTTTGCTTACAAGTTTTTAATTAAAGAACACATTAATCATCCATATGAGAGAAAAAAATGTGCACATTTTGTTTCTTACTTTATGAAATTATTTTGTGAGTGAGTACCCTTAATTATAATTATTGTGAAAACTGCTTTGTTTCTTTTAGATAAAAGAGGTAGGGAATAGTCTAAAAACACAAACTTTTTTTCCCCCTCAATATTTTCATATCTGGACTACACTAAAATCAAATTAAATCTTTTTACAGATGTTTCAGGGCTGTGTGTGAACCCTGTCCTCTTGTTGATAAACTCAAGAGCTCCTCCACACTTATAAGGACCAAAAAAAAAAAATTCTAATCTGTTTTTACTCGACTTTTGTTTAATCGCAGCCTCAAAATCAATGGCAGACTAAGCAGCCATGATGGCTGACTCCCACTGGTGAAATTAATAACAATAAAATCCTGGCTCACAGATCACAGGCTGGTTCAACACACTTGTTGGGCATATCTATCATTTCAACAGCTGGCGGTGCAAACACAGGACAGCCCCACAGAAGCACAACTGTTTGCACAGAGCCTCACTATCTGAACTGGCACACTGCATCGTTACTTATATCCTGTTGTTTTGCTTGTCTGTGTGTGTGTGCGAGTGTGTGTGTGCGTGTGTATACAGCACACAGATGGTGTGCTTTTAAGGCAGCTGCACAATCCTAACCATTGTGTTGTTTGTGTGTGAGAGCGAGAGTGTTAAGGGTGATGGGTGAAACTTTTCAGAGCTGGCAAGACCTCAGCTAAATCTATACACACACAAACACACACATCATTGGAAAGAGTCTGAAAAGCCTTTATTTGAGTTCTAGAAATTCTCTCTGTTCGGAACCAAAAATAGAATTTGGATACCAGTAAATGTAAGGACAAAAAAACAAAAAAACTGTTTGAGCGTGTGCTTGTATGTGGTTGGCTAGCAGGAAGGGTGTGGGTGGTGATGGGCATTTAATACATGGCACTGCTTTCTAAAAAACCCAGAGGGTGGGCTGCAGCTGTGGACGAATGCGTCTGACAAAGACAGAGAGTGTGCCTGTAACTGTGTGGGTGTGAGACAGCCAGAAAGAAGTGGGAGATTAACAGCCAGCCTGAGAAATCTATCAGTCTGTTCAAGTTATCAAACCGTGTCAAGAGTAGCTATTACACATGGCCATTTGAGTGTGTGTGTGTGTGTGTTTCGCCACTCACCTGCCACTTTCAGCCCACTCTGAGAGGTGTGTGTGATCGGAGATGTGACTCCCACAGGTGGGTTTCTTCCTTTCTTCAACCCATTTCCCTGACCCAGAGTCTGCGGTTTCTTCAGCTCACCCTTCCCTCCTTTCCATTTATTGGCAGATTCGGACTTCAGGCTTCCCGTGTCATGGGCGCTGCTGCCTTGGCTCTTGCGGCCCGGTTTGTTGTCATCAGAATCCCATGACAGACCGCTCTCCACTAGAGATCGCTTCTCTGCATCGGTGCGCATCTACAGAGAAAAAAAAACAGACATGTGAATAGAGATAACATATCCAAAAACTGGTCAAGAAATGAATGTGTCTAATGTTAGATCAAGAACAGAAAAGTCACTTAAATTGCAATTAATATCAATAAAAATAAACAGGTTCTTTCACATCTTGAGTCATGTTACAGTTTTTAAAGAACAGTTATTTTTATTGTCTGCTGTAAACATGTTGTCATGTTTTTATGTGCACAAAGACATGGTTACCTTTGTTTGCCATGATTTATAATGTGACCCAAAAAAAAACAACAAAGAAACAATTTTCAGCTATCAATTTCCATAATTAGAAATGTTGCTGTGACACTAAAATTGAACATCTTAAGTTCTTGTCAATACAGCTACTTTAAACAAAAATGATAATTTGGAGTTTTAGATGATGTGATCACCCCATCACATAAAACTATATTGAGTTTCTATATTCAGATGAAATGGTATTGATATCCGATTTTAATTGTACTTTTTATGAGCTGCAGTCTATTAATTTACTTCATCATCCAATAACAACATCTTTTAGTTTCATGATCTAATTCCATTTAGGATGATTTTGAGTAACACAAGACCCTCATCTGTGCCGTTGGCTCAGCCTTAAGATGAACAGTTTGATAGTTTTCACAAAAATCCAGCTATATCTATTATGTACCTCAGTTTTTTTTTAATGATCACTGTTTGAAATATGCTTTACTGTTTTTAGTTGTATGACACTGGCACTTGGTTTTGTATATGCAATTCAAGAATTCTGTTTCATGCTTCATGAGGACAAAACTATTTTTGACTTTTAATCTTAAGCTTCTATGAGGTGGACATTTTCTAAAAGGCATTAAAAAGCTGGTGATTTATGAAAATGGATGGACAAACTTCAAACACAAAATCTATGAGTCTGTAAGGCTTAAAGGGTTCTTTTAATGAGACCTGTGAACCCAGACCGACCCGTAGCCTCTCTTTGATGTCTTCTGAGCTAAATAACACGTCCAGCTTAGTCAACCCAACACACTCAGTGATGTCTCCCCTTCCTCGTCTAAATACTATCATGCTTTCTGTTTAAACATCTCAAAACAGAAGTGGACAGAACCAGCAAAGAGGGAAAAATAGCCCAGCGTAAACAAACCCCATCTGCATGATTCACAAAAACTGTAAACGACCACATGATGTGAAATCACACACAAAGTGTGACACACACTTGACCAAGACAGGAAAAACAGACAAAACAGTCTAAACAATAAAGGAAAAATGTCCAAAAAAAAAAAGTGGAAATATGACTTCAAGGTCGTCTATCAGGTTAGCCAAGATTTCTATAAACGTTTGGGTGTTGAGGTTTACCAGTTACACAATGCATAAGAAAGTGTGTGAAAATGACACTCAGCTTGTATCCGTTTGTGTGTTTCATTGTGTATCACTTTAGTACATTGCACCTAGATATTCCCACGAGCCTTTTTCATCATCTGAATTCCTTATTTTATGAAAACCAATAAACCCCAGAGGCAGGTTCACATCACCTGAGGCAGAGGTTTGAGTGAGTGTGTATTTTATTGTACCGTGTCCCTGTTTTGACCTCGATGTGCCGATGAAACACTGTCATTTCCTCACACACATTATGTGATTGTTGAAACAGATGGGAGATAACATTTGGACAGATAACATGATAAAAAAAAATAATAACAGACAGGCAGAGATATGGATATGAACACAGCACAAAAGTACAGAGAAGACAAACCTCATTGTGTGTGATCCACCTACATGAGGAAACACACGGTTTGCCACAGCCGACATATTGCAGCTAATACCTCTTTCTTCCATTATCTTTCTCCTCCAGCCCACATCAGTTTTTATTATGATATATCATAGGTGGAAGAGATAGAAGATGGATAAAATGTCAGAGCTGTCTTTGAGGAAATTAAAACAACAGGAACAAACAGGAAACTGTGGAAAGATGCTGTGGTAAAAAAAAAAAACAGACAGGAGACGGCTTTGGGGCAAAAGTCAGAGAAAAAAAAATAGACTGAGAATGGATGTAAGACTGGAAGCTATGTCTGTGTTAGACTTTGTGGGGTGCATAGTGATGGGACGCATGGTCGCCACGGTAACGATGCCATGGGGGTCTAATGGTTGCTATGACTCCTGCATTTAGGTGTGGTGGGAGGCTCTTCCAGCTCGCTGGCCCGGTTGCAGGACTACAGATGGCCCTGTGAGTCTGTGTGTGTGTGTGTGTGTGTGTGTGTGTGTGTGCAGATGGCTATGCTTTAGACCTTTCCCTCAGTATAAGTAAAAAGACAAAGACTCACACTCTCAGCATCCTAGTGCTTGGGTTGCTATGGTTACACCCTCTCTCTGCCTCCCTCTGTCTATCGCCAATTCTCTGCCTCTCTACATTAGACACATATACACACCACGCTGCGGAGGTGTGACCCAAATCAGACGCTCTAAGAAAACCCACACATTATACTATTGTAGCTACAGATGGTTCTAAAAGAGCATCAATCGGAGCTGTGAGCAGGATGTTAGAAAGCACAGAGGTCATGAGTTTAGATACTTCAGTTCCTCTATCATAGCTTATGTCTGAGACCACAGCAAACATTCAAAGCATCAATGGGAACAAAAACCATCAGTAGGAACGGTTATTATTTAACTGAAGCTGATCAGGCAACTACAACAGGCAGTGATATAAGGTGTTTGGGTGATAAAAATCATTGTAGAGGACCAACAACAATGCCTGTACTTTCTCTGGTTAATCACTTAAACCCATTATGCAGCCCCTAAATCAGTCTAAAGGGGAACCTCTTGGAAAAATGCAGCTACTCAGCATGCAGTGTTTGCTGCAGCCAACACTGATCGTTGCAGATGTGATAAATATTACTGACGTGCAGAATACTTAGTCTGGCATCCTTCTGCCTGCTGTTTAAGTCGACACATCATTGAGATCTTCATCAGTACTTTAATGGTCTAACAACACAATCGAGACAGTTTTAAACAACAAACACACTTCTTCTTACCTATCTGTGTCAGAAAGCTACGCGTGTGTGAAAGCACGTGCTTCTTACCACGGTGGTTGAGTTTCTGCGAGAGCCAATAGGAGTTGTGGGAAGGGAGTTGAGCGTGGGGCTCGTGTTGAACTCTTCAGAGCTCAGGTTGTCCGAACCATCACTCAGTCCGCTGCTGATGGAACTGCTCTCATCCCAGCTAAAAGAAATAAAGACAAAGGACATAAATTAGACACTATTCAATGTTAATGTTACTGCAGAAAATTCCCTGGATCTTAATAGTTTGGTGCATTCAACAATGCATTAGAGTGTAGTTTACAGAGGTAAACTACTCTCTAATTTTTGATGTACAAATTTGGGTTTTGACTGATTTTTTTATGTGAAGTCCCAGATGCATCAAACATCCACTTTTATGAAAATGATCAAAACCCTTAAATCAAAAGATTTAAGGGTTAAAGTACTCAAAAGCTGCACAAAGGCTTTGTCTCATTCCCTACAGATATCAACTAAAGCATCATATGTACACAAAAACATGCAATCAGTCTTAGTTCACCATTTTCTCACCTTCTACTTCCAACAGTCAGTTCACTTAGCTCTGTGTCTCCCAGTTTGTCTTGTGATTAAATATTCAGAGACCTCATTTGGAACACTGTCTGTTCTAGATACCAAACTTTCCGACTGCGTCAACAACCTGCAGCATGGAATTGGGAGCACTATTGAGATGTTCTCAACCCCCACACTCACAAAAATAGTGCTGAAGAACAAGCACTGATGCACGTGCCCTGCAGTGTTTCAGGTCTAACAAGTCCGTCCACACTTTTCCACAGAGAAACTGGATCAAGTCTTCTGTAGATAGTGTGTTTTTTCTGCTCAGATATGGCAAGTTTAGAGAGAATTTATATTAATCATTGTGATACATAACATTTTACTGAACAGTTTTATCCTTTACAATCCTTGCATTTCTCAAAATTTACACTAAGTTGAGGTCATAATGTCTCTTTTAATGCTATATTAATCTATTAAAATGTTGTACCTAACTATTTAAAGAGCAATAAAAAAGAGTTATTATTACAGAGAAACCCTGTAAACCACAGAAGACTTGTATAATTAAAAGTATTTTTTTTCCCAAGCTGTGAGCAGATGAGCTGCACCCTTTAATTTCTAACACAAGTATCTAATGGCAGCGTTACACAAGGGTCTTTAAGTTTATTTTCAGTGGTAAGTATCACTGCAGAACGGCCAAGTTCAGATGGATTTTTCCTCGACAACTTTCACTGAGTAATCAGTTTTGATTGATCGTTTCCTGACTTCAATAAAATATACAGTAATCTGACAAATGTGGATGTATACCTCTGCAGACATAATTGGAAAAAATGTGGGCTTTGGCTAAACAGAAATGTTACAGAAATGCAACGAGGAGGAGGAGGAAGAAGAGAGGTGTGTGGGTTTAGATCCCCATTGGTTTGCTTATATTAAATAGGTCAGGTTTAGGAAATCAGGGGGTTGGGATTTTCTCTCATTGGGGTCAAAGGGTTAGAAGACTGCTCTGGAACTGTACTGTAAAACAAATGAAGAGGGCAGGGCTTGTTTAATGAGGTCATATATACTGCAGACGAGGGGAGGATGGAGGCAGAGGAAGCTCTGTGGGCCTTCTGGTTGGGTGCCTGTATGGGTCACAGTGTAGCCGTGGGGGACATGATGGCAGTGATTGGGGAGGGGTGGGGATGGGACAAGGATGTAGGGGCAGCCCTGTCTAGCTTGTGGATGTCTTGGAAACCTAAAAAGACCAGAGATTTTGCGTCTGAAGTGGCTGCCTGTAACCCTATTCTGTGTATATGCCAGACTCAGATTAAGGGCAAATTTAAAACTGGGCCGACACATCCAGAGAGCAGACTTACACTTGGTTCTCATAATAAATGAATACATAATTAAACACATCTAACAATTTTAGCAGAAAAGATTTATTTTTACCTTTAACTTCCTATTTTTATGTTAACTTAGTCGACATTCGAACTTTTGCAACAACCACATGTGTAATTTTTTAAATTACAAGTTGAGTTCACTTTTTTTAGACAAAATGTCCCGTCTTAAAACTTCATCAGCATGCATTGGTTTTGGAGAATATAGTAGTTTTTCCATAAGAGCTGATTTGTATTTTTGTTTTCACAGAAACACACAAAGAAGCTAATAAATATCACACCCAAAGTAAATTTCTACTTTAACACAATTTATCATGTGTTCTTACTGGACAAACTCAATGCTGGGAAATAAACAGTTGCGCGTTTCTTTTAAAGATGCTTCCTCATACCCTGCTGTAGGCCTTAGAGGTTTCTGCCTGTCCACCGGTGCTTTGAATGTTAGCAACCTCTTTGTTGAATAATTCAGTTCTGACAGGAAATAGAACAAACAACCTCTCTGCTGACTTTTATGTTGTCTATCTGACTGAAGTGAAAACAGGAACCAAACAGTGTCAGGGTCAAAAATAAGAAGAGTAAAAGCAAGTATTCAGTCACAAGACAGACATTTTGTGTTTTGCATGTTTTTTTATAGAATAAATGAGTTTCATACAATGAAAGCCACAGTTACAAACACTACAGTTTGTTTCACTGGCGTACATGCTTCAGAATTTCAGCATAATGATCTTAGTTATAAGATGACCTGCCAACGGGACAATCTACAGAAATTATAAATCACATTCCAAAGCTCCTCAAGTTATCCCGCTTCCTCCAAAAGACCCTCGAGGGCATCTGCCGATGAGTTTAAGCCTCTTACACTTAAAATTTTGGGAACCATTCAGCTCTAAAGTGTTTTGGCCAAGAACAAGTTTTCTTATTTCTAACTGAGAGCCTGATTTGTTCCATTATTGAGGAGCAGAATATACAGCTGCCACATCAAATCCACTGTCAGTCACCTCTTTGTACCATCCTGGAGTCTGATAAGATCATAAAAAACTGGGCGAGAAAAGAGGCCGAGGAGAGACATGAATACTCAAGTGAGGATGTGTGAAAGGAGAGAAAAAAGAACTGACTCTAAAAGTATAAAAATAAAAGTGCAAAGCAAAGAGAAGAACCTTTGATGACACGTCTTCTGAACATGATGTACTTGAAGAGTCGCTTTTTTACATAATGTTTTGCCTTTTTTTTTTTGTTGTCGCACAGCTGTAGATACAGAGAAGTGATACTTGCACACAGTTTATCTGTTTCGCATCTTTTACATGTTAAATTGTCTCCCAGCAAGCACCATTTAGGTCAAGTCACTTTTCTGTCACATTTTAACTTATTTTAAATAACTTGTGACATGTTTTATGTATGGGTTTTATACATCACATATTTTAGAGTGTTGTTTTATTAAATCATAAACATTATGCAGTTCTAATCAGCACAGAAAAGATGGTAGTAAAGAACAAATATCCAGTGTCTAAACGTAAGGTTTGTTTCTTTTTCTTCTGAGATTAAGGCTGATCTGAGGAGCTGGAGAACACGGCTGGAGGGGGAACGTAAAGAAATGAAGGCATTTAAAAATGGAATCCCGTAATTGTAATTTTGTGCGCAAAATGAATATCGATATTGATTTGATTTGGGCTGCAATACATGTCAATTAGGCTGAGATGTGTGTAATAACGCCCATTCTTCACCACTACCTGACAGCAGCCTTGTGCAAAACACAGCATCCCTCTGCGCAGAGAAAATGTCACATTTAAATGGTCAGCCAGAGCCATCTGCACACAAGGGGCTTCCCACACCTTGACAAGAAAAGCCACCGTGGTGCACTGAGCAGTCTGAGATTTGATTACCTCCCACAGAGGCATACTGTGCTTTAAATATGACTTTTTTTATTGGCAGAATAAATAAAGTAGTAGTGGTTAACATAAAGAACATCACCCTTTCACAGAGACATGATTTCTTTGTTCCTCATAGTCTGCAGAGAGAAGCGGACTGCCACACCCACACAAACACTCAGCTTCACAGGCATTTAAGAGAAAGGCTGAATAGCTGCTGCTGTTGCGCTTAAGAGCAGCCATTTATTAGGAGGCTTCTGTGTTATGTGGAGATTATTACTCAGATTTCACTAAAAGTGGTCTTTTTTCTGCTTGTTATGAGATCAGTGTTGAGTGGTGGGAAGGAAAAAAAAAAGTGAAAGAAATTCAAACAAATCCAAAAAGCTGACAAAACACTCAACAAGGAAAAAGAAAAAAAAAAACAGCGTATTTGCTTGAGGTTTGTTGGAGCAGTGTTTTGTGTGAATTGGAAACCTGATAGCCTGCAACAGCAGACCTATTGGTAATAACTGATTAGCAGGCAATTTACACAAACAATTGTTAAAACTGAAAAGAAGGTGTTTGGAGGAACGAAATGCTTCTCTACCGAGCTAAATAATTTTAGAAGAAAGAGGTACATTAAAGACATTTGAAACTTCTGCACATAAACAAAGACGTTTGTGTCTGTAATCACCTGTTAGAGCAGCACAAAAAATGGGCACATTTCCAAAGCATGTCTCTACTCTCAGTTTAAATGATCCAAACTGAATTTCTAATGCCTAACCCTTATTCTTGTCCCTAATGTTTACTTAGTTTAAACGCTTCATAAAAACTCACGTCTTTACACACAAAAAAGAACCTTTTATCTTTGGGATCAGCCATTTTCTTCCTGTGTTTCAGGAAGTCCTTATAAGGTAATGTCCTATTGTCATGTTTCTAGTACATTCTGGCACATTCTATTACATACATTTATACATTACCCAACGACACACGGACTAAAGACAAATGAAAAAGACGTAAGAAAATCTGATTTGTTGGTAAAAATCTGCTCAACATCGGTTGCAGATTATTCTACCAGCTCATCAAAGGGACTTCAATAATGCTCAGTAACGGCACACAAACACTAACACTAATGTAATCCACAAACAGAAATTTTAGTCAAACCTGCCAGACCACACTGAATCAGATAAGAAAGAAAAGGTCTGTTGGAGAGTGTCAGTTCTGAGAAATTGCACAATGATACAGGATGCAGAGCGGCTCCAGATCTTTTGAATGATAAATCAAATAATATTCTGTCCCCTCATGGGGTTAAACAGGTCCTTTCCAGGGTGTTATATGGAAACAACCTTTCCATCTCGAACTTGCGTAAATTCATGGAAACTGCAGGACAGGAACTTTCCATTTCTATTAAAATCCACAGTGTCAAATGGCAGAACCCAAAATGGGTAAATCAGACGTGCTGCTGGGTAAAGTGATGCCCTTTCAGACAAATGGAAAGCAGGACACTACCAGTCTGGTACTGAACAATTCATTTAATATCCATTTGGGTACAGATGGTAAGACTGCTGAAGTCAGTGAACTGGCTAAACTGGTGACAGATGAGAGTTTTTAATGACCTGATTGTGGAAAAAAAAAAAAAGTTCTCTTTAGTGTGAGCAGAAGTAGCTCAGGCAAACCTAAAGAGAAAGTAATAAGCCTCTGACACATTTAACAGTACTGTCAAATTTAACCTTACATCAAGTGTAAGCACGCATGTTTGCCATTTGTGGTGTTCACAAAGTCTTTCAAATGGTAAAGAAAAAAAGTGAACTGAAATCAAACGTCCATTATAAAAATAAAATGAGAAATTAAACAGTAACCTGAGCGGAAAACAGCCTGCTTCAACATCCTCTACAGGTTTAGGTCTAGACATGTAAAACAGGATCTAAATCCAACTGACTCCTCTCTGAAATACCTAAAGTGACACTAAACACACACGCTGAAAAAACAAGAATGACTCATTTGTAGTGGAGAGAATGACCGGCCCCACCTATGTTCAACTACACTTTTGCTGCAACATTGTTCACAGCTCTGACTATGTGCTGAGAAAATACAATTTAGTAGATTAATAAGATTTAAGAAAAAAGATCAAAAAAATAAATAAAACAATATGCAGATGAGCTTTTAGCAAATGTGTGAGCACATCAGAGTGGTCAGCTACTTGATAAGGACAAAAAAAAGAGAAATAGGGTTGGTGTGCACAGATGGTTAACAATATGGGTCCCTGGACCACTTCATCAGCTTATCACCAGGAAACAATAACACACACGCACAAACACATGGCCTTGCACACAGATCTGTGCATCATCCAAGTGCATGATCAAACGCATAAATGAATTATTATCATCCAATCAAAACTGTGAAACCTTTCACCAAATCTTTGAAAGACTGAAGATCACAAATATTTTTTTTTATTTAAGAATCTGTCTTCTGCACAGGATAATCCTTTGTTGCAGACCCATTTAGGGTCATGGAAGAATTCCCTGTGCAGGCAAAGCCCTTATTATATCTTGAGAGTCTCCAGATACTCTGACACAAAGCCCCATCACACACACACACACACACACACACACACACACATAGAGTACATTGTATTACAGACATGCAGCAGCTATAGTACAGCTCATCTGTGAATATACTCAAGATTTAGGCACACAAATATTATTTCAGCTGTTGATTTCTGGAGCAACGTCATAGTCTTATCAAACATGAACTGCTCCACATGGTGTGTTGACATTTACTCACTGATAAAAAAAACAGCTCTGTCAAATTTTATTGACAGTGCCAGGTAGTTGTCTGGATGTTTTGGACCCTTGTAAAGTAATTAACAGCAAATCTGACAATAAAAGTGTCTTTCAATTAAAGTCCCAATACAGTTTCCCTATTGCACTGTGTAGTCTTATCACTGACAAGACTTAATTTAAAACAGGCCCTCCTGCAACAGCACAGACAATTTATTTCCCCTTTAGTGATATTTATAATTTCCTCTCGGCCTTGTTTCCACCATGTGAGATGGAACCATGTGCAATAACTGCCTGAACAGCCTTTTGTGCACACTGACACGAATGGACACACCCAGCAGTATATGGGCATTACAAGGGATTACAGAACAGGCTGGAGTTAATAAGCTCACAATTACTGCTAATTCCATCTGCCACCAGGATCAGTGGCCACGGCTAGAGGTGTGACTGGAAAAAAAAAACGAACACCACATCCCTAAATGGCTAACGCAGAAGAGAAATTTGTTGCACCTTTGATGGGCATAAACCTGACAGCAATGGCCTCGAGGTTTAGGTCACAAGTGTCCCCCCGAGTGGAGCTGGAATTAGCTGTCAGAAATGTGTGATGTAATGAGCGACGGGAAATTGCAGTTTTGCTAAAGTCACAGCTCCGTCGAGGGTTACACTAAAGCTAAGCAGTCAGTGTCTTTACTGGCTCCAAGGTGCGATTGAAGCATATTGAGGTCCATCATTCTTCCAGGCTTTCCCTCACAAAGACGGGGGGACATATTCTAAAAATGCCTGAGGGCTTTCTGGATGGAAAGTTAAATGCAATAGAAATCTTGGTCAATGAAATCTTTCTGAGTATAGAGGTTAGATAAATGAATGGATGGACATACAAAAACCACTAGGGAAAATTCTTCTTCAACAGAAAATTCTACTGCGAGATCCTTCTGTTCTCTTGACATCTCACAAGAGTCCAACATATTGGATCTGATAGTTGATGTTAGCTGTTTTTAGTTATTGTCCTGTGATATGAAACAGGATATTAGAAAAAACACTGGATGGTTCTAACCTTTCTAAAAGGAATACTGAATAAAGAACACTCTTGGAACAAAAAACACAATGCGGGACTGTTGACATCCCACTGGGCCATTTTGATCTTCTTACAGTGTAAACCCTAAAAAAGCAAGCAGAAAGTGTGTAGATGATTTCTTACGAGGCACAACAGTTCTGTATTACCTTCTCAGTCTTTTATTCAACTCAAATAGAGTTAGAGTTGAAAAGTTAATACCCCACAGTCTAAACAAGCCTCCTAAAGGCATTTGAAAGCTGTGTATTTTTTTTATTTATTTACACAAATTATAGGTACCTACACAATAACATGTGCAGAAAATTTTACCATTTTCTTCATAAACTGTTCTTGTCTTTTTATTTTAGAAGGCACAATAAACGGGGAGATCTTTTAAAGATGACCAGAAGAGCTCTGCTATAAGCCAGTGACCTTTGACCTTCAAAGTCCCTCTCTCCTTCACAAAAGGGCAGGAAGCAGAAGAAGGACCGCACTCTCGGGACAACTTGGAATGGCTTTTTAAATCCCCTTCATAAGTAGTTCAGCCTGGGGTGCAGGGTGGAGAGCTTCTCAGCCCCAAACTCAACAGCTAAGAACCGGGGAGGAGCTCAGACGGGGAACCCCGGCACGCAGAGGGCCAAGGCAGGGGTGGAACCGTGGGGTAGAATTACCTCTGGCCTTCCTCCAGACATGTCAGCTGACTTAACGGCTGTGTGAATTAATGGCGCACAGGAGATGTTTTGGTTTGAAAATGACAGGGAGAAGGAAGAGAGAGGGAGAGAGCGAAAAAGAAGGTAAAAGAGGAAAAGAAAGAGCGGGAGGCACAACTTTTGAATAAAGCACGCTTATTCCAGATTGCTTTTAACTTGAAGCAGCTGTGTAAAAGACACAGCCAAAGACATGCAGCAGCACAAACACAAGCATTACCACTGACAGCTGCTTTTTAATCAACGGAATATTGTAAAGTCACAAAGCCTGGGGCAGTTCGAGCTAAGCAACAGACAGCTGTGTGGAGGGTTGAGATGAAAACACATTCATATGAAAATAAACAAAATAATACTGATATGGCTACAGTGAAATATGGCACAGCTAACGTGTTGTGCTCAGGGAACAAAAATGCTGCAGAAGGGTTCCCCAACTATCAGGCTATAGTCTACTTTAAATAAAAAAGCTCTCATGAAAAGCACTAATTGTTCTGTTATGATACTACACACAGCATTGCAGAGCGGCATCTTCAGGGGTAATTAGTGGTCACCTAAGTTCACAGAATTCCCCAAACAGCATTTGACCAAGGAGTACGTGTACCTCCATCACAGCTAAAAACATATATTCTGCTTTCAAACAGGGTCAGGTAAAGAGCTTGTCTAAAACTCTAATCTCTGGATGGAAGCAAAAACTAATGATCAAGCCTATAAACATCATTGAAGATGTTTATAGTTCAAACAAAATATCCCTGCAAAGCTTGGTTTTCTGAAAAGAGTGTAACTCAAATTAAAGTGTAGAAGATGTTACATCAGTGTCGTTTTGCTATTTTCTGCTACCCCTCAATAGGAAGGTCCTTGAGGGAAGAAGTCCTGAATAAGAGATGTTGGTGAGTTGCAATGCTTTAAATGCAGTTATTTAATTTTAAAAAAGTGCTTTATGTTAGTTATAAAGCACAAATAAAATGCAGTGACTACAACTATGATGTGTACACCCCAGTCTGCATGTGGTTTGTTGATGTGAAACTGGTCACACTGTCAAAATACAAAAAAACAGGTTGGGTACTTCTGCTTTGGAGATCAACTTCTCCAAAACAGGATTGCTGTACTGTATAACTAAAGGCTAAAGAAGATTAACACAAGACTCGTTTTTTGGTGTGAATCCATGGACAGGTGATATCTGAGAGGTTAACATCTCTTCTGTATTTGGTTCAGATACAAGAAATTTGTAATAAATAAAGAGAAAGATGGCAAATTAAATTAAGTAAATAAATAGAGTGTGGATGTGTAACATTTGTTTAAATCCAATCTGACAAAACAAAGAGGGTATAAATCTAACTGAAACACCACGAAGCACCTGCCAAAAGGTGTCCAAACACCAACTAATCAGAAAAGATCTAAAGTCCATTCACTGGAGTAGAGATACTCCTTCCTATCTGCTGGCTAAGACAAAGCAGACACCTATTCAAACACACATCCCTCACATTCAAGTAAGAGGGACAGACAAGCCAATTTATTTATGTTTTTGTCTGCATTCGCATGTATGACCACATGTGGTGGTGACCAACAGGACTGAAGACGCACCCTGTTGGAGCCTGAAACCATCACCTGCTGTCACTTATAACACACACACACATTCATTGACCACTTTATGTTGCTACACTGGGTTTAGGAGACATTCCATGCCCTCGAGCAACTCAAAACACACACTTTACATTCCAGCGAGTGTATTCTGGGTTCCCACTCCCTAATCCTTCAACATATGGAGCAGGCACATAAGCATACCATTGCACGAGTGCACGCACAGGCTGAAAATGACACTTGGATGGGGTTTTATTTAACTCAAAAATCAAGAGCTTTGACTTGTTGCTTCAACTTTCATCAGGGGAATTGTGCCATTGCCCTTCACTTCTTACTTTTCCCCACATTCATCTAAAGCACTTCACTGTCATGTTATAACAACATCCTGAGGTCATTTTTCATGGTGACTGCTCAGGTTAGCTTTACCACTTTTCTCTCATCCTAGCTGAGGTGCACTGCTGTCTGATTTTTGCTCCTTCTTTCACTTTGATGTTCCAGAAAAGAACCGCTCTACACCACAGGAGGGACCACCTCATGAAAATATGAGCTCTGTTTGTGAACACTGGCTCCTGTGTGTACAATAAAAAAGTGTATATGTCTTACAAGCATCTGTTGTTTCACTCTCAGCTCTCCCCAATGACTTTGGAGGCAGGGAAAGTAAACTTGTTCGGCTAATCACAAAACATTAGGAGTCAGTGATTGCTTATAACCTCTTTAACTTTTTTTTTTTGGCTGGGTATTCAAATGCCCTATTAAACCACTTTGGAAATTAATTTTAATCTAAATAAATCATGAAGAAAATCCAGATTTATCGGATTTTAGAACTTAGAACTCAGATCAACATGATGTTAAAGGTCATCTTGTTTTTGATTAACTATTAAGAAATACTACAAAGAAAACAGAGGTTGAAATGAGCAACTAAAAACGTCTAAAAACTGAAAATTTAAGACAAGTTGGCAATCATAATAAAGCAAATTCGACTTCATAGACTGTTTTGCTAAAGCTCCCAAATTTACAGCCAAAAGAAGCTTGTTAACAGCCTTTAAAGTTAATAAAGCAATGACTTTTTTAAAGTTTTTTTTCTACATTTGTATCAAGGCTTAAGTGTATGACTAATAAAAACTATGTCTGCCATTAGGGATAAGTGAGTGCTGTGGTTGCTAACCAATTAAAAACAAATGAGCCAGTCTCTTAGTCAGACCCATCCATTGATATTTATTTGGCTCCTAAATCAAACCTTTTAAACATCTGCTGGCAAACCATCATTGGTGCCATGTTGGCTATATCCATAGGTGCTTTTAGAGCACATTAAGTCAGTCATATTCCTTATAACTTTAGGAAGAGGTGCTCCCTCTTTCTCATGTGCACTGATTGTACGCAGTACAACTACTTACTCTTTCGGTCCTACTTTCAGTTGAGACCTTGACAACACAAAAGGAGCCATTTCTGATGAAACTGCACAGGTAATTGAAAAAAATAGTTGGTTCAATTATTTGGAATGAAGATATTACAAACTAATTTTGTTTTCAGTTTTCAGTTATCATCTAGTTATTAGAAATGTGACTTCAGTGACCCCAAACGCTGCATAAATTCAGCCAGTAAAAGTGCAAAATTACTTTAATTCTTGTGCACAGACTATGGTTTTGACAACATCAGCATTTTTTTAAAATTTATCTCTGCTTGCATAGAAATGTTTGTTTGTTGAAGAGTATTAAAGTTCTGTCATGCATCGATAATCATGAGGGTGTAAGGCTGTTGAACCTTCAACTTACTGAGTCAGCAAAAGACGTCTGTTTCCAAAACAGTGCAATCTACATCTCTAAACCCTGGATTTTTATCTCAAGTAAAAAACAACTATGAGAATGGTAAAAAATTATGCTGTTTTAAAGATGAAATCAATACCTTTTAACATCTTTAAACTACAAGCTAACAGAGCTTCCAGATGTTGTATCTATAATTCACTGCAGTGTTTTTAATGTGCAATAAAACAGGGGACAGTAATGACAAATTTGTTAACTAATAAAAACACAGTGTTAACAGACACTGTCACCTGACATATGCCATCAAAAAAGCCTGATTAGTATGCCTCAATGACATGACAAACATGGTACTTCACTGTATTCCTGCATGATGAGAGATATAATTATGATTCATCAATTAAATGACAAGAGCAATTTGATTAAGATGCTGATGCCTCTCTGATTAGGTCATCAAACAATCTGGTCTGCTTTACCAATAAACAGATATGCCAAAAAAACTAATTAATGACATAAGATCCAGATGTTTTTGTCTTCACAAAACTGATGATGCTCCATTTTTATTGGAATAAAACCAAACCAAGAGGATCAGGGTGTGATGATCGTTTACAAATTAGCCGTTTGGATGAGGCTGTGAATTAGGGGTGGCCTCCCGAGCACAGGGGTAGGCCATGCTGAGCAGACTGTTTCAACAGGGTTTAAACGACACCACATGCAAACACACAAAGCTAATAGTGGATTGACTTCAAGAGGCCCAACAGAGCTAACCAAATCTTTGTGTTGGCTGGATGTGGTCAGCTAATGATCCATGTTTAATGTATGACAGCCCTGACTTAACATAAGCAGAAACTCTTACTATTATCAACTTTGGCTTCAGTCACATAGTGTGTGAGTGTGTGTTATTTTACTATTTATCAGTCTTATGGCAACCAGAGCGTTTAAGCGCACATATCCAACTTAAATAGAAAGATGACTTAAAGGCTTAGCAGTCCTTAAAGGAATGCACATCGCCCGCTGCCTTTTATGCCAGAATTTTAGACTAAGATCATTTCATAATCAGAAATGACAAAGCAACAGTTCTTTTGATCAGATCTTCAAAATAATGTGCAATATCACAAGATGTCGTGCTCAGAGTGTGTGTTGTGAATGACTCTCAGCAACTACCACATCCAATTTTAGGTCAATATCTGTAAAACTGACTGAATTTTAGTGATTTGTGTTTTCTAAAGTCTGCTAGCTGTGGCAGCCATCTTCAATTGGGTTGGGTCCTAAAGTTAATCAGTTGTAGAGGTAAATGAAAGAATTAATTCCTGAAAGTTGAATTAAAATTTGTCCAGTGGTTCAGCAGATATTTTGGTAAAAGACAGACACACACACTTCTCCTTTAGGTTGCGGGTGATAAAAAAACACCCAGGACTGATGCATAAAAGAGTGTGTCTGTTATGATAAAAGCATTTGTGCCCATAATGTGTGTGTGTGTGTGTTATATGCACAGCTATTGGAGCACTTTGCTTTAATGGGTTTACATAAATGGGAATTACAAAGGTCAATGAGCCAACCCGCAGAAACTTTAACACACATTGTCCTTATTGTTGTATTAGTGTGTTAAGCGACTCAGCAGGGGCATGTCTTTAACCGCCATGGACAAATGAACTGGCCCCACTGCGTTTGGTTTTCTAATTTTGTGGGCTTCAAGATGATTTAAAAGGAGGTTTGCTATTTTTCACCCAATCACAGCACATATCCAGAGAGAAAGCATCATTCAGAATGTAGGTCAGCCGTTAAGAAAACTGCAGATCGGTCCTGCAGTGGATCAATGCAAACACACCCACTCACATACCTCCATCTCTCTCTCTCTCTCTCACACACACACACACACACACACACACACACACACAATGCTGACTCTGAGCCTCCAAACGGCGACCACTTGTCATCTCGTGCACTCTACAACAATAGATGCACTTAAGGCGCGTGCGCACTTTCCGCACGTGCGTAAACGCTCATAATTGACCATAATGTAATTGATAGTTTCCCTGCTGAAACTGCCGCACCACACTGGCTCCAGATTCTGCTGCCAAACCGACAGGAAAAGAAGGAGCTGATTCAACACTTGCCTTTTTGCGCATTGAGGTCTGGATAATCTGTGATTAACTTCCATCCACGTGGTTGTAAATGAATAAATAAATAAAACACTAAAGTGACACACAACGACCTTTCATTTGAGAGCAGCCACAATAGCCAGCCGTTCCTCGGCGCAGCTGTTGGAGTTTTATGAATGAGAAGCCGCTGCTCATTTTTACGCACCGGAACCTCAGCTCAGCACATTCACACTCCACACACACACACACACACATCACATTTAAAAGCAGTGTCACCAGTGTGTTAATTAGCTTCTCTTCCGGCTCCCGCAGTCCCATCATCTATCTACCCGGGCTCTGCTCTCCTCCGTTTACCTTGACAGAAAGTGCATTGTCCTCCTCCCCGCGCGCTGCTGCCGCGGAGCCGGGAGCTGCAGCATTTTCCCGTTCAGCACGCGCCCGCTCATTTCTGCTACCATCCACCTTTGTTGCCGTTTAACACATCCCTCCTCTGTATGCGTCTGACTGACTGGGAAAGAGGGAGAACCCTCTGCTGATAACCGAGGAGCCGCCTGTTAAGAGTCGGCCAGCAGCGGTGGACTGACCCGCTCCCGCAGTGCCGTTCCGCTCAGCCTCACACACACACGCTGCTGAGGGGAGGGAGGCGATGAGTAAGGGAGGGAGGTAAGACAGAAAGGCAACACCCCAAATTCCTCCTCCTCCTCCTCCGTTTCACTGATCCCGAGCAGCTGTGCCTGTTGCAAAGAACCGCACAGAGGTTTCAGAGCGCATTCAGCCGCAGGAGTTATCATTCCACCCCACAAAAAGCGACACGTCAAAGACCTTTCCACTCTCTTAAATCTTTAAAACCACGCACGAGACGCAGCCCACTGACTCCACTTACCCAGAACCCTGCTACAGTGGACACACTGTACTTTAATAGAAGAGTAATAACTTTATTTAGCCCAAAACATGTGACAGTACATTCTACAGCCTAAGTGCTGGACCACATCTTTATAACATGGAAAGAGAAAAAGTTCAGATTTAACAGCTGCGCAGTTGCTAATTGTGTAGCCTTTGCATTTTGCTCATAAAAAACAAGAGTCATTATTATTCTGTAAAGTAGGCCTATCCATAGCTTTAAACATGCATTTAGTTGGAGTTTGGTTGTCATAACAATAAAGTGCAACATTAATTGGAATCAATACTGAAAAGTATGCCTGGTGCAATCAATATTACTTAGCTGCGAACAATCAAATAATACATGGATACTGTATATATTTGTGGTCTATTTGTTAGTAGTTCTATTTTAAAATTTTTGTACATAGAAAAACATTCTCTAGTTAGATGGTACTGTTTGCTCTGAATGGAACTACATATAATTTTATTGTAGGCTACATTTTGTACAACGATAAAGTGTTTGATTCTGATTAATTTAGTTAGCTTTTCGGGGGGGGGTTAAATATTTTCTATTTTTTAAAATACACTCCATGTTATGATAGAAGTGTGTGTAAAGTACTGTACGTGTGACAACCTACAAAATAAACTAGTAATCCATTAATACAAGTTTGTGGCTTTTAATCACCCTGCAAAAACTTAGCAGATAAAAAAAAATAAATAAATGCAGTAAGTTGGTGGTTCACTTTTTAGATTTTTCATGCATCTCTCTATTCTTGTGTATGTCACTAACCCGAAGACTGTTCTCACACAATGCCCTAATCTGTGGATTTTAACATAAAGAACTGAATAATCTGAGTTTCTTGATTAGTGAATGTCACTTCTACTGTAAATTGCCATGAGTAGTTATTACAGTATGAACATGTCAGTCAAAGACTTTCCATTTCTTGTGATGATAAATAAATATTGAATAAGGGTGTGAAGACAGGGGAAAAACAAGAGACAGTTGGCATCGCTCAGAAAAAAAAATACATATCTTTTCTACTTCACACAAAATTTTCTACAGTCACTAAACAGAACAAATGTTGGCCAGTAGCCAAACCATCGGTGCCACAAACAGACCTCCATCAGGATGTAATGAAGTGGGGAGGTTAAATGACTCCAATGTTGCTATTGTGACAGAGTGTGTGTTAGGATGTTGGAGACTTGCAGAGCAATAGATTGGGTATCATGTATCCACTCCCATGAGCTCTGCCCCCTCACAACATCCAGTGGTGTTTAAGTACTGAGTGGAACCCTGTGAATAGATCTGTCTGTCTGCTAGTTCGGTTCAATAAGTGACTGAAGGGTGAGTGAGACACACACTGGGAGAGGAGAGCAGAGGAGAGGGGGGGGAGATAGAGATAATTAACACTGTCCTTCTATTACAGAGATATAAAGAGTGTGAGTTCTCGAAAGACGAGAGAAAAAAAAAGAAGACCAAATAGATAACTCCCACAGAGTGAAAACAAAAAGATTCATTAACACGCTCTTTGTAAATGCAAAGGGAACAAAGATGGGATTCTGCTGCTCACTCGTACCATGCAGTGCCAGGTGGGCACAGAGTGTGTGTGTGTATTTGGGGGTCTGACTGGCATGTTGGCCTGCTGAACTGCAGGTGTATAGAGCTGCTGCCACTGTTGTTGCCTAGCGTTACTAATAAACAGCAACAAAAACCGCCGTTTCTTTGTATACACACACACACACACTCCCACACACACTAAACTGCACTCCCACATTCGCACAAATGCTTTCAATCCTCCTTAAGTCCGTGTGAGCTTTATGCTTTTATTTATGTCAACTTTCATCCGAGTTTCTGGAAAGGCCACTTGGACGGCGTTCCGTCTGTCTGGCAAGCTTTGACATCAACCTCTGACTCATGTCCAGGCATGCCATCAGTCTCCCGCTCTGTTCGTTCCCTTGCACTCATCAAAGAGGGTCTCTTCTTTTCACTGCAAGCCTCCTTTTCACTCTGCGTCTCGGGGCTTGTTTCGAAGGTCCATGTGTGAGTAGGTGCAGCATAATTAGGCGGTGATGCAACAGCGTAATGACAGTGCACAGGCAGGGTCACCTGTACGACCCTGGGAACCTGTCACTCCTCCGCAGATGAAAGAGGCGGGAGACCTGGGAAAGCTCATCCTTCTTATCAGAGCAGGAACACACACAGACACCAGGATGCACATGCAACACTTGCTTGGACACATACTGAATATAAACAGATATAAATTAGCCCCTCGAGCAGACATATATCAACCCAGAGCACTCGTCTTATCTGAAGCCAAGTTTTGACTGTTGGTTTAGCTTTGAACGTCTTTCAGATTATCAGTTAAAAACCTCCTCGCTACAACACTTCTCTCTTCCTGTCCACACTCAGTCACTTTCACATTTATGCAATCAGTGTTTGACAAGTTTCATTTTTGTGCTGCCAGAACCCCACTGCAAATACATGTTATTTGATCTTCTCCAGCATATACAATAATGTGCAGAAGTCTTGAATCAGCCCTCAGGTTGCTGGTGACACAGTGCCAAAGGATTTCATTTAAAATGAGCTCTGAGCTGGGCTGTCTGTTATCTCTGGAGCTTAGAAGCTATTTTATGTCTTGACAGTCTATAGGGTCTGAGTGAAGTAGCTTAACTAAGGAACATTTTTCTAAAGATAGTCAGTTCCTGGACAGAAATTAGTAAGAAAAGTGGTAAAGGTTTAACAGGAAATATTGATCAAGTAAGTCTGACTCCATAAAAGTGAAACATAATTTTAAAATTATTTACTGCACTTACTGTGTTCTCAAATATCAAATTATTACTAAAATAAATTTAAACTGAACACGATTTATGTTAAAGTTGTGTCAGATCTGGCAGTTTCTCACAGAAAAAAAACTGAGGGAGACCTTCCATTGAAATAGAAGTACACTTTTATTAACATTTGAAATGAATGAGTGCTAAGGTTTAGACAAAAGTGTTTTTTTTTTCTCTTTACTTTTGTGTTGTTTTCAAGCTTTCAATCATGATCACACAACAGCCTCAGGAGACGCCCAGAACAACTTTAACCATCTCACCCACTATTTGTAGCTTTCTGATCCGTTATTCAGCATGTGAGAGTGGATCAAGTTGCTGCAGCTTCTTAGTTACAGTTATCGTATTTACAACCGAAGGAGTCACTAACAACAACTCTTTTCCCACAACCTGTTTCATCTCGTCATTCTGTCATTAAAGCACAAAGATGCAATGGGCAGGAATTTTGCAGCACCTCTGAGCCAGCAGCGAAGGTAATCTGAGCGCACAATGAAATCGAAGGGAGGACGTTAATGCCAAGAGCAAGACGTTTAACGCCGCTTTCCAGGGAATGAGATGCATAGCACTATAATTCAATCAATTTGTTAAAGCGGCAGAATTCTGTAAATGAGTCTTTGTTCTTGTTTACTGGAAGGTTTCTCGTGGCTTAGTTTAGTCATCGTCATTTCCAGCATCATGATATTCTGACCTGACAGTTAAAATGTGCCCTGAGCGAGCTGTAATCGTGTGAAAAATTCAGGCAGTTAAAGATATGTTTTCTGCATGTTTCAGCTGGTTCGGCAAGGAGTCAGAGAGGCTTCTCAGTCACAAACACGACGTGGGACACACACATACCTGTAAGCAAAGAGGCAGTCATAGGGAAAAAAAAAAACAATAGAAAAAAAGATTTTAAAATTCTATACACAAACAGAGAGTTAAGATTTAAGTTTAATGACATTTGACTGTTTTTATTTATTTTTTTATTTTTATTCAAGCCCGTTGAGAAAAGGCAATGCAATAATTGTGCTCAGTCCAATTATTCACAAACAGCAGACTAAGTTTTGAAAGGTCTGAAGGAAAACCTCGGAGCTACAGACTCACTCCTGAACAACAAAAGAAGCTGTAAGACTTGTGAAACTACATTTTTTGGACATATTGGAAAAAGTGCTGCCACTTGTGTCTGCAACTGGGGATAATTGTAGGTCTTTCAACTCTGCTCTTTCAGGCTTTTTTTTTTTAGCTTTTTGGGGGTGCATGCACTCCAACAGCACAAGAGTCTAAAGAGCTACTCCTGTGGTTAATTGAGGGACCCTCCATGTCAGGACCACTAAAAGAATCTTATTAGACTTTTGACTGGAAAGAAAAAGAAAAAAAAAACCTTCTGTCATGGTTAGATTTGTTGAGGGGAACCTTTTTCAAGGCCTGACTTAAAAAAGTGCTTTACCTTTTAAAAGACAAAGAGGAGAAGAAAAAAAACTTCAAATGCTACTCAAGAGGTTTCTACAGCTTTTCAGCCTGTGTCTCCTTAATGAGAATATTTCCACTGCTGGGAGAAATTGTACATACTTGAAAGGATGAGATTAGGAGATGGTGTAATGGGGAGAACAGGAAGGGAGGACAATGACAGGGAGCAGAAAGAAAAGTGTGTGACTAATGTCGAAACAGCTCTAGAGAATAACACGGTGGGAGTCAATGGGAGGGAAGCAGGAGCGATTCTTATGCGCATTAGGCCCCCCCATCACACCCACTGTTAAATTTCCAAGGCATGGCTTTAGCATGAATATTGCATGGTGCATGTGTGTGTGTGAGTGCATATAGGGTAGATCTAAAGCGGCTTCTAGCAAAAGCTTCCTAACCACAGAGTTTCATTTACCCCCCATAGATGAACTCAACGCATTTTCTAAGGACTGTGCAGATGTGGGAGGGAACGAAGGAGGAGGAGGAAAGTGTGTACTTCAGGGCGTTGAGTGGGAGGGGGTCTTTTATTGTGGGAACCAATCCTCCAGGCAATGAACCTGATAATTTCTAAAGAAGGTTTTCTCACAATCGCATGAATTGCACTAATTTTTCTCCAGAAATAAAATGATGAAAAAGAGAAAAAAAACACACAACAAATTCAGATCATAGGTCAACTGTCTGTGTATCATCAAACTGGAACAAACTTTTAAATCAAATTAATTTTACATAGGAACACTGTCTAATATTTTAAAAAGTGGTAATATTTTTCTGTTACAACATCTCCTGTATATACCTCATAAAACGTCTATAAAGGGTTAATTAATCAGAACAAATGTAATATCAACTATGGATTGTTTTCTTGTTTTAAGAAAATAAACTGAATTCCGTTAAGTTACACTGAGATTTAAATTCAAAAAAAGTTAAAAACCAAAAAAAAAAAAACTACACTTCTATTCTGTAGCTGAAGACATTTCACTTCTAATCCGAGGAGCTTTTTAAATTCAATTTTATGAATTGAGAAGCGAAACATCTTCAGCTACAGAAAAAAGTCCAGCTGTCTTTTGGCTTTTAACCTTTTTTGGATTTACCATGTCCTGAATGACTGAAAATCTACACCAGCACTGAGATTAAAACTTTACAGGCCTTTTTTTTAAAGGTTTATTGCCATATCAACTTTTTTTGTTGTTGTGGTCTTCATGGTCTAATGATGTGTTCCACCCTGCAGAGGCTCAAACACAAAAAGGTTTTGTTCACTGAATGATGTCAAGTCTATGGTTGTCATCTACACGTGTTAGTTTAGTGTCGTGTTCACCACCGGCTGTTGGTTTCGGGTCGTTTGCCCCTTTTCCTCTCCTGCTGTAGGTCAAGTGTGGTTTCATCTTAGGAAAATAAAATAAAGAGTGAATTTAAAACATCTCCAGGAAGAGCAGGATTCATCTTTATCCTCTAAGGAAATTAAGTAAGATTGGCCAAATGTTGTGACATCTTGACCTCTGTAAATTGAAGAGCTGAACCTGCTCACACTTTGTTGCTTTCCTTTGCAAATATGGTTTATGTTGTAACATATCTCTCTGAACTATGTGGGGGTCCTGGACCTCTCGACCTCTCTGTTGCCCACCATAAAATCTTCTTGTCCTTGCAGAAAATCCCTGACTTCTCCTGTGCTTTTCAAAACTATGCTGGTAGGAAGCCAAGGATTAGGAGGGATTTTGCCATAGCATCTCTTGAAGGATTTACCAAGACTCAACATGCTTGGAGAAGGAGGGGTTACCTTGGCAGCAGGAGAAGTAACCCTTATATATATAAAAAAAAGAAAGCAGTGTTTTTGCAACTGGCACATGACTGCAGTGAGAGTTCAAGGCAGCCAAATACATGTTTAAGGCATAAATATACATGTATATTATTGTGGCCTACTTTTAGTAGTAACATTTTGTGCTCATATAAGATTTAGCCAAAAACTTTTTTCAAAATTTTCTGTCTTCCAAGGGAAAGTGGGAGAATAATTGTAGTTCCCAAGCTCCAGTCCAGAACATGTTTTTGTTGCTCAACAGTATGTTTCACAATCATGAAATGGAATGAAGTCAAACTAAAGAAACTTCTTCCAACAGCTGACAGCAGATAACGATCCATCTGTAGGTGTGTAACTACATTAATACAGCCCTTAAAAAGGAAGTTATAAGACTGTATATGTCACTTCAGAATAATAAATAGCATCTGATCTAAACCAGATCCTAAAAGTAGGCAACCTCAAATGAGCAGCTCACAAACTGCTTTACTCTTTTACAAAAAACAAATCAAAACACAGGAACAGTGTGTGAAAAACAGAGCACATTTTTAAGACTACCAGAGGATTTAAAAAGGTAAGCAGAAGCCAGTTGCTGTTAATCAAGAGGTCCCTGTTATCTGACCATCAGCAAGTGTGAGCACCTTTGTTAAAGCACACGTTTTCTGGCCTAAATTATCCAAGTGTGTGTTACACACGAGATTAGAAAAGCAACTGTTGCTGCCGATCAATCTGGAGGGAGGTTTTAAGCCCATTTCCGAAACTGTTTGGCAACCTTCAGCTTGTTTACAGGAGGAAAAAAAAAACATTCACAAGAAGTGCAAGTGTTCCCAGGAGTGGATGTCTCAACAAGTTATCCCAAAAGTCAGAACATGATAATGATAAAAATCTCAAAAAGCCTAACAAGCCAAACTATACAATACTTGTTAAAGTCAAAGTTTCTAATTGTTTAATTGATGCATGGATCCTTACAGAGGATGTACTTTATTTTGCACACAATCATAAGAAAAAATAAGCTTATTTATCAGTGAAGTTTACTGAATTTAAACAAAAAAAAAAACAATGCCTCAACAATTCAGAATGTGCTTTGTTTAATAAGAGAGCAGGTCACTAATTTAGTACCTTGAGGAAGGTAAACTATGTAGTTTAAAATGTCTCATTGTGAACACAATAGAATAAAAAAGTATAAGAGAATTATTATTAATAAAACAGGAGGTTTGTAGGTCACAAAATCCTTTTGAATGCTCATATGTTGTTCTCTAATAAATCATTGTCTGTGTTTTTGTAGTTATGTGTGTGCTTGTGTGTGGATGTGTGTTTATATGTGAGTACAAGAAGATGTGTGTTTGTGCTACTTTAGCAGACAAACAGATTAATGTCATTATTGTTTGTCAGCAGCACCCTGTTGTTATCTCTGGATCCGGTTACATCATCCCTGAGAAAAATAGCCAGACAGATGAGCAAAATATTCAAATGCTAATTCAGCAGATTTGTATAAGCTCTAACTATCACGTAACGTGAAGTGTTGGCTTTCATGCTTAGTCAGCTGAAACTCAAACCGAAAGGCCCAGCAACGGAGGGACAAAGACATCTCCATATAACTCTGTTTATATATGCACATGTGATAATGTGGAAGGGGCTAATTAATTATTACAAATGGGGGTTTTTGTGTGCTGCAGTATGTTCGTTCTCTGGTGCTCAGCCTACACGTGCTGAAACAAAGAGAGTGTGCTCTTCTCTATTCGATCAGGTTTTCTTTGTAATGACAGGAAAAGTAATTGATTACATGCCACAACAAGCAGACAGAGCCAAAGGAGCACTGCACAGAGACAGAGAGGAGCAAATACACACTACATACCCCACCCCTGAACTACATCTCTGTCTCATCGCAGGGCCACATAGTGACAAACGAGAAAACCATTCATGCTCTCACTCTCACTTTGTCATGATGTGGCATTTAGAGAACTCAGAATGCAGACAATTATGTGAAAAAATAAAATAATTGCAAAATAACACGGCAGCAAAACAAACTACAGAAGCACAAAAGGAGCAGGAGACACTGATGACTAAAAACACAGCGGCTGCAACAAGAAAGCTGGCAGCACCAACGGCTGGCAAACAACTGGATTTGACAATGATCCAGGCAGCAGACATGGGACACAGGGGAGTGGAACTGAACAGCAAGGAAGGCAAATGACTGGGAGTTAAACTGGAAACATGTTAAACACAGGACGATGGTACAAACAAAAGGCACAGCAAATTAATTAGAATCAATCACAAAACAAACACAAACATCCTAGGATCATGACACCAAGTGACAATTTAGAGCTACCAATTAACCTGTCATGCATGTTTTTGGTCTGTGGGAGGCAACTCACACATGCACGGAGAGACCATGTAAACCTTAACAAACCTTCAACCTTCTGGCGATGATCTACGCCATGCCAGTCAAGATGTTAAAGGTGCTCAAACAATTTAACAAAAAGAACAATATGAGGGTTCAGTGTCATGAAAGAAATAAGTTCTATAACTATAAAACAGCAGACTTAAACAATACAAATACTGACCTACTTGTAAAATTCACATCAGACATTCACATACTACAAACAACACTGAAAATAAACAATTTTTTACCTTTTTCTTATGTGTTTTTTTAATCTGCCTTAAAGGTTTGTGAGAGTCATATTCTCTTGCTTGCTGTTGTTTTAGGGAGGGGGTCTGTAACTTGACTGCAGTATGAGTCATAGTGTAAAGATTTTGGAGGCAAGATGACCTACATGTGTTCACCGAGGATCACATTAGGTGGAGCTCTGCAGCGAGAGGCTGAACAAGTCGATCACCAGTAAGAAGAGTTCATTAATCACAAGTGTCAAACTGAATCAGGTTCTCTTTTGTGTGCACACTTGCGAGTAAGGTCTTGTGTTTGGCCAGTAGGTGAGGCCAGAGTACAGAAGGATTAAGCTCAACCTAAAGAAAAACTCTGCTCCTATACGCAAACACACCCGCGCGCTCAGATAAAACACACATTCGGAGGAGTATGGTCTTCATTAACTGCACACATGAACCCATGCACCATTCGAGGTGAGGTTTAAAAGCAACAACAAAGCCTGTTGAGTTCCACTGCATTTAAAAGTGCCTGACCATCAGATAAGGGTCACCTCCGAACCTTCAATCAGACCAATGTTTAGTCACAAAGCTGAAGTAACGGCTGATGACATCTAAACCCATTTCAGGCATCATTTCTTTTCAAAACACATGACTTCTCCATTAAAACGCGCTTATTTCTGTTTCACTTCCCTGTGCAGAACTGACACATCAGAGAAACCAGCTCAGTTCTGTTTTTTTTTTCTAGAAAGCACATGGCATCAAATCCAAACACTTCAGCCAGCAGACTTCAGGGAGCTGTGCATGCGTGTGTGTTTGTCTGTGCTCACCAACAAATGTTTTCATAATTCAGGCACTTAGTGCAGTGAACCAGCTTGTCCTGCCTTGTAACCATGGCGACCCTGTGTTTACTAATGGGAGGCTGCCGAAGACGGCTGCTCTTCCATCCATGAGCTGAAGCGTCTGCACCAAGCGGGGCAGAAAATGAGCCACACACTCGTGTAATTCTCGACATGCGTGCGTGGCCATTATCACCCCTCAACCACCAACAATGGAAATTAATACTGTTTTTGAAAACCACGTGGGTTCAAAGCCCTCTCAGAGTTTATTTTTATCTTGAAGTTTCATGCAAGATTTGCTGTACTTGTAATTAAATATTTTTACCATCATTTTATCGATACTTGTGCTTAAGTTGAGGATCACAGCTTAATATTCCTTATATCAACACAGGTACTCACTCCAAGGAAAATAATCTGCTCATAGTCTCCCCCTCTGTGTGTTTCCTGGTAAAAAAAAAAAAAATGACGTGTGTGTGTGTGCGTGTGTGAGTGAGTGAGACTGTGAGGTGACCCTGGGAGCTTTCTGGATCCAGATGGAGGTGGAATTCAGCAGACAAGCAGAGGCCCCAGTAAGAAAAGCACAGGAAATAGAAATCTGACAGAAGGGATCATGACTCAGTCTGTGTGTGAGTTTACAGGCAGCCAGGTCACGGTCTCGTCATGGTAAGCTCACCTTAGCGTGTGAGTGTGAGTCATGCCTTAACCTTCAGTGAGTCACAGTGAGTAAAAAGTTAAATCTCACAAATTAAAACCTGTTTATGGACCAATATCCAATAGTCTTCTCATCTAGTCTCTGTGTGAGAACAAAGAGATGGGACACAGAATGTTTGTGTTTGAAATGTATGATGAAGAAATGTATGTATGATGAAGAATATATGAAGAGAAACCCTGTGTAATATAGTGGACTGTGACCTGTGCATGACACTGGTAGTGTCTAAATACATAATGAAGCAGGATGTGTAAAAATTATGAGTTAAGAGTGAGTACTCAGCAGGAAACCTCCCAGTCAACAGGACAGGGAGGGGGAACTTAAGAAATGAAAGGAACAGCAGCACCAGTCTGCCCTCTAGTGGTGTAAATTTAATTAGTAAATGATGCACAAAGCAAACCATTTGTAGCCTAAATCTGCATCACACAGACATTCTTTTGTCTGTTAGAGTGTGAGTGTATTTTTGTATGCTTGTCATTTTTATTTCTCTTGTTTTTCCTTCCTTTGTCAACAAATTAAGTCTTTTGCTTTGCCTCCTCACACAAAAGATAACTTAACGATGCACAGTGACTTGGAGATCTGAAACATATTACCGCTTCAGGGATTCAAACTGTGCTTCAACGGATTTTCCTGTGACTGGGGGTGCATTTTTGCGGTTACCATGGAGATGTGAAGCCAGCGATGTGAGCGCCCAGAAAGGGGCTATTTTAGTTTACTTTGACAAGGTCTACAGCTGACAAACACACTTCCAGACTCCCAGTTTACAATGAAATAATGTGTTTTTGTTCACAGTGCTCAGAGTTGATCAATAACGCATAATGTTGTAGCTTTTAGCTGTGCTGAAATTATTGCGTCAAATCTCATAATTTTCCCCAGCAGATTTCCCAAAGCTATTTTCCTCTGTTTTGTACTGATGGGATTCTAATTTTTCTTCTTGTGGGGACACAAGATGTCACAAAATCATCATCTGTCTTCTTTAATAAGCATCATTCTAACCTAGTGCAAGCTCCAACTGGTCTCACTGCTTTTTCCGATTAAGTTTTCAGCCTAGCTTTGCCAGCAGTTTCTGCTGAGTGAACATTGTGAGGAAGGGGTGTTCGTCATGGAAGCCTGATGGCAAAGATAGCAAGTCTGCAGCTGAGTGACAGTATGATCTCCGCGAGGCAGCTTGATAATGGTGACAACACTCTCTGACTATGCCAGAGGGCAACTTTCAGATAACAACAGAGCTGCACACGGAGGGGGTGGGGGTTTCTACAGCTGAGAGTGTCAAACTAACACACTGGGGGTGTGGGTTCTAAAGCATTAAAGACGGGCTGATTACTGGATCACTGGATTTGTGCTGTGTGATGACAACTCACCCATTCCCCAGATCATCAATGTCATCGTCGTCGTCGTCATCCTCATAGTCATTGTTGGGGTTCTTCCCACCCAGATCGCTGTCGCTGAGGTAACCCCCCTTCAGCAGGGACGGGTCAGCGTCTTCCAAGTCTTCAATGAGACGGATACTCGAGGTGTGGCTGATCCGGAGGGGGATGTCTGACGGGGCGTTACCCGTGGACGGGGCATCACCTGCCTGCAGGCGTGGGCTCGCTTGACCCTGGCGCCATGACAGCGGAGAAGAGCGATTCGACAGACTGGAGACAGAGAAGGCAGCGGCTTCATCACTGTCATAGTTTATGGTCCCCTCGATGCAGCTACAGAATAATAAAAAAAGAGACAGTTATTATTAGTTATTAATATTATCCATATTGTTATAATATTACATACTGAAAAGGTTGGGTAAGAAAAACAGACAGTGAAAGGGAATGCCTTTCATTTTCTCTTTTATTCTTATTTTATTCAGAAATGCTTGAGATCTATTTTCTGTATCCAAGCTCTTTCCCCTTGCTCACATTTTATCCCCATTTCTCTGAAACTTCACGTTAAGAAGCCACACACAGATTTTCGAAAGGCTCAGGGATTATTTGGGATGTGGATGTGCGCTTGCAACAAGCACATTTCAGGATATTCCTCCGGATACTGACAATATGCATCTATTTGAAGTGATTTTCCTGTCAGCAAACACTGCTCTCTGCTCCACATACAGCTTAAAAGTGCATACAGGATCAGTTTTATGCTTGCAAACATTTGAATGCATCTCCAAACGTCACACGTGTTTCCTGTGCCAAAGCAGCGCAGCACATCACTCCTAAAGCGCCTGAGAATGATGAGAATTAGCATATTAAAAGTTACAAGCGCTCAAACTGTGTGACAGCGGGTGCATTAAAATTAATCCTGTCTGCAGGATACAGAATCATCCTCACAAAAACCACCAATAAAGACTTTTCTGAATGAAAGGCTTCCTGCAAACATAAAACTGGGACAAAGGAAGAGAAACTAAGCAGAGAGAAAGGATGCTTTCACTCTTTGACACATTTCCTGGTTGGTAAATATACCCAACATAACAGGTAAATAATGTATAAGCAAAACAATTAGCTTTTTAACAAATCGTTTTGTATAATTAATGCAAATCTCCCCACTCCAAACACTTGGTTTTCACAGGAAAGTACTGTATGCACGACATGCTGTGTGCACATAAAACTTTCATGGATAGGTTGAAGGTCTCCAGGCAAAATATGACTTCAGTAACTCAAGGTTGTTACGGGACAATAAAAGTATGAATGGCAAAGGAAACGTGTTCCAGCAAGGAACCATCTGCTGAGTTACTCTGCGAGTGGAGAGCTCCCACTGAGGGACAGAGATGGGAGGCATAGCAGGGGACGCGTAGACGCAGAGACGGAAGGGAAGCTTTCAAGGACAAAAATAACCGAAGACAACATTGAGCACGAGCGAAAACCAGTCCGGGAGGAGGAGGAAGGAAGAGGACGTAAACACCCTTTCATTTAGTCAGTTAGAGCCTACTTGTCTGTAAGGGGATTTGAATGTTGTTACCGTCTAACAGGTCAACTTTCAGCTAATCCTGCATCAGTTTCATATTAACTGACTCAAAGAAAGAAAAGAGCTGAGCGGGTGGAACATGTCTAACAGTGATGTTGATCTGAGTTCCAGCAAGACACATTACACCTAACCCACACACACACACACATGATATTAGTCATGTCAGGAAGAACCATGTTGTTGTGGGGGTAATGTACTTGCCTGTGTTTTTGTGTGCGTACACAACTGATTCACTTTGGGAGTTAACCCGATTGAAGATGGTCGCCTTAGCAGACATAAAAATGACTCTAATTCAGCTAGTTTTACAGATATTAAGCTAAAAATTGGTGCGGTGGTAGCTGAGAGTCATCCCAAAACACAAACTCCAAGCAAGTAGATTTTTGTTTGGAATGTTGGCATACAGGGTTGTGGGTGATATGCACTCCTTTAAGGAATCCTACTTTCATGTTGTTTTTGATTATAGTTGAGAAAGATATCTTTGGTTTATGGTGTAAGCCTGATATTTATTTTTATTTAATAAATGTATCTATTTACTACTTCGTACATAATGTTGATACTTTAAGAAAACAAAAACTGATTTCACTGACTCTATTTGTGCAGTCTTGTGTTTGTGTGTGGCTGACCTGCGGCTGAGCTGAACCCCTCTTAGGCTGGTCATGGTTTCCTCCAGGTTCTGACGAAGGTCCAGAACATTTTGCACGGTTCTTTTCCTCTGCGACTCTGGGTCTGTAGGGGTGCAAACACAGACAGCAAAGACACTAATTACCTGCTGACGCATTTAGTAAAACATATGCACAAAAGTTTGGAGAAAGGGTTTGACAAAACAACACCAAACATGGAACAAGATTTGAAAATCTGGTAAGTGCATCTTTGTTTCTCCCATTGCCTGTGTCAAAGATAAAAGCACATTTAATCCCTACACCTTCTGGCCAAAATGCAGAATTAGGCATCAAAACAAGATCTGGAAAAAAATTCAAGACACAAGAAATTGTTTAAAAGAGGTTTTTTAATTTTACTATTATTTAATTTTTTCAACACAAATTAAAGTTACTGCACTTGTAATCGCAGAAGTGTAGGCATGAGTAGCTTTCTCGATAACAGCAGAGCAGCATAAATAAAACATAACGCAGACAGATAAAACAACAGGAGGAGAACATTAAGCCCATGGAGGTGTCACTCTCCTGTAATGCTCAGTTAGTGCACAGTCAGCTGAAGTACTGGACATGAATGGATCACACTTCTTCACCTCTCTAAGCACCCTAAAGACATTAGTCTGGGGCTTACATTGTGTCTTTTTGTTGAAAATTGAATGAAACCAAAGAAAAATACAAATAAAAATCCTGAACTTTTTTTTAATCAATTTAAACAGCATTAACACAATTTGGGCTTAAGGTTTTGATTTTATTGTGAAATATTTGAAACTACTCACACTTTTGTTGCTGTCACAAGAAACTGATAACGTTTTTTGCTCACATTTAGACAAAGCTGAGCTCCTCCTTTTATGTGTACAACAAAGAATAATTCAAACACAGATAAAAACTGTCATCAGTAACTATTCAGGACATCTAGGCTGCCTCTTGTGACCTTCACCTTTGCTCTCCCTAATTCTCCAGAGTGTGTTTTTGTGAATAAATGAAAGGACGGTAACAGAAGTGTTATGAGGACCAGATTTGAAGCTGTTTATCCCTGAGGTTGCGCTCAATAGACCATTAGCACGAGCCAGCTGACTCCCAAACAAGGACAGCAAAACAACAGTTTAACCAAGGGACACAGGCAGATGACAACATAAATGAAAGGTCTTTTTTTAGGATCACAACGTTGACCTGGATACTGAGTTTATTCCTACTAGACCTCTTAAAATGTGTTGTTCTTTGACTCATTTCACTTTTCTTCATGTCGGTAAACGTGTTCTGGCTGTAGAACCTGACTGCACTCACACAGAAGCAAACAATATCGCCAACAAACAATCCTATAAAGACGTGCAGATGGTTGGTGAGGAGGAGAACGGGGAAAGGTCATCCTAATAAGAGGGAGGAGGGCAAATCCTGAGCAGCCAGAGGTGTCAATCTCAACAACAGCTGCACACTAAACACATACACACATTTGTATAAACATAAAGACAATTTGACAGGCTCTTGCACTGAGCCCAACAAATAAAATTGCACTGATTTTCCCTCAAAGAGGAAAAACAATAAATACAATTGATTAGGCAGCTTGGGGGGACACGTGGAACAAAAGGAGACACGATGAATGCAAACCTGCAGCTCAAACACACACATGCACACACAAAATGTCCAAAAACAGAAATGGGAGTTGCTAATGAGACCAGTGCTGGTGCACACTGTGGAATATCAAGCTTTTAAAAGCCACTTTTTGGCTTTTAAATGTTCATGTTAGGGTAAAGTTTAACAGGAACAAAGACCCTCTGTCAGAGGCAAAGTCTGACACACACACAGGCTTTAATTGGGAGGTTTTAATTACCCTTAAACAGCAGCTTTGTTTAACAATGGCGTCTAATTGATTAGATACGGTGTGTGTTTCTGCGTGAGCCCGTGTGTGTGTGTGTAACTGGATGTCTGTGAGAGACTTCCTGTCCCGCCTGTGCCCTGGCCTCGATGTTCCCAGCTGGCATTTTTTTTTTTTTTTTTTCTGGGGTTGGGAATTAGGGATGCAAATATCCCTGTCAAGGCCTGGGAGCTCCCCTGAGGTGAAAATGATTTATCTGGTTTAAACTGATTGTGTGTTTCTGTTGCATATGAGTATTTTTTTTTGTCTATCTGCTGGTAAATCTCCACCTGTCTCTTCTGGATACACACACACAAACATGATCTGAATTGGATAAGAACTCGTCGGAGGTGCCTTGCTTAATGGACAACTCAGACTGAGAGTCAGCATATTGGAGTGATGGTGCTGTTGTTAATGCAGGGTTCTGTCTCTGCGTCATAATTGCAGAGACTGCTCTCAGACAAAACAGAAAATAAACTAACAAAACAACAGAACTCAACACAAAAATAAGGTCAAAGACAGCCATCATTTTAAAAAGGAAAAAAATCCATCAGTTTTTTTAGGTGTAATATTATTAGTATACTAAATCTGCTAAAAAGCCCGCAAACCAAAACCTCCAAACTTAATTCTTTTTTAAGGGACAGCTAAAGACTGATACTTATTTTATTTTTATTGTGGCTCAAAATTAATTAGTGTCCATGTTGTGGCATTTGAGAAACACAAAGGAAGACGGAAGTGGTAAACCCGCTATACAATGCGGCCAGCAGAGAGAGAGAGAGTGTTGGGGAAACAAAAAGGGAGAAACTGCTGTCCACTTGCTTTCCTCTGGGCTCACTTGTCTTCCCTCTCCATTAGAAACAAACAAAACAAAAAAAAAACCTCTCCAAAGACATACTAATGGCCATGTCCTTGGAAGGCCTGTGTGTCATTTTGTGTGCATGCGCTCACGAATGCTTTTTGTGCAGCAACGTCCTTGTTTTATTTGCAAGAACCCGAGTGTGTGTCTTCATCATGGAGAGATTAATTATATAGAATATCACTGAAGAGATGACAAACAGCTTCCATTTCTATTCTTTCCGTCCTTCCCTCCTGAGTTCATCTGTCTACGGTCTGTTCATGTGCATGCACATCTGTCAGTGTCAGCACGGCTGTCCTCAGGCAACAGTCTTACTGCATGACGGATAGATAGACGTGGCCGAGCATCACTGCTTTTACACTGCTTTTACCTCCAAGAATGCTCGTCCTTAAGGCAAATTAGCGGTTTGTCAGCTGCACAAACAGTCATTACAGCATTCCTGACAAGTAACACGCAAATATGTGCAAGTCGGATGTTAAACATTTCTGTTTCTCAAAGAAAAGGTGTCAAGACGTGGAAATATTAAAATCCTAGCATAGCTTAAAGGAATTCATATCGCCTGCCCCTTTCATGCCAGAGTTTTAAACTAACATTACTGTATGATGACAATAGATGGCGTTTTGGAGAGGTAAATGTAGAGCACATGGTAGCACAGGCGTGTGTTGGAATTGCACAGCTTTGTTCGTTCCTTACTTTACATTGTGTGTGTATTTTGTTTGACAGGAGCAGTTGCTTTAGCACTCCTGCTTCCTGTTTTCTCTGTTTGTCTGTGTTTTGACTCAGCTAAGCCCAGCATCTCAGCCTGCAGCTGACCTAAGACAGTTTGCAAAACAGGAAGTATTACAACACACAGCTATTCCTGCACATCTGGACAGGCCGGACAAACATGCGCTAAAGCACCCCAATGTGTATCCACACACACACACACACACTGACGGTCCTTTGCTTGGATGTTGCAACAGGATATTAGGGCTCTTGCAGATCAAGTCTGATATGCAACTCGAATGTTAATGAGCACATGATTGCATCTGAGCACATGCAGCGGTTTTGCCATGATAGAACAATTAGGTGTGTAAATTCATATTTGCAAGGAAGAGAAGCTATAGTGACAGTAATAATAACAACGGAAGAACTATTTAAACTCCAAGAAGATGAGGAACAAGTGGTTGCCTTAGAAACACAGAGGCAGAGTTGTGGACGGTTTTTAACATTATACATAGATCCAGGATTCCACGTGCAACAGTTTAAACCTTCAGACTTAAATCCCCTTAGTGCAGATTGCATCCCCACCAGAACTCGGCTCTCTGAATGTTGACACAAACACAAGCGTCCACACATAAACACTCTCTGCAGATCTCCTTAACTGCAGATCTATCTGCTTAAAAGTCACAGTGCTATCCGCTTATAAGGACTAAGTTAAGGAGGCTTTAAATGACTCGAGAGAAGTTTACTTTCACAAGAAGAAGGTCAAGACCTCCTCAAGGTAAGCTGGAAAGAAGATCTCACTTCTAGTCTTACTCATAAAATGTCCAAACACAAATAGGGATGTGTGAGCGTGTCTTCGTCTGCGCTGATCTGCACTGATCTGCACTGGATAAGACTGACTGTGGCAGAGAAGCTCTAAGATTAAAGATTTGGAAAAAAAAAAAAAAAAAACTTAAATGCACAACCTCTGAAGTTTCATCTCTTTTGCTTCAAATTGTGTGACACACATTTACACAAGCACACCATCACACTTACTGAAGGCAAACAAGCCGAGACAGACCCCGATATGAGGCGATGTTTGGGTGTATTTTAAGTTCAAGAGGCTTGTTTCTTGTGGAACTGTATTTTACAGAATGCTTAAAGCCAGCTGCAGCTCTCCCTTGCAGGCTACACTGTGTGTGTGTGTGTGTGTGTGTGTGTGTGTGTGTGTGTGTGTGTGTGTGTGCGCTGCCTGGACTGCTAATGAGGAAATGGGTGAAACAGAGGAAGTGATAACAACAAGTAAGTGTCTCTGCTAAAATGGTACAAAAAAGCACGTGAACAGATTAAATAGATATTTATGACCCACTTTTTGACCAATAATTTCATTATGTGTGTGTGTGTGTACGATTGTGTTCAACTCTCTGTTAGCATATTATGTCATGAACCAGTACACAGGTTTTATTGAAACTCTCAGAAAGTAACCATGCGATGTACATCAACAACTGATTAACTTTTAGAGTCAACTTGGTTCAAGATGGCTGCCACAGTTACTTGTCTTTAACAAACACAAAATGACTATAACTTAGCTACTTTTTTACAGATATTAAGCTAAAATTTGGTGTGGTAAAAGCTTCCGCATTTTCAGAGCAAATAATGTGTGCAACACAATTGGGCAGCACTCATTTTCCATATTTTCAAGAGTTTCTTGTCTTTTTAGCCACAGTGCTGCAGTACAGGCTACACTGCACAATATATATTGTTGGAACATGATTGACAAATTTAATAAAAAATTTATTAATAAATTTTAAAAAAATCAAGGTTTGTAGTTCAAAAATAAGTTCTTAACAAGGATTTTCTTTGTTTTGTTTATTGTTGCTGATCTGTAAATTTTTTTTATCATTTATGTATTTTGGTTGTCACCAGGCCTGGTCGTAACACAATCACCAGATTGGTGATTAGGTTTTGGCTCCCAATGTTGATTTTGATGGATAAAACAAACAAATATGTCATGTTTTTTTCAGTAGTTCAATATTATTCTGCACCAATTGTGTATTGCTTTTGCTTAAAGGACACCAGTTGTTCATCATACAAAGTTTTAACTTAAATTTTTGACTGACTAAATGAGTAAATACTGACATTATTGTCATGAAGGGGACATTTTGGCAAATAGAAGTCAGTTAATTATGTATTCACCACTTATTTTAATCTAACAGTCTCCTTAAATCAACAAAGAAATTAGAAATATTAGTTTCTTAGTTTCTTGTTACACTTTTCAGCTAAAATGGAAGCTGTGATTGTTCAAGCTAACAACAAAATTGTTCCAAGGCTCAGTCAGATCAGATGAGTGATCACATTTATATGGTTTCTTAAAACAGCCAGTACATTCAGAGAGAGAGATTCATCAGCAACAATGGACACTTTTATCTCAGTTTTTGTGACAGGGAAACACAAATAGAACAGAAACAGAAGAGTTCTAAGTATTTCTTATCACAAGACGACCTGCATGAATCTCCATCTGTCTTTAGTTTCCTCTCTCTCTCTCACATGCAGATGCACATGGAGGGATCAAATAAAACACCAAATTATATGTTTGCTGAGAAGATGAGGTAAGAACCAAATGGTGCAGAATGGAATAAGAGTTAGACACTCAAACTTACACTCTCAGCAGTGATTTTAAATAAACAAAATACTATTTTTTAGAATAGTATAAATTTTTTTATTTTTCCACATGTAATGTTTGAGAATATTAGGCACATTTTTCCTGCGACATTCTACTTTAAGTGCTTCCCCTTAATCAGTTCGCACTTAAACCTTTCAAATCTGATGACAGTGAAGTAAGTTGCTTTTTTAAGTGAGCGCTGATGTTACGTGAGAGAGCTGAAGAGGCAAAAACACACCGAGTACTAATATAATTTAGGACGGAGATGGCAGGAAGCAGACTGCTCTAATGCAATGGTTCCTGCATTAGGTCTTTACAGACTGACCACAAAACATTGTAAACTCACATGCAAACGCAAACAAGCACACAGCGACTGGGAAAACGTGCCTTCTTCTAAAATATCACACAAGAAAGATGTTCCCTGTCCTCTTCCTGAAACGCTCGCACCAGAAATATCCTCTCTGCTGTCTCTGACTGGTGACAGAACAGTGCTGGCTGTCAACTCACATCAGAGCCAAAAAAAGAAGGAGACATAAGGAGAGAAATGTATTCTTCACCTCTTCCTTTGTGTTTATTTGCCTTCTCACTCTTTGATTAAAGGATGAGTGTCATGAATTCTTCACTCAGCAAAGCCCGGGGCAGAACCGGCAGCTCTGACCGCACCCGCATCACATTAGAGACTCAGCACTCTGGTCACAATGGAGAAACTGAGTGTGAAAAATACCAGAAAGGATAAATACAGGGGCGGGTATAGACAGGAGAGCGTATCAGGGACTGGATATGGCACACATTTCATCCTTTAGACTGAGGAAGCTGCAGCGCTTTGACCATATTTCCCCTTCAGTGCCTTTGAACATGCGTGTGCGCCTTCTTTTCAAAGCTTTGTCGATTTTCTCCGAAGGGTTTATTATTCCACAGACAGCTGGTGCAAATACAGCAGGAACTGTCAACCACTCAAATATGCCCACACACCCGCACAATTCAAAGTCAAACTAAAGAACAAGAACATTTAGTCAGGGCGGCTTTAATGAGCATCCATGAGTCACATTATGTTCTTTTGATTGATTTTTGATACACGTGATGACGATCTCGGCCAAGACCACACAACATCTCCAAGCTTCCACCCTACATCGCCAAATCTGTAACCAAACAGATGTCCTGACGGCTTTAATCTTTAATTTGTTTTAGTCCGCATGGTTGCCCTTTTCCGGGGTGATAGATCTGTGATTAGTGGAATAAGGGTTGCATTTTCCTCATTATCTTTATGCGAGGTTTAATCCGGAAGCTTGGTTGGCGTCTTAGCTAGGATTCGCTCTAAACTGTGCCCGCCCCATGCTGGGAAAGTCCGATGCTTCAGGGAGCTTACCCTGTCAAACACACCTCATTATGGGATGCTGGATGGGACCAGGAGGAGTCATTAGAGGTGAACATCTGAGGTTCGGCGCTTCAGACTGCTATTGCAGCATATGTGGAGCATAATTCACAGGTTTGCTCTTTTTACTGGCAGAATTTCACAAGTGGTGTTCATCATTTTCTCGGTCCAAACTTTAAAACATGCAACAGCAAAATTATTGTTATCACCTGCCGCCATGAAAAGAGGGCGATTATGTATTTGCCTGAACCTTTGTGAGTGTTTGTTTGTCTGTTAGCAAAATAGCTCATGACTCACTGGATAAATTATAATGAAACTTTCATAAAATATTAATTTGATGTAAAGCTACAGCTGAATCATTTTTGGAGTCAACCCAATTCAAACAGGCTACAACAGCTAATCAACATTATCCAACACAAAAAAGGTTGTAACTCAGTCAAGTTTACAAATATTGAGCTCAAATTTGAAGTTACAGACGCTGAAAGTCTCCTCAACATCTACTCTGAGCGGGTCATCTCCCTGTATAGCATGGGATTGCGATATTACGTTATTTTTTTAAGATTCGACCAACCAAATATTTAAAACTTTGGCATGGCAAAGCGACAGAGGATATTCATTCCTTCAAAGATAGAAAGCCTTTAATTAAAAATTAAACATTGCAATAACAATATCAGATTCAATAAACCCACATTTTGCTCATTGCTTTCTTTTTCTTCCTATATTATGATGCTCCCAACAACATGCTGGTGTAGATACTCAGTGATCCAGGACGTGGTCATCCTAGCAACTTGAATTGTGTTGCTTTCAGTTCAACTTGCTATCCTCTCCATATGTTTTACCATCTTGACCACTATCATCTAAGCCAGGTGTAGGAATGCAGGGCAGTGAGAGTCCATTCAATTTGTCCAATATATTACTGGTGTGCAAAACATAAATGGTTGACAATTAATAGCACCGTTTTGCAGGTCACATAGTCCATTACTATACTGATTTTGGTCACATTGCTATTGTGAAGATGATAGATATTTGCTATATTGCACAGCTCTAACTTTAATGTCAAGATTTTGAAAATAAAAAAAAAATTACCTCTTAAAATTTAGATCAGGTTCCTTTGAACACATAAGTAGTTGATCCAATAAACAAAAAGCTTCTTATTGCCGAGTGGTCAAAACATGTATGTCAGATTATTTAAAAAAAACACATAGGCACTAATCCTAACTCTGAAATATCCAGAATTGGCTTCTTTTCTCATTGTCTGCCACTGTGTGTGGGAAGGGAGTTATATATTTTAGTTCCACAGATGATGGTCTTGGGTTATGTATCCTCAGATGGCATTCTTTGTTGTATTTATTCACCACTGCAGGCTAATCTTAAAAGGACACTGTCACAGAGGATGTTGCTGGATGTCACACAGTATGAAATGAACAAGATGCAGACACATCTTTTATTCTCAGTAAAAGCCACAATGTGGCTTCAAACGGAACGAATCAGTTTATTATCATTTATAAATGTGTAGAATAGCGTTCAGCAGGGGTATATTTGTTTTACTAGAAGGCAGAATGTGAGAGGTTTTGGTTGGATGTAAAAAAAAACGAAGGTGTGGATCACCTGAAATGATCCATTGAGCATCAGCGCTCTCTCTTCCTACAGCAGAGTGCACAGAGCAAAACGCAATTAGCTGAGCGTCCCGCCGGAAATGGAGAAGCAGATACAATAAAAGATGAGCCCACAGCTTCAAGCTACAGGGCAAATTACAATTAACCTCTCTGCAACACACACATGAAAAATTACATGAGTGCACACCCACACTCAATATCCTGTACATATGTTGTGGTTTCTGTGATACATCTCTGGGAGATTGTGGTGATGACCCAGAGAAATGTCCGGTGACCTGCGGGAATCCAGGACGTTTACTGTAGGTGAGTGGATATATTGCTCCATGTTACAGAAACTCTACAGCATTTTTCTTTTAAATTCTACTTGTTTTGTTATTTAATTTTGTTGCTTAAATGAGTTTGGGTCAAAAACTGAACAATTTGCAAACATTTAAAACCAAGTCCCAAATATCTATCCCAAATTTATGACTAACTAACTAATTTCACTGACTTGCTTTATATACAAGCTCATATGTGCCAAATAATGAGTGTTTTTAGATTGTTCTGTGCTGGTGATATGTTTGCCTCAGTGTTTGCCAACCATTTATTCCACTGGTGGAGTCAGTGATTCAGTTAGTCTCCTGGTGACTAAGTTCAATCTGCCAACAATGTAACAGCAAACAAATGGATAAATTTTCACTGAAGTCAACAAATGCTCATAGTAAAAGTGTCTGCTGCTTAGCTGAAGCTTAATCACTGCTGCTTGTAGCTATATATTTTTGCAGTCTTCCCTTGTTTAACTGACTATATTATTAGGCCTGCCTTTTCCATTTCTCTTATAAACCTCAGCGCTTGCATGGTTCTTCTGTTCTCTGTGCTCCTTTCTGTTTTCAACCGCTTGGTGTGGCCAGCAACTTCCCAACAAGGTCACACACACTGTATACACACACAAAACAGCAAGCATTGCACAAACACACAGAGAGGGCTTCAGGAGCAAGGTCATTCTGGCTGCGATTTGGGGCTGTGCTTCACACTGCACGCTGGTTAAGAGAGAATGAGAAAATGTGGAGAGTAGAGGAAGATGAAGGGAGGTTTGATGATGAGCAGAAAATGATTTCTTCCCATCAGCTCAGATATAATGACCTGCTGCACCATTGTCTTCCCATCTCAAGCACTATTTGATGCTATCTGCCCCCAGTGAGAGGGAAGGATAAAAAGGCAGAGCGTGTCTGTGAATAATGGATGACAGATTATGATTTGAACCCCAGTTTGACCTATTAGTTCGAACCTCAGTCATCGTTCATCACAGTAACTTGGAATGTGTAATGCGTCCCGGTCCTTCCCTTCACTCCCACGACACGTTTATGTGCGCAGTGAATGACTATACCTGCTCGTGCCACCACCCGCTCAGATTCCACTCTGCCCTCCTACACGTTGCCCTCAGTAACAGAGAGGAGGAGGAGGTGGGAGCGGGGCAGGGTGGATAGTGACCATCTGTCCGTGGCCCGGCGATCAATAGAGTTGGAGGGAGAGAGAGGGAGGAAAGGGGGTGTTGCGAAGCTAAATATGTGGCTCACTGTGAGCAGAGCCTGGCTCAACGTGCTGCCTCTTTATTTACCGAACGAAAACACACTCCCCACCAGCCCCACTCACACGGCCTTTATTAACGAATGACTGATTTTGGCCCGAGCCATCAGACGTGCAGAAACAGGATGATCTGACTCTTAACTTCTGCATGTGCCGATGTGGGCTTAATATTTATTACTGACACCTGCTTTTAATTTTAAAATATGCTCCCATTTCAGCAAGACTGATAAAGGAAATGCTGAAAGAGAAAATGATGGAGGCAGAATAAGAGATGATGAGGGGTTTATTTCATGGGTTCATGTAAATCTAGCTCACTGTGGCAGTGGGTCAGTTGAGACGAGGACAAAACACTCCATTGCTGGCTAATAAAAGAACAGCAAAACAATGTCAGCTTTCTCGAAACGCTGACTTCAGCTGAGCTATGGAGCACCATGCTGCTCCTGGATGTAGCAGGAGCTAAAAGAACAGGTTTGGGTGTGGGAGATGAGAGGAGAATAAAGCAGACTTACCCAGCATTTGACTGAAGAGCAGCTGTTCCAGATCTCCCAGAACTGTCACAACTAACTCTGGATCCACCTTTAGAAAGCTCTTGTCATCTTCTCCCTCTGTCCCCTTCCTCTCCTTCTTTTCCTCTGCTATCTGAGCTCCAGATCTGCCCTTTTCCCCTGTTTTCTTGCCGTTAGTTCCAGTACTCCCAGCCTCGCTGATTTTAAGAGGGAGATCAGCAGGGTCTGTGTCTGCACTCTGGCCGGACTCGGAGGTCTTGCTGATGGGCTTGACCTCAGCATAGGGTCCCCGTGGTTTACCAGGTGCAGGAATTCGACTCGGCTTACCCACACTTGGTGTTACAGCTGGAGAGGCTAATGATTTGGGCTTCCCCTGAAACAGAGACTGTTCTGACTTTGAAAGTGTCCGGGAGAGAGGTGGTCTCCCACCACCAGCCTGACATGTCTTGGTCTGGCCTGCTTTGTTTGTTCCTGTGCCAGGTCGGCTCGTATCATCTTTCCATCGAGGAGACTGGTACAGGTGCAGCTTCTTCTCAGCGTCAGTGAGCACACACAAGTTGCCAAGCGACCGCTGCTTGCGGAGCCTGGAAGGATTGGGGATCGGAATGGGGATAGATCCAGAGGTGGGCCGGTACACCTTGAGCTCTGACCCCGAGGGACGCGAAGGCCCCTGGGGCAAAGCAGAAGGCTTGACCTGTGGCTTTCTGGAGGCCATGGCCTGGGTTGAAGTGTCCTGGCAGGAGACAGCTGCAGACCTCAGGTCCAGTTCTTTGGGCTTAGCTGTCATGCTAATGTTAGCCACATTAGCCTCCAGCATCCCTCCTGCAAAGAGCCAAGCAACAGCATCAGTGACACACTCACGGAAACACACACACCAGCAGACTGAAAGAACGGGAGGAAGGGGAAGGGGGACAAAAACATGTGTAGTGACACAAAGACTGTCTAGTTTGCGCACCCTTTATACCCCTGGGTTATGACTGAGGCAGACTCCCTGCAGTGTGAGACTGTGGGTTCTCCCCTCTGCTGAAACAAATGTTAGTAAAGTCACAGCCTTACTCACTGCTGATAATCCATGGATGTGCAGATCTGTGTCCAGTTTTAAAATCCACTTGCTAAGAATGTGTCTGCAGCTTCCTGGGCCACACAGACAGAGAAACAGACCGTCCTATACCTCTCTGTCCCCTTTCTGCTTCTTTCTGTGCTCCCTCCTGTTCGCCAGGCAAGCAGCAGCCGACTGACAGGAGAAACAGTCGCAGCAGCAGCAGCAACATCCTCCCCCCCACCTCCTCGTTCTCTCCTCCCTCTGCCTCTCCCTCACTCACTGCTTTGCTCACTCTCCCCCCTCCCTGCCAGCTCATTCACCCTCCCTCTCCTTCCTCCTCCTCTTTCTTTCCTTCCTTCCTTCCTTCCTTCCTTCCTTCCTTCCCTCCTTCCTTCGTTCTTGTTGTCTCTCGTTCTGTCTCTCCTCCCACTGGCTGATTCACCACTCCATCCTCTGTTTGAAACACACACACACACTGCAGTGTTATGCTGCCCGTCGGTAAGTGTGAACATAAGGGCTCGACAAGAAATTTTCAGCATCCCGCGTAAACTCAGCCTTTTCCGTGTATTTGTTTTGCAATAACAGCCCTCTATTTAAGCACATCCTTTTTGAGTCAGTTTCCCCCTTGAAATAATTTCCCCGAAAATCTCTTTGTTCTTGTTCTTTCATTTTAACAAGGAACAAAAACACAAAGTAAAAAAAAAAAAAAGAAACAGAAAAAAAAAACTAAAGAGAAAACAAAGCATATTTATGCAGGATACAGCTGAGAATGACTCATTAGATCTTGGATTATTTGATTCACCCTCAGGTCAACCAAATAAACCTCCACTTAATTATTAAATATCTTCATTAAATAAGTAATTCAGTCACAGTCACACTTTTGAATCGCCATCAATAATTGGAGTGAAATCATCTGTAAAACAAGACACGCATGTCATTAAATATGCTGCAATTAGAATCCAACAGACACCGAAATAATCAGCACATAACCCCACCTGCCTCACGCAACCTTCATCTTCTTCTTTTTTTTTTTAATCTCCTCATTTCCCTTCTTACCAGTATGCCCCACCCACTTAATACAGATGCTATTATATAGATTAATCACACTCTACAATGCATCCCTGCAGCACAACAGAAAAACAAACAAACAAACGGGTCCATGTGGGTGTATGAATGGATCTAGGAGTGTATATTTTTGTCTATATATAATTGTGTGTGTGTGTGTGTGTGTGTGTGTGTGCGTGTGTGTGCATTGGTCTTTCTCTTCCAGAGTGTCACATTGATGAGACAGGCCTAGAGAAGCTATGGAGCTCCAGTTGAGGGACTTGGTTAGCTCTCAGCAATGATTACAATAAATAAAACCAAATCAGGCATGTTTTAGGTTAGCACAAGATCACGTATTGTACTTGATTGTCCTATAATAATGCTGCCAGAGTATAAAAGGAACTTTAAGTGAATAACAATCCATGTGTAATCAGTAAACAACTATATAAACAATACAGTTTTGTGCACTAATGGATCCTGGCTGTGTACTGGTCATCTAACTGACAAAACGTTCACATCTTAGGTGCATTACCATCAGTGCAGTCTACTTTCTCTTGTATGCAAGCAGCGATGCCTGCAGCCATGATGTTATCAGGCCTACAAGTATCAAACAAGCAGGCTGTTTTCTGCTGTATTTGCATAAATCGGTTACCACTAAACCCAAATGAAAACAAGCCGTGTTCTGTTTGCTCACATTCCACCTCCGTGTTAGAGAGGTGATTTAAAAACGACTCAAACTGGCTTCAGCTGAACTCTATAAATGGCACTGAAACACATAACCATATAGAGCCCACTTTTGCCCCCAACCGCACATTCATTCGGCCTTGAATGAGTGTGTGTAACGCAGGAGTTAAGTACAGGAAAAGACACATTGGCTGTTTTATTGTGCAAAGGGCAAAGTAATTAATTAGAAGCAGCTAGCTTTAATAAAGGACCAATGTTGAGGTGGTAATGCCACAGTGAAGCCAGAGCTGTAGGGTGACAGTTATATGGGCTCTGGGAGCTGGTAGCAGGCCATTCAGAGGGGATGAGGGGTGTAATTTAAGGTGAACGGGTGCTGTACATCAGCTCTTATACTTCCCTGATGAGGGATTAAAGTTAGTCAAAACTAAGTGACCACATACAAGGCGGGTCTGTGTGGTGCACAGATGCACTGGAGCAAAGACATGCGTCAATGCCTCTGAAAGCATCTACACACGCAGGTAAAGTGTGTTTCAACGGCACACAGCCACTTGTTTGTTGAAGCGCTCGTCTCTCTGGCTCCACAGTCTAATCACTTTAATATACGGCGGATGTAAACAAACAGTACATTTTCTCCCTCTCTCTGTCTACTTAGTATTGAACTCTACAAACACTCACACACACACACTCATATATGCAGCAGGCTCACAGACCTGAGCAATCTGGCCTCACATCAAAGCAGCTTGTAGTTTCGGAGTGTGATGAGTGCCAGTCCTCAGTATTAGCCCTTGCATTCAGCACGTAGCAGCCTCAGACATGTTTGGGGGGTGTGTGTGTGTGTCTGTGTGTGTGTGTGTGTGTGTGAGTGCTTCTGTGGGCTGACCACTGTGGCTGAAATCTTTGGAAATTTGCTAAAGATGTAAAACGTTCCATAAATATGTGAAGACACATTAGGAAAACATTAAGAAAAGCCAAACGACAGTCAGGTAAAAAGAGGTATTGGGATGAATAACGACAGTGTTAGCGAAGTTTGAAACCGAAGCAGAGACAAAGGGATGGGCAAAATAGTAGAAAACGAAAAAGCCCCCAAAAGACAGGCAATAATGTTCATGAGATAATGCATATCTCATAAACCACTGGGCAAATTTTAAAGAAACTCACAAAATGTAATCATTGAATGTAAAACAAATGTTTAACTCTTGGAACCAACCCAGCTCAAGATGGCCTCTCTTGCTAATTTACTGTAGAAAGCACAAAAATGACTACAATTCAATCAGTTTTACAGATATTGAGCTAAAATCTGATATGCTAGTAGCTGAGAGTCATTCACCATACATACTCTGAGTCTGACATTTTGCAATACCCTGTAAGATTGTGCAGACCAATATTTTGAAGGTTTGTCCAAAACATCTACAACACTGTCATTTGTCAACACAAAATAATCATAGGCTTTTAATTCAACAGAGCAGTCATGTGAAGTGGGACTGACTCAGAGACAGTGTGTAGCTTATTTTATATATGTTTACAAAGTTATTAAAAATAAGGCCTCCAGCCTACCTCCTGAGACCCAAGCTATTGTTTGGTGTGCATTTTTTTAAATGCAATGTCTCCATATGAGTACACAGGGTCTTAGGAGGTTAAAAGGAAAATTACTGAGAGAAGTGAGTAGCACTACAGATTTGGATGTAACTAAATGCTTCACAGCTTCTTAAACTTTGAGAAGAATGGTTCTCGATGGGCTTAGCAGATGGCATGCGCTCTCACTTTCACCCACTCCCTGTTGCCACCTACCCCCTCTTGGTTCCTTTTGTTTGGCTGTTTTTTTGTATGAGAACAAAAGTCGATCTAAAGACAAGTGAAAATTTGATGTAGAAGTGAGGAAGAGTGACAGAAAAGGAGCAACTAAACGTGCCCCTAATGTAGGGAAACAAGAGGACGGAGACCGTAAGAGTTTTTGGAATCAGATGACAAAGGGATAAGAAAAGTGAGAAGAGGAAGAAGAAAATGGAAGAGGAAGGATCTCAGCATGTGTGAGCCAGAGGAGCAAAGGAAGTGTGTAATGCAGAGAAGGGATATCCTGCCTCATTGCTTCTCCACGCCTGCTACGTCTGCTAACACGCTAACACATGCGCTACACAGGACACAATGAAGAACACAACACCATGACACACATCTACACAAGGGAATAGTCAGAGTGACACACACCCACATGATCGAATCGCACCGACACAATGACATGGTTACTGATGTCCTGTTTATACACAAAACATTGAAGCGGTAATCTGATTGAGTCGTACAATATACGTGGCTTCCTATTTTGGAGTAAAATTGTCTGCCTGACAAGCAGAGGGACTTTCTCCACAGTGAGAAATCTTTAGCGGTGATGATGCACTCATGAGTCACAGGCTCAAGCATTCCAGCTATTCAGCTATCGATGACAATAGTTGAGACCACATCAGTCATACTAACACCCAAATCCTGAGACACAAATGGTAAACTGACCAAAACCACCACTCTGTCCCGGGGCGGCTGTCACACACTCATCATGAATCACGCAACAGCTGAGAGCTGAGAAAACATCAGCTGGCATCCTGAAAACCCTCAAGTATGTGAAGAAAATAAATCTGTTTCGTGTGCGTGTGTGTGAGTGAATATATGTGTGTCTCTGTTTTTTAAAGGTATTTGTAGACGCTCCCTCGCAGGCACCCCTGTGTTGACATTCTCAGCACACTTCCCAGGGGTATCCCACAATGCCTTGCTGCAGACGATGGTTGCCTGGTTACAGCGTTGTGTGCGCGCCGCATGCGTTTTATAACTGTGTGTGATTTGGTACCGAACTGTACCAGTCGTACAGAAATATGCGAGCAAGTTAAATGTTCTAAACCTACAGGATGTGCTAATATTCTGGCATGTGAGTGTGTTCCTTCATGGGTTATTAATTTGATGGATGGATGTCTATGTGGCTTCATTCACAAGTGCATTTCTGTGCACGTGCTGTCCCACATTGAGAGGTTACACACATGAATGACTTAATTGAACTGACTGCGTTGGGAGTCACCGCACAGGTCAAGAAGGGTATTGGGCTTATAATCATTCACCCATTCTTCAATTCACCCATTTCCCTCCGTTCTTTCTCTCCTTCATCTCCTGCTCAGTAATTCCACTCTGCATTACTCCTCGCTTCCTACGTTGGATGAAAATGTCCCTGGGGGGAGAGTGAGATGAAAAATGAAGGAGGGGGGGGGGAGAAGGAGATGGATGCTATGTCTGAGTACATTGCCAGATGAATGGGAAAGATGTGTGTGTGTGAATTCATATAGTTTCATTCACATGTGCATATGCATTCTTGCTTTTCTGCTTGTGTCTAAAGTCAGTACAGTCGTACATATTTAGTTAAAGGCCTAGCATTTGTTGAAAAAAATTCACCTGCCGCCTTTTGTGCTAATGTTTGAGACTAAGATCATCTTAGGTTGAGAAATGACAGAAGTGGTTTGACCCATTTTGGTCAAACCTTAAAAATAGTTGTAAAAAGTCATATAAGACCTCATGCAATAGCATAAGACATGATGTTCAAAGTATGTGAGTGAATGACTCCCAGCTACTACCACATCAAATTTTAACTCAATATCTGAAAATCTGACTGAGTTACAGCTAATCTCATGTTGTCTATTGTCAAGTAGCTGTGGTAGCCATCTTTAGTTGAACTGACCCTAAAAGTTAATTAAACTGACTAAGTTATAGCCATTTCAGTGTTTTCTAAGTTCAGTTGGCTGTGACAGCCATCTTGGCATGGGTTGACTCCAAGAGTTAATCATTTGTAGAGGTACATCAAATTATTATTTTCTAAAAGTTTCATTAAATTCCAGCTAGTGGTTCATAAGATATTTTGCAAATAGACAGACAAAGTTAACTCCAAATAGCTAAATGAAAAACTTTGAACAAATACCTTGTTAAATCTGTCAGCACTCAGAATATGTGTTGGGAATCAGTCTCAGCTACTGGGACACAAAATTTCAGCTCATAATCTCTAAAACTGACTGAGTTAAAACCATCTTTGTGTTTTCTAAGGTGAGTTGGCTGTGGCAGCCATCTTGAATTGAACTGACTCCAAAAATTGATCAGTTGTAAATGTACACCCGATAGTTATGTTCTGCAAGTTTCATTAAACGTTTGGTAACAGAGACACATGGACACAAACATAATCATCCCGCCTTTGCCTTTCAGCAGTGCGTAATTTTAAAAAAATCCAAAGGAGTACAAGCGATACCTACCATGTCAAATTTGTGATTTCATACAATGTTTTCTCAAAGTGTTAAACTGCAGCTGCACTGAATTCAAACAACTAAACCCTGAAGTGGGGTTCAGTCGGGGTCAAGCATGGCATTTAAGCATAAACAGTGATTACTGCCTCACTCCCAGTGATGAGCATAATCTCATCCAATCTTAAATCCGATCATCTTCTGAGAGCTACTAAACCACTCATCACTGTCCAACGCCAACCGGGCATATGTTTCCTCTGATTAGATTGGCCAAAGAGGATTACACACTGTCTAAGAGTAGATCTAGTAGAGTTTAAAGAAATGCTATTCATTAGACTGTCCATGTGCAGAAAATGGATACCACACAAGACACTTACAAAGTGCGAGGTGATTTTATTTATTTTTTTATTATTAAACATATCTTTGTTGTGAAAGTGAAAGTTACCAACAGCTTGCTTGAGGTGAGTAAAAATGTGTATCTGATAATGAAGCTTGGTATTACAGTCTAAAACTAACACCACAATATGTGAGGCTTTAAATATAATTATTTTAGGAACACACTTATTTGTTAGATTATTTTTTTTAATATGCATCCAAAATGGGGACAATCTGAGTAAAGTTCATTCTAGAAAAAGTTTTATTTCAAAACCTCAAAGTTTTTGGTTCCCCGGGTTTTAAAAGTATTTTAACAAAAAACATGCTTGTAACAAAAAAATTAAAAAGCCAATCATGTAAACTGCAATTTTACTGTTTAACATGTTTGTAACAGCAAATTAAAGTGTAAAACACTGGTAGGGCTTTAGCTCAGAAATGCTAATAAACCCCCATTGTGTGGTTACAATTTCTAAATTCTAGCAATTCCACATGAGTGGGGCATCAGAAGAGCATAAAAGAAACAAAACTCCCTGTGATTTGGATGCTAAAGGATAAACCATTAGCATAAAAATGTAAACTCTGTAGTCGCATTGTCGCATCACGTCAATGAAGACATTGTACAAGGAACAAAATGCAATATAAAAAGAATTTCTAAAACAAGGCAACTAGTCTTTGTTTCTGTAGCTGACCATGTTTCGCTTCTCATCTGAGGAGCTTTTTCAATTCAAAAGAGAAGTGTGGAGTTTCAAGCTTTTCAAATGCAGCAAGGTGCTCGGTTTGTGCGAGCTGAAATCACTCGCAAATTACTCCTGCTCCGTTCCCTCCAGAGGGTCATTAGAGGTTTTGTAAGCCTGGTTCACAGGCGTGATGTTTAGTGTTTTGGTCACATGCGTGAAGGTGTGAATGAGAGCGAAAATGGCTGGGATTCAAGCAAAATGCTTTATTGTAGGTTTTGGAAAGCTTGTTTCAGTATTTCACTGTTCTTGACAGAATATTCAGTAAAAAAAAAAAAAAAGAAAGAAAAAACCATTATCCTTGAGTGTCTGTATAGTACACAATTGTCTGAGAAAGACACACACAGACTTTTAGAGTGCCCATAGAGAATTTCAGATTGTATTTTTTCTTGGAGATGAAAAACGATTTGGAGTCCATATCACATTTATCTTTCAAACACCATCTGTGTACTGTCACTTATGTGCACATCAACACACGCACACACACATGCTGAAATACAAACGCACGCTCAGACACACTTCTCTAGAGAGTGACGAGGTCAGGAGGTCTGGGGTCTAATTGAAAGACCACATGGTGCCACAATTACATTAAATGTTCATGTCTTCATTAGAGTCTCTCTAAGAGCTGATTGTGTTGCCCCTGGTGGAACAGAAGTACATGCAATCGTATCGTTTAAGGAATTTAACTCCTACATTAATAATCAATAGGAACAACCATTAAAAGTCCGATTATAACTGAGTCGAGTTGTGTGTTCTGTAAAAGCCAACAGATTGGATTTATTGATCGGCTGTTCAATATTTTACATCTTGGTGCACACATTTGGTTGGCCTCCGTGCACAAAATAAATTCACCGTCTCACCAACCTCAGTGCTCCTCTCTTTCCAACTCTCACTCACTCCGCTTCCCAAACTTTGCCTTGCACCCGATTTCCCTCCCTTCCTGCGTTCCCTAAATTACAGTGATTATGATGTCAGCCCACCCGCCATATAAACGCAGCTTCAGAAGAGCTTAACACTCCAGTTCTGTTTCGACCGCCTGCTAGGGACCAATTACAAGGCCACAAAGATGGCACCGCAGCCAGAGGCCCTTACAGACTGGGGCTGTCCCCGCCAGCCACATTTCTTTTCACAACCAGCTGATTGAAACCTCGAAAGGTTCAAAAGTGTTTTACTGCAAACATCTTGACTTAGAAAGCTGATCTTAAACAGATAGGAATTACAGAAACAGCTAACATTAAAGTCATGACAGTCATTTAAAGTTTACTTACATAAATTATGTCATAAAAATAAATGTTTAACTATGTTTTATATCTGCAAAGACAAGTAAAATGAGTAAAGATAAATTCTGATTGGCCATGGGTGCCTTGGAAAGGAAGAAATCAGCACAATTTTCCACAGTCTAGAATCCATGACTGTAATTTTAACCTATATTTATACTTTCTCTGTTTTTTATCATTATTCTCACTGGTTATTTTCTTTTTCAGACTGAATCAAACAGACTCTAGGCTAAAAACTCGAATGTTGAAAAAAAGAAAAGTATAAACAAAGTAATATAAAATACATACAAAATAAAGAAGTAATTTAATCTTGTGTTCACATCAAGCATATTATTTGAGTCATTTTGTTTGGTTTGTTTGTTTATCTAATCTAAAGATATTATTCATATTTGAACAACTAAAATGCTGGAACCGCAGATGAATCACAAAAAATAAATAAGAGAAAAATATCTCAAATGCTCTGCTTAAATATAAATATTAGTACATTCACATTAAGTCATTGGAGTATTTTAATCATCTCATTTTTGTTTATACCTTTTTTTAATTGTTATGTCTTCAAATAACAAGTGAGTCATTTCATGGTGTTAACTCTATTAATACTAGAAATTACACTTTATATTTAATGCTATTTTTAATTCAAAATGCTTTGCCCTGGATTGCCAATAAAAGAATGTTCGGCTGCTTTTTACATATAAAATCTGTATAAAAAAGCTGTTTTTTCTTTTGCATTTTTAAATCTTTAAAAGATTGTAGTTCATCTCCCAGTCCAAATGACACGACGTCAACAAGAATGATTCACTAAACCCTGGATAAAGTCATGTCTCAAAAACATTCACCTCCCTGAGCTCAGAATGACCCTCGCAGTGCATGACTGTAGCTGTGGACGCAGAGCAAACAATTACTCAAAAGCCAGGAAAGCCCAATGAAGAGGAGAGTTTTTAGGTCAAAAGAAGGACTGCACGAGGCAGGGGATGAGAGCATGAGACGGGAACTGTTCCGACTCTTCGGCAGCTCTTGAATGAAGCTGATATTCCCCTACATGTAACACTGCCCGACATCGAGCTGAGGGGAGCCCAGTTTCATCCCAGTTCTGATCCACATCACCACTCATCTAAACATCATGAGCCTCTTTATCTAAAATGAGACCAACTAACTTCAGATTTGGTTCCTGGGTCTGTTGAGCTGCAGCATGACAGGCATATGTTAGGACAATGAATGACTGTCCCTTTGTCTTCACTAAATTCATTCAGATTCCACCGCGAGACGCAAAGATCAGCTGCTGGCATGTTCAGTCTGACGCCATTTATGACCCTGTTGGAATGAAATGCATCTGGCTGCAAGAAAGCAGCCGTCGTCTGTCCTCGTCACAAGAGCACATGGCCTCTTGGTGCCTCGTCACTGACAGAGCAGACAGAGCTAGATTGTATTTAGCTCGGCTGAAGATAGAGAGGAAAAAGAAAAAGATACGGGTTTACTCTAAAAATAATAATGCGTCTAACCTGTTGTTAGGTCATCACAGCAGACTTCTATGGATCCAGATGAGCAGTCACTCAGGTCATCAACGGAAAAATCACTCTCCTGTATCTGCAGCCTGCCAAACACACACACACACGCACACGTCTGTTACTGAACAGGCAAAACCATCAATACTGTTGATTTCAAACAAATGAACTATTGTGTTTGATAGAGGAAATGGACTTCGATGAGCACAATTATTTCCATAAAACCAATCACTCTTCTATAGTGTGTAAAGTACTCAGTATAATCTCTTCATAATGATAATACGAATGATGTAAAATGTTACTTTATGTTGTATTTTATATTGTTTGTGGTTGGATTTTCTTTCTTTCAAAGAACAAAAACTCAACGGCACTTATTAAACACAGCTTAATAGCCATTTCTAACTTGAAAATTAAAATTAGACTCACTTTTTTATTGTTTTTTTTTTCTATACCATGACACTTTGTGTTTCAGAGGAACAAAGTGAGACAGCTCAGAGGCTTTCAGGAGGAGAAAGACTTTATACTATCAGCTCTGCTCCAGAAAACCTTAAGTGTGTGTTTGTAAATGCATGGCTAAAGATCTAAAAGAATAAAACCCACCTGAAAAGTATATTGATTCAAGTGATCATATGAAAATTAGAAGGTATTTAATTAAAAGGAGGTTTATAAGATTACTATTTCAGTTACCTGTAGCTGAAAGGAGCCACAGTAGCCATGTTGATTCTGGGTTCATGTGTCTCCATGTGATCCTTGTGATCTTTGACCCCAGACATTACTGGCATGGTAAATGAGATGAGCGGCGGAGGCAGAGGATCAGGAGAAGAGGCCGAGCTGCTGTCCTCAGAGGTGCCCATCTCCTCATCTGATTGGCTGGTGGAGCCACTGTGACCTCTGATGGTGCGCTTGCAGCCTGGCTGAACAGCACTGGGGCGAATGTTACCGTTGTTCACCATACTGGACTCCAGAAGATGGTTTTCTGGAGGATCCACACCTCCTCTCATTGAAAGAACGTTATTCTTCTCCTGGGTTGTGTTGTTGGAGTTTTCACCTCCCCTGAAATGGAGATTTGGACGCAGATTATTGGCTCCCCATGCCTGGTTGTTGTTGGTGACGATGCTTCTGTTACTATTCTTATCATGTGAAAACGGTGAGGGGGTGTGAGCTAGGGTGGGTTTTCCGAGATCCAGCGTGTCTTTGGAGTGTGGTGGTGCTTCTCGGCGCTGGCTCAGTGGGCTGCTGTAAGCAGAACGTGACACCCGGGGAATATTGACTGCTCCTGTCCGATGGAAGAGTTGATTTTTCTGTGCGGCATCTCTCGGATGCTCCCTGGAGAAATGTCCAGGAATGTTGGAGTTTCTTGGGTGAAGTAAAGGAGAATGTGTGGGTGTATGTGTGGGTGTGTGTTTGGGGGTCCTTATGGACGTCCTGGGCAGGTCACAGGCCCGGCGGCGAGGATCCGGTTTTGGAGAATTGGGCAGTAGGCTGCAGGGGACAGGGATTCCCGATGAGGAAGGCCCACGTGGGGCTGACTTCACATTGACTCCCCCGCTCATTCTGATCTACATGAAAGCACAGAGGGAGAGATGGTCAAACATAACGAATGGGACGGTCCACCTGCAGGTCATTTCCACAACAACAGTATGAACCATTAGTCACACAGACCTCCCAGAAAAGTTAGGTTATTTATTAAGTCAATCACACTGTGTTAAAGTTCTGCTAAAGATTAACCTTATCTAACCTAATCTAACAAGAATGGCCTGTTTCTAATATGAAACTAAGTCATGTGAATACAGCACATTGAGAAACAAGAGTTCAACCATGAGGTTAATGCATTTTTATCAAGGCATGAATTGCCCGAGGAATTCGATTTGTCTTCTGGGAGTTTAATGAAAAACCTCCTTCATATAATCCTAAAAACCTTAAGTTATTGATTATTAAGCCCAAAGTCGCAGCCCCGTTTACTAACACTCTGTTAGCTTTGGTGAAACTATGAAAAAACAGAAGGCTGGAGGTTGTAATGTGAAGGAAAACAACAGGAAGGTTAACAGCTGAATGCAAAAAGACTGATCTGAAAATTACACTACTGCCCTTTTTAAATCCAGATTATAATGTTGACATCTGAGAAATCCATCAACAATAAGCTTTTCAATTCCGCTGTAGGCAGTTTTAACAGTAACTTACTGAGGCTCTAAATATGTGTAGCATCCCTAATTTGAACTCTTACTGGGATTTCAGTGAATGTAGTTTTTACTTTTTAATTTTAAACAGAATGATAAGCTTTCAAACAAGCGCGGTTGTTTTTGTGAGATGCTGTACAAATGTTTGAGGCTGTTCTGACTAGCTTGTGTTTGAATCCTTTACAAATCACAAATAAAACTACTGGAACTCCTGCCTCCCTCTGTTTGGGCCCCCGGAGTCCGACACTTTAGGTCATGCAGTCAGTCTGGGACGAGGGAAAAGCCATCACGACAGCTGAACATAGAGTTGACCTTATCTGATTCAGCATTGCGTTTGAGATTTATTGATTGATAAAAATCTATATTTTCAAAAGCATCTTAACTTTATTTTTAGTCTCTAATACATCTGTGCAGTATTGCACCTTTGCTTTTGTATATTAAGACAGTTTAGTATATAATACGTTTATTTAAGTCTATTCCAGCTGAGCAAATGAAGGAACAGGGAGCAAAGAGATCTTTTTATGTTTATACAAACACATACAAAATGAAGAGATGGAGCCATTTTGGAGTTGTGCTTCATTGTTGTTTACTGATGCTAATGACACAATCAGTGACTCAGCATAAAGTAACAACAGACAGATGTGTTCATCCATCCTTCTTCCTTCCATGCATCTCCTTAAATTCTTCCTCATTCCAACATATCAGCTTCTCTCTGACTCTTTCCTTCTCGCATTTTCTCTTGGGAGGTTCAGCCACTAATAGGCATCAGAATTTCTCTATAGGTCCAGCCAGGATTTCCAGGAGCACAGGTGCAGTCTGGCTCTGTGTCTATCTGTATGGAAATTGGTCTGTCCCTGGGGATAAGCTGGGGTCAGACTGGTACAACAGCAGCCCAACATACAGCACAGAAGTTCAATAAACAGGGGGAGGGGGGTGGGAGTAAAAATTAAATCAGGCATTTCTATTGGGTTCAGCCCAAAAGTGTGAAGCCATAAGTTTCACTCATTTTCATGTAGATATCAATTACATGAATTAGATTTTTTTTTGCTCTATAAAATGCAAAACAAGCCCAAACTATTATAATACCACTATCATGTTTCACAAAGGGGATAACTCTTTATACCTTTTCCAGTGTTAGCATCAACATTTTCTTTTGTGGGTATAGCACCCTCGCAACTTTACGACACAGCTGCAGTCCATCTGTCTTTTCTTTTTTAAATAAATCTGTCACATTTGTAGCCATATCCTGTCTGTATCGCAGGCCATCACCATCCATCCCTCACCGGCTCTTAGTTGGTGTGCTCATCCTTCAGTCCTGCATCATGCATCACCACCGTTCATCATAATTTTTCACTAACTGACAATAAATAAATTACTTTTAAACCATCTACAGGCTGTGTGTCTATAGTTGCAGGTCCTGAGCCATTGTCACATGGTTTTTTATTTTTGTATTTTTTTTTCTTTTGACATAAACATATTTTTGTTTTGTCTTGAAGCTGATAAAACTTTAAAAATGACATTTATAAAAAAATAACATGCACTGATCAAACTTATTAAGCGAAGATTTAAGAGAATCTACTGAAATAACCATGGCACAAAAAGTATAATAAAATGTGAATTCTTCTGTTTTAAAATTAAGGTACTGACTATACAAATATCTATATTGATATCAACAGAAGCGCTCTCATTCAATACTGCCTTGATGCTGCTGACATCTGCTGGACATTGTGTGAAACTGCAACATCGTGAACTAAGTCTTCCTTCACTTCTTATAAATTAATCTGTATACTCATAATTTGAGCAATATAAGATGATAAAAACAATTCATTATCTATTAACATCGACATGAATATTAATAATGTGTGTGTGCTGTCTTTGAGAAGAGGAATACAAGAACATCATGACAGCCAGGCAATTAATTTTCAACTTCATCTTAACATTACTGAGTTTCAGTTTCCCTGCTCTGCCTCCTAGCTCAGACTGAACTGAGTTACTGAATGTTTGGTCAAAAAGACACGTACACCCCTTCCCACAGAAACACACACTCACCCCCATGACTCATCACAAAATCAATAGATGAGGTGCTAACACAGGCCTCTCTGTTTCTGGGCTGAAGGACATTAGCAGTGTGTTTGTCTGTCCCACCAAGTCCCCATCATAAATAGATATGATTATCTTCACATAACAGGAACCAGAACGACACATCCTGTCAATGATCAATGTATCATAATTACTGGTTCAAAATTACTACTAAGGTAAACTTGTGCTGAAATGATTCCTAGAATTAAAGTTCTCTTGGAAAAAATGTCACCACAGACAAACAAATAACAATCTGTGGAGCTTCTAAACCACTTATGATGAAATAAGCAAGAGATACAGTCTGATATGAGTCCCTTACGTGTCAATGGGGTGCTCAGTTCTTCAGTTTCCCTCTGAGCCGAGTGGAGGCAAAAGCCGGCAGGAGGTAGGTCACACTTCTCCAACGTCTCCAGGAACAATGGGCTGTTTTTTCCTGGATCACAGTTGCATCCTCACCGCTGCTTTCCCATTGGTTCGCAGAGCCTCAGCATTCCTCAACACAGGAAGCTGTGACAAACAGAAATGGCAAAATCCAGCCAATCAAAGGGCACAAAGTAAGGTGGTGACTCATTTTCAAAGTCACTTTTCTTGGTAAAAGTCAGTGTTCTCATCTTTTGGCAAAAGAAAAGAAAGAAAAAAGTCATTCGACACACACTTAAATGTTATTTTTAAACCTTCGAGCTGAGGTCTGTTTATGTAATCATGAGTCAGTGTCTCAAATGAAGATTTATTGGGTCAATGCAGACCCAATAAATCTTCATTTGAGACACTGACTCATGATTGACATTCTGTCAAACTTTAAAATGCCTCAGAGTTGTAGTTAAGTAATCTAAACCCTTGGACTTTTTGATGCCAAACGCACTGAACTCGGTTATGATGTTTGTTTCGCAGTCGTACAATGAGTTCTGTAACAAAAGACAAAGCTTTAAAATGCACAGTGGTGCAACCAGATGAAGGAGTCACTTTTCAGACAAATTTCTTATACAGTCTCAGCAGAGAGGGAAGCAACATCACCAACTTTAGAGGAAAGATGCACACATCGGCTCTGTATGCCCTTATGAGCAAGTAGTAAAAATGCACAACATGCCGAACAACTAAAAATATTAAAATCACAATCTTCATTCAACACTCTAATCTAATTTATGCTACTGTAAAGACACCATTTGTGCTGATTTAAGGCTTAGAGCCGCTGCAACGCTGACTCAGGCTCATTATGTCACCCCAGGTAATAAAACATCCCAACTTCCCTGCTTTAATTCAACTCTGCTGATCACTTCTGTTATCCCATATTCACTTTACTACGACCAGTACAACCACATCCATCCTCTAACAGCGCTTGTAAACATCTATGATTTTCCAAGAAATAAAAATAACCTTGAAAATAACTAAAAATAACAAGAGATGTGAAATGTTTAAATGAACACAAGGTCTCACTCACCCGCTCCCTGTGCCAGCGTACAAAGCAGCTCTCCTCCAGTCTGCATGTGTCTGGATGAGTCCCTGCCTTGCCTACTTTTGTGAGACTGCCCGGCGTACATGTGCATTTGTGTGTCTGTCTGTAATCTCACCTTCTATCACGTCATCCCGCTCTGCTGCTGCCGCAGTACGCCTGCAGCCATATCCCCGCCTCCCTCTTTATTTTTTTTCCCCTCCCCTCATCACCCAATCTCTATCACTCTCTCTCTCTCTGAGTAATGGACCTGTTGGCCGGGGTCCCTCCATCTCCTCCCTCTCACGGGGTGAAATATAAGCCTATAGCTAGCAAAGACAGGCTGGTGCATTAGCTGGATGAGTGTAGTTTTTTTGTGTGTGTGTGTGTTCCCCTGGCTAACTCAATAGTGTGAGTAACACATGGTAATTAAAGCAGATGTGGCTGTAAATGTGAATAGCCTGACCCCCATCATGTGGGTTTCAAGATCTAATTGGTGAGGAGGATGAAAAGAGAAATGCAAAAAAAAAAGGGTTTATAAATGCAACATCTGCTGATTACAAGAGCATGGGTCTCTGTAGTGTGCATGCCCAAACAACAACAATAAAAAAGCTCTAGAGGAAAAGAGCAGCACATCGATCCATCGTTAATCTTTCCATTCTTCTACTGAAAAGCAGGGGTAAAATAAATATATGAGAGACTCAAAAGAGGAAAAAAACCCTGGACAAAACGTGATATTAGTAGAATAAACACACTGTCTTCACATTCGGAAAGTAACAATATACCGTGCATTTTACATCCTAACCACTGCATGTTAAATCTAATCATATGTAGACACTCCACAGAAAGGATCTGATCCCATTTACAGACAGAAAACTGATGCTAGACTCTTGTGATGCTACAGAGAGATATCTTATTAGGACCGTATTATTGATGGGAACCACTTCACAAATTCCAAAAACATTATTTTCATTTGCTAGATGAGTGACTTTGCAACAATACTTGCTTCCATTTGCAATTTATTTGTGAGATCTGGTCACTTTAGTAACTTTTTTGTCTTGTGGATTTTCTTCCTGTTCAGCTTTTCCTTTTTTTTTCTTTTTTTCATGTCAAACCATATTTGAGTGCTCCTCTGTGTCTCTGTCTCTTGTGTCTCCTCCGTGACTCTGTGTTGTGTCTCTTCTCATATTTCTGCCTTGCTGGCTCACAGTTTGGCACACTGATGCCGGGGACAACGCAGGATATTTAATGACAGCTGTGGGACAGAATCAGCTCAGGATTCAGTTACAGTTCGAAAATATGATTTCTGAGCTTCATATATATATATATATTTTGTTTATTGTGCGCGAGTTGTTTTTGCAGCCTTGATCGTGCAGCCAGGTCGGCCTCGGAGCTCTCAGGTTGATCTCATATTGATCTCGACTTAGTCTGCTCGTCTCCACCGCAGAGATGCAGACATACAGGAGGATCTGCTCAGTGAAACTCCATTATGCAAATAAATATAAAACTGCTCAGCCAACCATGATAAATTGATGCCTGCTTTTAGTACAGTATGTTGCCCACAGTGCACAGCACCTCCCCCCAACATGCATACAGTACACAATGCCCCCCCTTCCCTTTTCTCTATGATGGCACACACTATACGTCCGTCCTGCCAAACGCAATCATGTCATGACTTACCTTTAAATCCGAATGTTAACATCACATCTGCTCCTCTGCTTTGTTTTGATTTTCCGGCTTCCAACAAATGATTTAAACTCCTTGCAACCCTCCAAAGGCGGCCACAAGCAGAAAACACACTCACATGATCTGTTGCTTTGTCCCAGTAGCTCATGAAAACGGGAAGTGACTTGTAACAGGGCATTATGGGTAGTATTGTGCAGTGAGCGTGTGTTTGTGTGGGGTGGGTGGTTAATGTCTAATCTTCATGAGGTCCCCCCTTCAAGACACGGCCCCTCCCCTGGGAGTCAGACCCCATGACAGACGCTGTTATGACAATGGGACACTTGTGTCACTGTCAGCCTGAGGGGTGTAAAGAGCGATGGGGGACGAGGAGGGGGGGCAAGTCCAACATGTTGACTGTCTGGGAGCACGAGCAGCTTGAATGAAATCAGTTTGTTAGAGCAACAGCAAACAGAAGCAAACACATGTAACCTGTTAGGGTGGCTCAGAGGAAGTTACTCACATCTCAGTGAATATATAGACTTCAGTCAAACGGTGTCATCAGCATCCCGGGTGTGTCTGCAGGTGTTTACCTGAGCAACGCGAGACAGAGAGGCCACCACCAGATGGTGTCAGAGTGCCTCATTTTATTATTGTCCGCCTCATTTTATCTAATGGAGATAAAAGTTTGTTAAACTAAAAATTTGATTTGTTTCACAGTAAAAGAAAAACCTGTAAAAACACAAAAATGAGTCATAATCAATAGATTATAATAATATTGTGGAAATGTTAATGATATGAGCTCTATATTTATATTTGAACAAATAAGTGGATTATTTGGATGTTTTATCCAGAGTACAAAGTAACTGTGAAGTACATTATTTGGCTGTTTAATTGAGGGGGGGGGTTATATTTTGCAATTTTTGACATTTTGCTTTAGAAATCACACACTGAAGCCCTGCTAATTCACTAATTCAGTTGTTTTAAAGCAAAAAAAACAGGATTCAAGTGATACATTTAGGACAAATTGTGCCGCATATAAGGCAACTTTGTTCCATTTTGCTATAAACGTCACTTTTTCATGAGCAGTCACAGTTCACACCATTCTGTTTAATTCCAGCTTGATGGAAAAAGCAAATTATGAGGATGTGATTTCATCTGTCATCTCTGCCTGTTGGGAATATGTCAGCATTAAATGTCACCAACAATGAATGACTGTCTGAGGAAACTCCCACTGAAAGCCTTTGTAAAAGAGCAACTTTAACTTTGCAGCTGAAGACCGTCTGATTGCTGTCTGCACCACAAGTACTTAATACATACTGTGACTGATTAATATGCAGTTTTACTGGGTTGTTCCAGAGGGTTCTTATGTTTATTTTTCAGTATGTTTTTGCTGAAAAAGACAACAACAATTAAATTCTGTTGGTTAATAAAATAGAACATCACAACTAAGCGTTAACGTGCACTTTTCAGACAGAAAAGTGAGTGCAGTAAAAAAAAAAAGCTAGTCATTTTCCAGAATACATTTGAATTTAGAATAAATGCACTTTCCATCATTGTAAGGTGGATTTTTCACCCCAAGAGCCATTCTGCCTTATCAAAAATCCACTAAAACCAGACAGGTAAAGTGCTCACTTTGTATTCACAGAAGAGATGTATGTTAGGAGAGTTGCATTAAAGGCATCAAACTGGCCCACATTAGAAGAAAAGAAATGGTTTCTTTTAATATTTTCTTACTATTGTTCCTTAAAAGAAATGAAGTTTATATGGGACNAAAAAAAAAAAAATATATATATATATATATATATATATATATATATATATATATATATATATTTTTTTTTAAACTTAATCAGTACATTTAGCAGATAACTTTCTGTGTGTTTTATTGGATTCTGGATATATTTAGTTTCCCTGTTTTCAGTGATCTCTGGGCTCCAGCTCATTACTCACCTGTCCTTCAACTGCTAATCAGCCCAGCTGCAGTCACTCAGTAATCACCCCTCCTAGCACACACACACACACACACACACACCTCGGTTTCTTCACCTGCATGACAGAGTTTTATCATTTGCACCTGGTGGCGGTAATGCTTACTTAAAGTTTCTTGCCAACCGCCATTGAAACTCAACTAGAAGAAGAAGAAGAAGAAGAAGAAGAAGAAGAAGAAGAAGAAGAAGAAGAAGAAGAAGAAGAAGATCATTTGCACCTTAGGGTCCTGCCCACGATGGCTTTAATGTTTTTGCTTGATGTTGGTTTTGCAGCCAATTAATTTTTTTTAATTTTGTTGAAAGTTAAGTTCTCACCTAGTTGCCTGCTTCCTGGTTCTGCACTTCAGATCCTCACAATCTGACAACCTTTGAAGGTATTTTATTGCAGCGCAGTTGAGGAAACTAGTTATTTTCTGCACCTCGTTTATTCTACTATATTATCGCTTGCATCACTATCACAACACAAAATCCTTGATTTTTATTCTTACAACAGTGAGACTAAAATTTGACTTTTAAAATACCTTGTTTGTGCTCACCGTAAAGTTTCACAAATGTGTAAACACTTGACTGCTTTAAGTTTTGACAGTTAAGGACTTTTAAGCATTAAAATGTAAAATTTTGCTGTCAACTATTTTGATAACTCTGTTAGCAAAACATCCTGTGAACACATGCACAGCTGCAGCTCCCGTTTCTCAACATAAAATGATCTTTGTCTCAAAGTCAGACATGGAAGGTGGTGAGCAATATGTGTGCCTAGAAGCAATGCTAGGTCTTTAATTTTACACTTTTATATTTGAACATTCGGTAAATTTAATGACTAAGTAAGCACAACATTCAAAACAAGCAGTTATGAATGTTTGTTTTGCACAAATATGTGATAGTATTCAGTATCTTTATTGGCCACATGGTGGCAGCAGAGGTAAATCCACTTTCCTTCTATTGCATAAAAACATTCATCTCCATCTAGTTTGTTTATTCCTTTTCATCCATTAAGAACATCTAAGTGACCTTTATAACAGCTAGTATCTAAATGTCAGTCAATGTTGTAATAAAGCAGGAATTGATTGGAAAATGCTCTTATGATGGGCGGGGGAAATACTAACTTCCCATTCGACCCTATAAATGAATCATATCTTAAAGGTTAACCTCTAAGTGTGAATTTACTTGGTGACATGATGCTACAAACAAAAAAAAAATCTAAAAATAGTCAACATCTATTTTTTCCTTTGTCTTTATTGGTAAATTCTGCCTTTGTTTTGTGTTTTAAAGAACTGGAGTGCTTTTGTGATTAAATACATTCCTTGGTCAGTAGAAAAAAAAAAAAAACTTTTTTTTTTTTTTTTTTACTTCTAGTACTTTTGGTTCTTCAAATGTATAAAAATGCTTTCTTCAGTGTAAAGACGGTACAGTACTGCGTCCCTCTTTGACTGACTTGGCAAATTACTCATACTCTCTTCCTCGGTTTGCATATTAGAGCTACAGCAGCAGAGACTCCTCCCTTTCACCCTGCCAGCACATCTGGAAGAACATATGAGAAGAGAGGCACATACTAACGCTTTGCTTTAGGACAATACCTCTGAAACAACCAATTAAAAGTCAGTAAACTTGTTGGAGGACCTACGTTTTGGCAGAAAAACTACAGTTACTCAATTTAAGCTTCGGTTTCTGGCTTCCTGAACACACCCCAGTCTGAGAACCAAACTTCACCCTGCTATTCAACATTGCCCAGCAGCACCTTCTAATTCTAGGTAAGTAATGTTAGTTTATAGCAGGCAGATCGAGCTTCCTACTTTTAATGTTTGTTTCTAGCTGCTTGTTCCTATTCTGCTGATGCATGTGGGGGGAATAAGTCTCAGAGAGTCACATGGTTGATTTTATTTGCAGGTCAGGTGGAGCTGATCGGTATCAAACTGAGAGGTTAGACAGTATGATGATGTAACAAACTGTAATGCTGTGAGTAAACAGGAAAAAATGTCTTAGTCCTCACCGTAAACACACAAAAGTCTTATGTGGCTACGTCAAATTCGAGATCAAACTTCCTGATTTGAAGGAGTCGCTACTCCGCACTACTTCCTCTGTTTAACACATTCCTTTGTAAGCTGTCTGTGCAGCTACGTGTTTCTACCTGCACACCCACAGCCACCAACATGTACCAGAATTTATGCTAAAACAGGTGATTTAGCGTTTGTTGACATTACTTTTGTTCAGTATTCTTCCTTGTACGAAGCTTAACAGCTGTAGCTGTAAACTTTCTAAGATCTTATCAGTCAGGTGAACCTTTTATTTGTGAAACTCCAGAGTATTTCCTACAAGCCAGGACACTTTTATTCAGCACATACTGAACCTGTTTGTTTTCTCCCTTTTGTGATTCTTTGATACTTGATCCCAAAACGTAGTTGAGGTCAAAGCCATCAACCCTCTTTCTCTGCTTCATGCAGAAAAATAGATTTAAAATGACAGCTTTGGTGGGGAGCTTTTACAAACTTTGTTGCAGCTTACACTGGAATACATTCTGTTTTAACAACCGAGACACACAAGCTATAAATCTCAACATGCAACAGAACAATTAAAAGACCTTTTTACTTTCCTAGTTTCACTCCCTAGCAAGGTCAGGCTCACTATTTTTGAGAACTTTCTCAGTTCAGACGTGGTGGCTGATCTGTGAAAGAGTTATTTTATTTTTAGAATGAATCTTTCACGACCACCAAACCTGAGTTCGGAGCCAGACATGAGCGAGATTGGTGATAACTAAGAAAACCACAATTTGAACTGTGATTAGCGCTCCTCAGTGACGTTAATTCCAAATGATGTCATGCTGTAATGAGTTGCTTTAAAAAAAAAAAAACAGGAAACTTGTTTAGGGCTGATAGGAAATGGGCACTCTGTCCTGTGAGCTCTGCGCTCCCAAATGACCAGAGAAAAGGAACTGATCTCTGTGCAGTTTCAGCTGCTTCGCTTGATGTTTATCATGCCTATAATTACAACTCTTAGACGAATATGAGACGGTATGGAAAAATGACGTAGACCGAGCCAAACGGGCGGGAGGACGTGGTGCGAACAACCAGCAGGGAGGAGGGTAGGTTAACGCAGGCAGGAATGTGGCTATGAGAGAACTGACAGGGAGGGTCGTGCTGTGAAACCTTCAGGAAAGAAACGAGCAGGATGCCAAAAGTCTTTTCACATCCGAACAAGTTTAAAAATCCTTCAGAACTCATGGGTTCTTGTTAATGTCACACACTCCATTTATTTTTCCGACAGAGCCATTTATTTTCTTTCTAACACAAAAATAAATCTTTTTTTTACCACCATTTCTGGCTTGCTGGTCCTTCACAGAAGCCACAGAAAATGGCACAACATGAAATTAGACTGGAAAAAGCTGGTATTATAGACAACCAAATGTAAATATTTTTAGGCAAATTCATTACGGCTTTTGCATTTATGCTTATTTGAAGATTCTGTATTCTTCTTGGCTCTGTCCATTTTTATTTTATGATCTTAAATATAGGTGAAAACTTTATGATGGTTGAATATATTCCCTATTGTTTATGCTCCAGACCTTTCCATTTACAGACAAATGTGATCTGGGTAAAAAAAAAGACAAGTCGTAGACATCATATAATATGTGAATTTATGTCTGTATGTTGTATTCTTTTTCTAAAGGATGCCTTTAGGAGGAGGAAACAAATGTGGCCGCTGTTCCAAGACGGTTTACTTTGCAGAGGAAGTCCTGTGTGATGGACAGAGCTTCCACAAGTCCTGTTTCCTGTGCAGTGAGTACACAGTTTACTGTTTCCTGAGATTGGAATTGTGGAAACCAATTCATCACTCTTGTCATTACAGTCGCTTGTTGTAACCCGATACAAACTCTTGGTCTGTTCTTAAAAGTAGGCGTTCGTAGAAACCAATAAGAAAATGTCTGCACCACGTCTTGTATTACATGGTAGCCTCTGAGGCTTGTGTTCATTCAACATTGTCTTCTGCTTTTTATGCCATTCTCCAGCGTGGCAGCTAACTTTTTTAACAATTTAAACATTGGACAAGGTAATTCCTAAATTCCCTCAAAGGACTTTAATTTTTTACATTTAGTGAAACTAAAACTTTAAGAACTAAGAAGTTTAGTTTAAGCTTCTCTTAAAGCCTTTAGCATTACAGTAAACAAAGTATTTTTGAGGCATTTTCAGCCTCTCTAGATTTTTGTCAATTATGGTTGACAGCAAACAAATGGTGAAAACAGCTGTTGTTCATTAAATGCAGTAAAATTTGCTTTGTGCTTTGGTAGTATGATTTTAGCACAAGGTGTCCTCCATGTCCAAACATCTGTGCACGGGCAGCAAAAAAGAAGGCAGAAACGCCCAAATGACTTCAGAATTAGGACTGGCTTCATGAAGTGTATCTTTGTGAAAGTTCGGATTTTTTTGCCTGAAGTGGAGGTTCATGGAGTTCTGCATAGTTCCTGTTTTCTTATCAAACATTCCTGCAATGGAATTCAGATGAGAACATGTTTCTCCAGAAAAGCTGTGCCATAAAAGGAAGCAGATAGGACTTTATCTAAACGCGTAAATGTGTTCGACAACCTCTTGTTCAGAAAAAATGGCAAACAAAAACGTTTGTGTCTGTGTGAATGTGTTTTCATAGTGGTGTGTAGGAAAGGCTTAGACAGCACAATCGTTGCTGCTCATATGGACGAAGTCTACTGCAAGGCGTGCTATGGCAAGAAGTACGGGCCAAAAGGCTACGGCTACGGTCAGGGAGCGGGGGTCCTCAGCATGGACAAAGGCGAGGCCCTGGGTATCGCACACAAAACGTGAGTATCACATAAACAAAAATTCTTGATGCCTTTTTCAAGGCTCTTCAGCCACGTTTGTGACATCTTTGCTCATCAGGCCTGGCCCTCATCAACCCACCACCAACACAAACCCTTCCAAGATGGCTCAGAAATTTGGAGCCTCAGACAAGTGCCCTCGCTGTGGCAAGGCTGTGTACGCCGCTGAGAAAGTGATCGGAGCTGGCAATGTAAGAAAACCTCACGTGCCGTGTGCTCACATCTGCATGCCAGAGGCAGTCCTTATAAAAAAAACGTTTTTTGTGTCCACAGTCCTGGCACAAAGTGGGATGTTTCACTTGCGCCACATGTGGGAAAAGTCTGGAGTCCACCACGTTGGCTGACAAGGACGGAGAAATCTACTGCAAAGGTAACCGCAGCAGTATGCCGTAACTCACCATGAACAGCAACACTGGTAGGAAGCAGTTAAGGTGTGAAAAAATAATTCAATTTTATGTAATTTTATGATGGGCTTGGGAGTTTAAGAGCAAAGTTAACAGCCACAAACCTTCAACTCTGGGAAATGACTAAGTGTGACGTAAAAGCAACTCACCCTTTTTTTTGTTTGTTTTGTTTCAGTCAGTTCTGTTTCCAGTTATTGGCAAAATGGCAAATAAAAACATGATGCAATGATGCTAACAAGTACAGAATGTCCCACCCATTCTTAAGACAAAGAGGAAACTTGTCAATCAGGGTGGCTATAGACACAAAAGGTTGCTACTAAAAATAAGATAAATATGAATTCTAAATTTGTCACCACAGCAACTCAAAGCACACATCTGGATCAGTGAACAGATCCAGCAGCCTAACCAAAAGAAGGCAGACCTGGACTCGATGTACTGATCATAAAAAGCTGTTTCACTCACAATGTAACCGATCTAGAATATTTTAGCATTAATTTAGATAATAAAACATAAAAGGTAGAAACTTAACGGGCAAAAAGCTCTGGAAGAAAAACAAAAGATGATTCAGATGTGCTGACTTCATCTATGATGTGTTGTTTTTGTTTCTCTGAGTTGTAATAAAGCCAACAAAACAGCAGAGGGCTCACTAATACTGACATGAGAACAACAATGTCTTTAAAAAGAAAATTCACAGACTTGTAAACTTCTTGTTGGTTTCTGATAAAATGTTAGCTCTGTGCTACAAACTAATCATCCGATCGGTATAAATAATGAAATTAGTGTTTAGTCTAGTTTATGTCATTTGTTGTTGTATGTATGTAAACTGGCAAATAGCACTTCAAGCTCAATACTTTTCTTTAAAATATGATAGAAGGTTCCAGCTGCTCTTTGATTTTAACTTTATTTTCCCCATCTGGCACAGTAAACACAAATGGATATTACAAAAAAAAGTACTGAAAATGAAAACTGTGTTGTGTGAAATGAAATAATGAATTCTAGAATCTTTCATTCTAAAAATTGAAAGAGAAGGACAATGTTTGCTTGATTTTTAGATTACGTTGTCATGAATTTGGCATTAAAACAGTTGGCTGTAAAGTGGAGGGTGGATGGGTTGGTACTTATTGTCCTCTGCCTGGCAAAATGTTTTTGAGGCAGACACTGAACCTCATATTTTGTGTATGCTATTTAAAAAAATTAAATAAATTTAAAAAAAGCACTGAATTACATATTAAGAAGCATTTTCAGCATTTCTTGTTTTTCTTTTGGCTGTTCCCTTTTCAGGGGTCGCCACAGGGAGTCATCCTCCTCCATCTAACTCTGTCTTTGTCAACTGTCCTCACTGAAACTCCCTCCATGTCCTCACTCTAACTGCATCCATATATCTCCTCTTTGTCTTTTTCCTGGCAGCTGCATCTCTAACATCCTTCTACCAATATACCCACTGTCCCTCCTCTGCACATGTCCAAACCATCTCAGTCTGGCCTCTCTAACTCTCGCTGTACCTCTGATGACCTCCTTCCTAATCCTGTCCATCCTTGTCCCTCCCAAACAGAACCTCAACATCTTCAGCTCTGCCACGTCCAGTTCTGTCTCCTGTCTTTTTGTCAGTCCCACTGTCTCCCTTTCAGCATTTGTGTAAATAAATTGATGAAAATATACATTCTTAAGCAGTGTGTAAATTCAAACAGGCATATTAAAATACTTTCTCCTTTGTTTTGCTCATTATGCTTAAATATTTGTGTGTTTGTGTGTATGTTGTACATCAATATGGCCCTGTTGAGACTGAATTCACCTCAGATTTTCATTGAGTTTAAAGCTGTAACTTTGTACTTTTGCATAGCCTGCAGGGTTTGGAGATATTAAAAAAGATAAGCTAACATTAGCATGACTTGTGTTGTGGAAACAATGATTCATATCAATTACAATGTAGTTATCACAGACTTTTTTGGCCAAGCGGCTGCCAGCTTTATGACACTTCCTTTTCTTTCCAACAGCCTGTTACGGGAAAAACTTTGGTCCCAAAGGATTTGGATACGGACTTGGAGCTGGAGCGTTGGCACACACCCAGTGAAGTCCAACTGTCAGGATTATTGAGCTGCTCCGTCTCCAGCAGAGGGGAAGTCTGCTACAGTTTGCTTGATAGAAACATTCTTTCCACAAAGCTGCATTTCTGAACTGTACACTCGACAACAGAACAACACAACTCACTAAATGACTGCAAATCTTGTTTGGCCTAATGTCTCCTCCTGGACCTATTTCTTGGCCCAATTAAGCCAAGAAAAGGATCAGTTTAGTTGTAAAAATGTTAATTGTCCTTTTTCCACATAATGTTGAAGCTGAAATGGCACAAAAGCCCCTTGTAGGCTGGCTGCAGTAAAACTTTAGGTCCATGTAAGCAAATGGGACATTTGTCTGAATAATAATTACAATAATAAATACACCGCAGGTCATTTTCCCATGTTGATTCATTGATTCATTCTGTTGATTCATGAAGTTCTTACCATCATGCTGTATTTTCAAAAAATAAGGTTTAATTGTTTTAATTGATGGCCAAAAAACAGCATGGTTGTGTGTAGCAGAGTAGATGGGGATTTAGAGCTCCACATCCCAAATGAGCAGACTCTGACTCCAAAAATACAACATGGCGGCGCCCGTAAACATGATCCCGCCGGCTTCTATTATGGAAAACAAAAGCAGGCAGAGACATTTCATTCATTTTTAAGTTGATGGGGTGCACCAATTGACTGGTGATCAGAATCAGCTGATTTTCTGCTTCATCAGCTGAACCGTAGATTAAAAAGATCCCATTGTTTCTGGGTCAATGAATGCACTATAAACTTGTTTTTGTTTGTTTTTATTTTTGTCTACCGTCCCCCAATTATGTTGGATGCAGCTGAAAATGTCCGCTGGGGGCGGTGGTGAGTTAGTCCTATGATAATATGCAGGACAAGGATTAAAAGGGAGGGTAAAATTGTTTAAAAGCTACAACCTGTATTACAGTATACTATAGTTTTTCCAACCAATATTCTGGATTCTTTGTAGATATTCAAGAGCACACAAAACCACTATCTTGGGGTTTATTTGAAGAAATATAAACATTTTATCGTATAACTGGTTAATGCATCTCTTAACCCTTTTCTTTTGCGTGGGCTGTGATGGTTATCAAGTTATGTCTCTCGTCACCCTGGTTGAAGGGCTGGAAGACCAATAACTGGGGAGCAAGAAGGAGAAGAGTGTTGGACCGTCAGTCTTTAGGCCTTTTTCATAATAGCAGTTCAGGAATTGGCTATTTTTAACTGAACTGGTAATTTGCATATTTGCTCTAAATTAAACACTGAAGCTACTGTAAGGTAGTAATTACACGTTGTATTTAGTTGTATTGCTACAACTAAATCCAACTTGTCTGTGACATTACAGTAAGAGCTCCTTGTTTATCTCAAGCATTCAAGATCTGATAATAAAGATACAAAATGGCAGAAAAATGTAAGTTGTCATCATTTTTCATGGGAAAAGACAAGTCTGTGTATAGACAAACACGACAGCTATGATGAGTTTTGGTTTAAAGCAGTGACACATGACATTCTAATCGTTTTTCTCATAACAATGTGGTGACACGCCTGGCACGGCCGTCACTGTGCTTCCTGTAAAAATCAGGGGGAATCACTTCAGTCAAACGGCCCAAATGTCAGGACGGGAAGAATCGGTGTCTGAAAAACAAATCCATTTCTCTAAGGATGCGAAGAAAGGCTAAAATAAATCAGATTTGGTGTGTTATTGATAATGTTTCACAAGCAACTCCCCATTTCTAATCCAAACATGTAAAGTCATACACTGAAACAGGTTTTTCTTTTCCCCGCATTCATTCTCTTTATGGAAAAAACAAGGTTCCAGAAAGTCTGAATACTGACTCATCCGTCAGCCTCTTCTTTCTGCTCTATTTGTTTTTCCTTCCTGTTCTTTATTTCTCTTAGAAACTCTTACACATTTCAACATTTGAACTCTTAACTTTAAGCCTCCCACTCACATTCCACCTCTCAGGGAGGGTTAAACAACATGCTGTAAAAGATTTTTTTTTTTTCCTCAGTTTGACATTTTATTCTAGTCTAGTCCTAGCAGCATGTGCCAGTAAGGCTAATCACTTACCTGCGCGTCTGTTTAATTGGCGTCTCGCTTTCTTACGCATGCGCACACACGCTCACACGCATACTTGACGCGTACAATCTAAGTCTTTCATAAACAGACTGCATCTCCTCCTGCCGTCATTACAGAGGAGGCGGAGTGCTACTTGGAGAGGGAGGAGGAGGAAGAGGAGGGGGAGAGAAGGTCTACAGAAGAGCCGGGCATGTCCAAACACATCTGAGCAGACCAGCCAAACAAACACGGCGCGCTGTCACCGCCTGGAGAGGCTCCTCTTAATGTCAGCCTGTCTCCAAGCGGCGCGAGCGGCCGGATGGCTTCATCCTGAGACGCGCCTCTGAGCTGAAGACCGAAGCCGCTGGGACGATCTGGGTCTCCGTCGGTGCTGCGGACATGTCCCTGAAAGTGATCCGAGACGGGCTGCTGGAGAAGCGCAGCGGCGGACTCCTCCAGCTGTGGAAGAAGAAGCGCTGCGTGCTCACCGAGGAGGGAGTGCGCCTCCACAACTGCAAATCAGCAGCAGCAGGAGGAGGAGGAGGTGGAGGTGATGCTCCGAGCTCCGCGTGGAGCTCCAAAGCCAAGGAGCTCCCCTTCGAGCGCATGGAGACGGTGGACTGCGTGGAGTACAAGCGCGGGCTCGTTTATTTCACCGTGGTCATGGCGAGCGGCCAGGAGATCGACTTCCGGTGTCCGCAGGACTGCACGCTGTGGAACGCGGAGATCGCGCTGGCCCTGGTGCGCTTCAAGAACCACCAGGCCATGCAGGCCAGCCGGAAGCGGCACCTGCACACGGCACATCTGGGCAGCACCGGGGAGGATGAGGAGCTCTAACTGCGCGGTACGTCAGGTTCAGCTCAACAGACTGCCTTCACGTAGCTATTCTTATTATTATTATGTTTAAAAAGAAAGTTATTAACATACTTGAATTGGGTTTGTGACAGATAAGGCACCCCACCCACCTACCTGTTTCAGAAGATTCACTTTTCTCCCAGCATCACATCTGTGAGACAGTGAATCAGCTGAAACACCTCCAGGGCATAGATGCAAATATCTCAAATCGTTTTCATTTTTTGCCTTGAGATCAGAGTCATCAGCAACCAAAGAGTCACCAAACAAAGCCTGTTGTGTTCCTGCGTTTCCGGACCACCCCAGTAGGCCTCATGCTTTGATATTTCTTTATTATTTTCTCGTAAACAGTGTAAATTTAGACCACCTGTTTGGACTTTATGGCCTGTAAGCCTCACTGATCTAAGCTCATACAACTTGTTTTTGGGTTCAGCTTCTTGTGCTATTTATCCTAGATTACTGTGTGTGGAAAAAAAAAATCATGAAGGATAATTGTCAATCAAATAACACTTTTAATTGTGGCCCAGGGAGACATCCCTTGTGTTAAGTTTGTTAGTGAAAAGAGAATGTGGGCCCGAAATCGTGAGAAAGGCCTTAAAAAACCTTTAGATACCAGAGCTGTGAGAAAAGGTCTCCATATGAGTGAAACAATGCCGAGTGTTTGTGAGAGTGCCAACAGGTGTGGTTCACCTGAGACAAACACAAGGTAAGATTCATATAGGGAAATATTTTGTTGAGGGAAAGATTCGTATAGGAGAATATTATGTCATGGAATCATTTTCATGAGGGAAAGATTCAGTTAGGGAACAGAACGACTCCTTTGAGGGAAAGACTCATATAGGAGAAGATTATGATATCAAAACATTTTCATGAGGGAAAGATTTCTTTGGGGGAAAGATTTTGTCGGTGAAAGATTACAATATGGGAAAGATTCTGTTAGGGGCAACATTCTTAGGGGAAAGATTCAGTCAGGAAATTTTAACAAAGAAGAAAAAAATTTGTTTGGGAAAGATTATGTTTAGAGAAGATTCATATGGGGTAAAATTTTGTCAGGAAAAGGTTCATATTGTGGAAAAATTCAGTTAGGGAAACATGCTGTCTGCAAAGTATTTTTTATAGTAAAAAGATTCTGTTTAGGAAAGATTTCTGTTGGGTTTTACAGGGAAGCTAAAAAGGGGGTTAAGGTGTGTGTGTGTGTGTGTGTGTGTGTGTGTGTGTGTGTGTGTGTTGAGGGTGTGGGAAAGGAATTCTGATGAGCTGAAGTCAGTTTATTCCTCTTAATGTTTCACATTGATTTCTAATGACTGGTGAAACAAAACTTTAAAAAAATTAATTAGAATGATCTCTTCATGTCAATCAGATGAAAAGAACAGACGGAAAACTTCTAAACCAGTTAGATTTGACAGGATGACAGTAGGTGACTTAATGTGTGTCCTCTTTGTGCCAATCATTAGAAGAAACCAGGAGCGTAAAACATTTGAACATTCGGTGCATGTGTGACAGTCACTTCAGCTCAGCCTGGGCTGAAGGTCGTTTCCCAGCACCACTCGAGTGTTTAGATGTTCCACAGAGCCACGACAATCTGTCCCCGGTTCCTCGCCGTGGACCTCGTCCACTCCTTCCTCCGACACGAGCCGCTCTCCCCCGGAGGATGTAATTACGACGCAACACACGAGCCTCCGAAATAACATCTGCCTGCCTCTCCCTCAGCAGGCGGCGGAGTATTTTTAAACACACACACACACCGACCAAAACGGAGGCTCCTGTCTGTTTATTTGACTCAAACAGATGGACATTTGGCAGAAACAAGATCTTTATGCTCCATACCATCAGTTTTTTTTATCATTTAAATGCCTTGTACTGTGTTATTTACCGAAACTGTTTACTGAAACCTCGAGTGAACTGAGTGTGTGAGTATGAACTATGAGCTCAGACATTAGGAATCCACAGCATTGCTTCTTTAAGAGAGCCGCAGAAGCCAAGAGTCCAATTAAACCCAGTAGCTGTGGAATCAGTGTAAAACAAGTCGCTGGACTTTGTCTTAACGCTGAACCCATCAGTTAACCAATAAATATAATAACTGTTCTCTCCTTCTTCTGTATTTTTTTCTCCAGATATTCCTCTCTTTGAGTGTGAGCCAATCGGAGGTGAAAGGGCTTGTTTCTGTGCTGCACAGCATCCCTGGATATAAAAAAAACCCATCAGTGAATATGGATCAAAGGGCCGAGGACAATAATTACAGGCGCTCTTTTTGTCTCCCTTTATGATATTAAACGTGTCACATGAAGAATATGTCACTGTGGAGACTCGGACATCTTCTTTTTAAGAAACTGCTGAGCTTAAAAACAGTTAATCCTCGGTGCCTTGCCGTTTCAAAAGCATCCCCTACTTCTGAAATGATTTGAGACACTTGTTAGGAAAAAAAAAAAAAGAAAAGAAAAGGTCACGCTTTTGATGAAATCAGTTGCTTTGAAAGCGTTTGTTCCAGACTGAACAGCTCTCTGAAGTGGAACATGAAGAATGGGCGTTTTTGTTTCGAACCTGTTGCGATTTAAAATAGATGTATTTCCTGAAACCGCACGCAGTATTACTATTGTAAAAGGAATAATAAAAAAAACAAAAAACAAAAAAACAACTTTTAAGAGTGTTTCTCTGAAATGCTCCGAAATACTTTCGGAGCACGGCTCGTTGTTTCTTCCAGTTCATGCAGTTCATTTCTGAGCTCATCTGTTTCCAGTTGTGGTGTAACCTTGCTGTTATAGCCTCTGGAAATTACACACACGCACACACTCTTTCACTCTCTCTGGGTATGCGTGTCTGCCAGAGTCAGGACACCTTTTTTTGTTTTTCCGGAGCTGTGTTCGGGACTAATGAGAAACCCTGTGAGCCTGAGGCATGTGCACGCAAACATCCACCCACACATATTCACCTACGGGAGCACGCCCAAAATGAAATTCAGCAAAAGCATCAGCAGACTCTTGTTAGCAACACGTAGCCTATATTGTTCATTTAAGCCTGTTTTTTTGTGTTTGTGGTCAGCGTGTGTGTTTGTTTGGCAAGAGTATTGCTGTGTGTGTGTGTGTGTGTGTGTGTGTTCCTCAGGAAGAAAGAGTTGGCTGTGTTGTGACTTCTCTCGTTACTGTGGAAAACCCCACTGCAAGCCACACCGCATGAGTCAGCAGTGGACGAGGAGCGGTAACAGGATCAAGGAGACGCCCACTGATGGATCTTTGTACCACCCTGTGTGTGTGTGTGTGTGTGTGTGTGTGTGTGTGTGTCTTCGGAGACAGGTGGAAATACTCTCAGAGATATGCGAAGGAACATTCTGAAAGGGGACAGTGCCATTTGTTTCTGAATTCTTGTCCTTCCCCGTGTGTACTCACACGCCGCAGTGGAATTCTTTGTTTAAACATCATAAAAGTCGCTCAGAGCTTCTGGATGTCACTGCAGATTAAGAGAAAAAGAAAAACAAAACACAATTATGTGTTTCGTAAAGCTAGAGCTGAAGAAACGCTTGTCAGGGTTAGAAAGAAGTGAAAGACTCCTTAATAAGTTTTAAAAAAAACGCTTTAAAAGCAGAAGTCATCTGTAGGCCACCAGATAGCTGCAGTTTCCATGTTGAACCACTAGAGGTCTGTCTCTGTACAGAGCTAAGAAGTGAACTGAAACAATGTCATCTACATCTGTCATACAAAACATCACATCATCTGAATTACTTTTTTTCACACGACATCATGAAGCTATTTGTTGTGTTTTTGTTCCTTTATTGTTTTATGTGAATAATCTATCAGGCTCTCTTTTTTATCATACCGCACATAGCGTACGCATAGCAGCAAAACCTCTGATTGCCACGGTTGGTTAAAATTCAGCAGTACTCTCTTGACATTAAACTTGAACTAACATTTGTGCCAGTTAATTTAGACATCAACTAGAGCCAATAAAAGCAATATTTACTTGTTGTTGTTTTTTTAAACACATCATCCTTCATCTGATTATGTCAGCACAATCTTTGATCTTCTAAACGTGGCAAAGGAACGATAGGGCTGGGTTTTTTTTTTTATCAATCTGGTAAAAAGGCAGTACAGACCTTGTTTTAAAAGAACTCCAGAGTCATTACTAAAATCTTGGTTTTCGTTTATTTCAAGTTTTATATTTGTTTGAGGACGTCAAGGACCAAAATAAGATGTCTCAGGGCCACTTCTGGCCCTCGGGCCTTGTTTTGCCTTATTAAATAGAGAAAATCTCTATTATCTATTTGTTTTTCCCATAAATATTGTGTGAGGGAATGACAGTATGTGTAAAGCTGTGGGGGAGGTTTGTTTTTGCCCAGTTTTGACTTTTATATTTTGCTTTACATCTGATATGATTGTGGACATGCATTGTAGTTTTAGATCAGGTTTTTTTCCTCTTCTGATAGATGCTTTAAACTGACTTATTTACTGATTTTAAAAGTTGTGAAACATCATCATTGACTGCTAAAGAATAAAGCCTCTTGGAGACATGTCTGTGAGATTATTTATTTATTAACACTAGCTGAAGATAGCTGGAATATCAAATTAAAAAAACCCTCAAAACAGACAAAAAAAATAGGTAAATTGGGCGCTATATCACTTCAAATAGCACTATATTCCAGCTTGATGGTTCTAAATCACTTTAAAATCTACATACAGTCTTGGCTAAACTTTCCTGCTGGCTTGTCTTTTGTTGACCTCTTATTGTGTTAATGTGATAAAATGTCAGAGCCACACATCAGCTTTATGCCAAGGCTGATGTTGTGATTAAAAAATTCTTAGGTCATTAAATAGGAAATAATAGCCCAGTAAATCCCTGGCTGTAATAGCTCTTAAAAGATCAGACACTCGCAGCATCCTCTTCATTTTCTTTGTTTTCAAACATGTACTGAAACATAATCTAATGAAACAAAACTGAAAAGAAAAAAAAAAAAAAACGAAGATCGTGAAAGTCACTCCATTAGAAATCTAAAAAGAGCTGTCTTGTCAAAACTGGGGTTTATTGATATGTTTTATTGTCACCATCAAGATCAGGTAAAAATTGGTTACTGCTCATTTTCAGTTTTATCAATACTACTCCAATTTTCTCCAAATATCATCTTAGGAAACTTTACAGAAAAGCTAACCAAGCTTTTTCTTTTATCCTTTCTGCTGTGGCATATGTATTATGGCTGTAAAAAAAACATTAAGAATGTGCCATAAGCAAAACTACTTAATTTAAAATAACAATTTAAAAGGTTTATTTTACTCCCTCTTTCCATTGCTTTCTCGTAATCTAATAGTCTCAATCTGAAGCAAATATTTCTGTGTAGAGGGACACAAATGTTCATTTATTTTTGTACATAATAAATGATTTTCTAAGTATAAACTGCCTTAAATAACTAATATCTAACTAATAGATATAACAGTATATCTTGTGTCTAAAACACATTTTGTAATGTTTTAAATAGATCAGGTTTCTATCTTCTGCATGACTTGTGAGATTATATTTGAAACTAGTTTGAAAAGTGTCCATCCTTAAGAATAACACATTTAAAACAAAGTTTTAGTGGAAACTTATTTCTTCCAACGATTTCTGTTTCACGCCTCTCATTTTATTTAAACAATTTAAGGCCATCACTTTCAAACCTAAAAAAAAAAAGTGAAAGTTTGTGTTCAAGAACAAAATCTATTAGATTAAATTCTCGGACTGCGTCACAAACTGATACAGCCTAATTGTTGTGAAGACCTTCCAAGTTCCTTCTGATTGCTGTCATTCCTCTGTCAGTTGCAAGGCCCATAACTCTGGGTTTTAAGTGCCAGAGCAAGATTATCCGACAGAGAGATGGTCTAAATCTATATTTAGCCTCCACTGTTGCCAAAAAGAAAGAGGGAGTCTGACAATGGGTGGCACAGATAAATAGAGGGGTACAGAATCCTAGGGCTCATCTCTGGTCTGTCCATCCTCTACTGTGGGGGCAGCTCTTTCTCAGACGCAGGTAGGGTCCCTTGTAGGGTTGTCTGTTCTTTTTGTTTTCATCTGTAGCTTCCTTGATCTAAATGCAATCTACTGTTGACGCCTCTTCCAACATTATGCTATTTTATAGAAAAAGTAAACCTGCAGACAAGCTTGTCAGTTTTTGTTTAAGTTTTTGTTTTGCTCTGTGTTGAACAAGATCTTAAAAGAGACATAAACTTTTCTGATAACTTTGTCCGTGTGAGGATTTGGGTTTTTGTATTCAGTTTATTGTCTTCATGTTTCAGTTTGAGTTTATTGTTTATTTTATTTAGCTATCTTGTTATTCTGGTTCTTGTTCCTTATGGCTTTGTTCCCTGTGCGTCAGCCATCATTCACTTCTCCTCAGTCTATTTCTTGTCTGCCTGCCACGCCCATCTACACCTGCCCCAAGCCTTGCAATCATCTCACCTGTGCCCACTTCCTCTAATTACCTCCTGCCTTTAAAACCAGGTCATCTCCTTTACCTATTCTCCTGCTGGTTTGTTGTCTATGGCCACTTGGTCTATTTTTTCCCCTGATTCTGCTCGTCTCCTGCCCATGTCCGTTCAGTTTTTGTATTTAGTTTTCGTCTTGCAGCCACGTCAGCTTTTGTTTTTGGTTTTCTTTTATTTTAATAAATTAGTTTATTTTCCAAAATGAGTCTGCACTCTGGGTTTGCCTCCTTCACCCCACACCATTACAGTTAGCAGCTCAGTGTTTTTGTTTTCTTAAAGCTATAGGTGAATGCGAACACTTCACCCAGAACTTTGAGCGGGTCAAATTTTATCTAACTGGTCTTAAGCTCCGCGCCGAACGCAGTCCTATTCGAATCTAAGGTTGATGCAAACTTTCCAAAACAGCTCGAGTTCTTATTTTTGCATGGCCAAACCTGGCTGCGCTGCAGAGCCCCGTAAGCACCCCGCGAGTTAGTGGTAAATCCCTGATCTATGCTGGGCACCGCCGGAGCACAAACAGCCCCTACAGCTGTCCGGTCTATTCGGGGAGACAGGCCACTCCAAATTCCTCTCTTTGCAGATAATCCTGAGGAGAAAGATGGGAATGAAGGGGATAAGAGGTGAGATGAGGGATGGCTTTCACTCTGGAATTTTCCAGATCCACCGGAGCAGCTTGCAACTTCATTATACGTGTTGCCATTCACAACTCGGACCTCGTCGTAAAAAAAGTGGTGAGGGACATGGAGACAGGGTTAGATGGGATGAGGAGGCTGGTGAGTGTGGCAAAACACTTTGCGTTATGATAAAGAGCCGCCTGTGAGAGGGGAGACAGGATAGGCGACGGAATGAAAACAATGCAGATGTGGATAAAAAAAAAAAACTTAAAGAGCTGAAAGGAAATGCCTTCTTCTGTCTTCACATTTTGTTCATTAAACAAAAGCAAAAGGAGTTTTCCACTTTTTATTGACTACAATCAAAATGGCAGTCTCCATGGTAGAAAAATGTGTAAGAATATATATAGTTTCCCAGTCTTAGTCTCTGCCTTGACCTAGCAAATTTAAACTTGTTTCCACTGCACAAAAAAGTTGGTCCCACATTCTTATTAGTGATTAAATTTACTGGAAATTTTTATTTTTAAAACTCATTACATGAACTTATTGTCAGCTTCAGCTCTTCTTCCATTTATTCTGCTGTTGTATTTAAATTGTGGTGTGTTTTTTTAATAACATCATAATTAAACAAAGGAGTTAGAGACTGACAGCTAGGAGTTTAATTTTATCAGTCACAATATGGCTTCACATGGGTCGGACACAACATCGCACAGAGACATTGTCTTCACAGACGAGCATGTTTTCATAATTTACAACATCATCAAGCACTCCAAGCTCAAGCTTTTCCCTTTTTTCTTGCTGCATTTCTTTTGTTTACTCTCAGCATGTGATATTCATGACAAAACTTCTATTTTATTTTCAGTTACTGTTCGATGATGTCTGTAGGTAATCCCGTTTTGTAGAATAAAGAGATTTGTCAGTGGAGGTAAAGTTTACGGAGAGCGTTTGGCTTCTTGTGTGATTGGCATCCGCTCCACAGTCAAGCGTCAGAAGTGCAGACAAACGAGCATCCAGAAAGGGCTGATAGACAAACAATGGCAACTGTTAAGTGTGTGCGTCAGTGTGTGAAGTGTGTGTTTCTAATCCCTTCTGTATCTCCTCCAGTGGGATCTCATCAGCAGGATGCCTGAGCATGTGTGAGTGATTAGACTTTGTGTTCTTAATATAGATCATTTAGTCACTCACATCCACAGTGACATAAAATGAACATGTTTGCTTGTATTTGACCGTATTATTAAATTTTTGTAAATTCTTCCTTTACAGGCAAGAGGTAAGGCCAGTTTAACACTGTGACCAATGCTTCACCTGTTGTACAAAATCCAGAAATGTTCTACTCATATGATGTTTGTATCGATAATATTCTTTTTATACAGAGAAAACCAAAGATATCAGCCTCAAGGAAGCTGATGCTTAAGGTGAGACACTTGGCCAGCTTGATTCTTTCACCTCTCCATCATGCAATACCCACATTGGACCACAAGAGGGCAACAGGGGAGAACAAATAACATCACTTCCACCATCCAGCCTCTGTCCTGACACAGGAAAGTCCCCATGTCCCCTGCCAGCCACTAAGCGTTATTTGTTTGTGCAGAGTCTGATGGTGGCAAAGGCCAAGGAGGAATTGGAACAGGAGATCCTCGTCAAAGAAGGGGAGAAACAGAAGTACCTCGCAGAGAAAGCTCCTCCTCTAAACACCAGTGGCCTCAGCCTCACTCAGCTGCAGGTAACCTGTCCCTAAATGACCTGTTCATGTCTCTTTTCTTAATAACTGGAGGCCAATGAAAGATTCTCAACAAGCTTATGGCTCTGTTTCTAATTGTTCACACATGTCTTATAACTCAACCCACACTCATCTTTTTGGAAATTGTCCATTTTTCTCTGAACATCAAAGTGATTGTTCAGATCTTAAACTTGAAGTGGGGTTTTGTGGAAAGGTGATGAACAGTTAATATCTTACCTGTTGTAGATAGCCCTTTAAATTACCTCAGTCTGGAGAAAAAATAATAATAATTCTGACTCAATGTGGATTGCCGTTGATGTAAAACAACACCAATCTCAAAAAATACACAACAATTTATAGAAATGTTATTTCATAAACCTTCAAATCTCTGTCACTTTTTAAAATTGCATTCCATTCTGTAATTTTAATTTACACCGTTTTTCTGTTGAAGAACATGATGATATTTCCACCAGGTTGCTCTGGAGCTACTGTTATCACTATTTGCACTTGCAAATAAACACTGAATTTGATGCAAATAACAACATGGGGTAAAACTGATGGTGATTTAAAGGCTTATAAAATGACATTTACATGAACCACTATAAAATGTTTAAGATTTAAATTGTTTTAAGATGACAGCTGTCCATTTTAGTCTTGGCCCTGCTTAGGCTAGCTGTTAGCTTGACAAAATGGTTGAAATTAAACTTTCTTTCTCCCAACGGAAGTCGTTCAAAGAGCTATCTGTAACTGATGAGATATTAGTTGTTCATAGCCTTTCCACAGATCCCACTTCAAAATATCTGAACTATTGCTTTAGCTTTAAAAAAAAAGAATTTCAGATGATACCTCATACAAAATATCAGTTTTGATTTTTGACCGTGGATCTGTGTTTAGGATCTGTGCAGAGAACTCCACTCCAAGATAGATGTGGTGGACGAGGAGCGATATGACATCGAAGCCAAAGTCATGCTCAACACACGCGAGGTGGGAGCTCATTATTCTTCCAGCTCACTTTCAGTCGTACAGGAAATCCTTCCTGGATGCGGCCTTCACGAGAAACTCCCGCAGCTCTAACGGGAACCATCTGTCAATGTTCCCTGTCCCTGGATCAGATTAAAGACCTGAACATCAAGGTGCTGGACCTCAGGGGAAAATTCAAGAGGCCTAATCTCCGACGCGTTCGTGTGTCCGCTGATGCCATCCTTCGCTCGCTGCTGGGCTCCAAGCACAAAGTGTCCATGGACCTCCGAGCTAATCTCAAGTCTGTCAAGAAAGAAGATACTGAGAAGGTGTGTGCAGACAGGGGTGGGGTGGGGAGAAGACACTGGCACACATGCTCTGTGCATAAAAACCAGTCCAAGAGATAAATTATAAACCCTCCTCAGGCTGTACACACGGATGTTCCTGGTACATTCATAACGTCAGAGTGCCATGGAACTCCTCAAACTGTGTTTATGTGTGTGAAAGGTGTGTTTAAACAGTCGGATAGTAGACCAGTGCAGGGTGGTGACTGTGTGTGAGAGGAGAGGAGGTGCACAACTCAACACAATGATCCTATTGTACACAGGAGAGTAGCTTTTGTACCTCTGCTAATTAGTCAGTGTGTGTGTAGGTGGGCAGATTAGTCTGTTCAGATGCATCTCTGTGTATACTTGCTCTGACCTGTGAGTCTCCGAGTGCATTACATCAGGAAACCAGTTCTACCAGTACAGTTAAGCAGATCTCTGTTCGGATCTCTCAGGGGATTCCCGCTCAATAACATCAGTTTTAATGGCTTAGCGGGACAATACGAGTTTCTGGGCCTGCTCGTCTTTACAGGTTCAGCAAACCGTTCTGGATTTGTTCCACAGCTCTTACACTGTCTGTCTTTATGTGCAGAAGAGGCCAGTCGAGGACAGCGACTGGAGGAAGAACGTGGAGGCCATGTCAGGGATGGAGGGCAGGAAGAAGATGTTCGATGCTGCCAAAGGTCCTGCTCAGTGAAAACATACGATGGGCTCATGACGTTGGAACAACACTGTTCTTCTGAGTTGGTGTTGTTCTCCCATAGTTTTGTTGTTGTTGTTGTTGTTGTTGTTTTTGCAGCTTTTGGGTTTTTCTTTGGTCATAGTCCTGCTATAGAAGTGTAAAAAATATGCTCATCTGTAAGGTTTTCTACTTGTCACTTTGTATGAAGTTTAAGTGGAAATGATTATTGTACCATAACTTTTAATTTAAAGTTGGTGTATTTATGTAAGCTTCATTTTTTTGTTTTGCTTGTTTTTGATTATATCAGATTACAAAATCTTGCACAATGTGTTTGTGCTCAGAGGGTTGAGAATGACTCTTGGTTTCTATCACATATCACATACTCTCACTCAAGTTTAGCTGTTTTTGTGTTGGCTAAAGCTGATTAGATGTGGTGGCCATCTTGAATTGGTTTGACTTAAATTTTAATTAGTTAATTGCTGGGAGTTTTATTAAAATGGGTGGCTCGTGAGACATTTTGCTAACAGGCAGACAAACACAAACACACATCACCTGCCTTTCCTTGACAGATGAAGAAAACTAAAGGTGGAGTTGTACCGAGACAAAACCTGAACAAATTAAACAACATATTTGATGTTTTTCCTTACAGATAAACTAGAAGCATGTGCTGAAGATTCACTAGTGATGACAAACTGAACAATTAAAATTAGACATACCTTTTGTCATGTTTGATCAGTGAGCCTTTGCTGCATTCGGTTGAGGCTTTTATTTGGTTACCTTTTTGAAAAATCTTAAATAGATAGTTCAGATTTTTGGAATTGGGGTTCTGTGGAATTGGTATTAATACTCAATATCTTACCTGTTGTAGAAGTCACTCAGAACATGACTAGTTTGGACTATCGGGCTGAGGTTCACTCAGAGGAGACTGACTAAAGGTTACTTGGAGCTTGGCCAAGATCAAAACAGATTTCTGCCATTTTAAAACAACTCCAATCCCCCCAAAGCAACAGTGAACACCATCTTATCTCTACACCACTCTGACTTTTCCATTAAGCACTTATTTGCATAAATGTTTATGGTTATTTGGAATGCAGAAAGAGTTGTCTGCTCTCCGTTACCAGTGATGAGAAACTTGTGTTGCAAAACAGAAAGTGTAACCACCTGATAAATATCTGAGTTCTGGTGGTTTGTATTGGCCTTCATACTGTTTTGTCGCACACACACACCTGGCAATCCTGCTCATAAACATAGCAATCATCCCAACTGTTGCACAATGTGTTATTACTGTCTTTAATAAAATTATATTTTGCACACATTTTATCACTTAAACCTGGTTCAGGAAGCTAAGAATAGTATTCTGAAGGCAACACTTTGCTAAAACTGGAAAACTTCACAGCACCTTTGCAGGATCACATCATAACAACAGCAAGAAACACAAGATATCTGTTAAACAGAAGCGCTCTGGCAATGAGTTGAATTCACTTGTACGCCAGCTGCCAATAGCAAATTATCTTTGACACGGTCGTAAAACAGTCCTCTTTAACCGCTGTTTGTTTGCATGACCATAAAACACAAAACTTTCCATAAATGCTTTCTACATGGCCTTATATGTGGATGAAAAAAAAAAAGGTTTTGCCGTGTGTTAATAAAGGCGTTTGTCAATTTCTGGTGAACTTCCCAGATGTTTGCTCTGCCTCGTATAACATTTCAGCACTTGAGGACAGTCACAGGAAAACACAAACGTCAGCTGTCAGAGAGTGACAGCTGGTGGAGAGCGATATGTAAATTAGTTCTTTTAAGACGGTTATTGTTGGACAGAAACCCATAAAACAGGCTCGTGTTTGGACATGCAGACAGGAAAGACTGAAGAATCGTGACTTCACTGATCATGTCAGCAGCTCATCCTGTTTGTTTTGGGCTCACTCTCTCTGTCCTGTATTTTGCAGGTGTGATAGATGATGTCAGACGAGGTAGACAGTGCGTGTATGTGTGTGTGTGTGTGTGTGTGCGGATCTGAACTAAACTGAACCTGGGTCAGAGTCCGACATACACATCAGAGCAAGGTGTGGCCTTGCAGCAGAGCAAACAGTCTGACTCGCGTTGTGAAGAGGCTCACTGCCACCTGCAACAAAGCCGTCCATTAAAAAAAAAAAACGCACCAAAAATATTGTTGCACACGTGCACGCACTCAGGCGTTCACCGCAACGTTTCCTCATGTGTGCACTTCCATTGTGTTTATATTAGGTGTAATTTCCCTGCCCATTGAACATGTTGTGTCTGAATGCCTTGCTTGTGATTACATTCTGTATTCATTGCAGCTCCATGTTATATCAACAATAACAAAGATCCAAACTACCACACTCCCACCATACAAGGAGAAACACTCTGTCTCTCTCCACCCCCTCCTCCCTGTCAGGTAGAGAGCTCACCTTTGTGGTCATGTGATCCCTCAGTGAGCTGCACCCGACTAAAGGTGGATATCTTTGTGCTGTAACTTTACTGCCGCTGTCAGAGTCTGCTGGTTTGGGTTTTTTTTTTCGTTCCCCGACGTTTGCGAGTGAAGTGGAAACTTTACACCGTCCCAACATGTCCATCAGTCGGAAAAACTGGTCCGCTTTGTCCAGGTAAGACTGAAATTCGAGGAACTTTTCTGGAAACTGACAGGGGAGACGTGTGTTTTAGAGCATCGCCAGCAGGCAGCCGCTGCCTTTTCTGACAGCACACTGACTTCCCACACTTTCTCTTTAATCCCAGGACCAGCTTCGGTCCTCCAACTGAGTTTCCTGCTTAGAATTTTTAAAAAAATTGTTAACTTTAACACTCATCTTGGGAATCTACATTCAACAGTTAATATTGGGGTTATTGTAAGAAGCATTTCTATGTTTCATTGTCTTAAAAAATAACTAATATTGTGAAATCCGTCTGTCTTATAAAGGAAACTTTCACCTCTTGCTGTTTAATGACCTGTCATTGTTCTTTATTCGGACTGACTTGATGAACTGAATATGCTTAGAAAACAATACAATAGCTGATGAACACGTAACGCAAGTTTTGTCTAACGGTTATTTCTGACATCCAAGGCAAGCAATTCAATGAGCCAGTCTCTGTGAATTCTTTTATCGTGTCTATCTTTTGCCCTGGCAGATCTTATCTTTCGCCCTTGTTTCATTTTTGCTGCTCACTCTGCTGGTCGCAACATTCCTCCTGATGTGTTTGTGCGCTCTGTCTCAGCCTGGCGCGTCAGTGGACGGTGGAGGATGAGGAGGAGGTGGAGAGGGAGAAGAGGAGGAGAGTGAGGAGTTGCAGTACCGCCGACCCAGACGATGACTCCTACTCTGCTCCCAGGAAATCATCCGGTGGCGATGCCACCTCTGGGACTGAACCCCCCAGTGAGGCGTCCCAGGGCCTCAGCAGGTTGGTCTTACAATCCATTCGAGAAAATTTAGAAAATGTATTGTTTTAACACTGCTCTGATGCTGGTGTGTGAGCTGCTGCCTGTCTTTCATGTAATTATCACCCACCACAAAAGGACAAAGGAGAATAATATTTTTTGTCTTTGCTTGTGTGTGTGTGTTTATTTGTCTGTTGTGTTAGCAAATAAATTGTCTGTAATTTAGTCAATTTTCCAGACTTTGCGTGTTTGTAGCTGAGAGTCATTCCCGCTTTATACTCTGAGAGCTAACCGACTGCGCAGATCTGCTTGTAGAATTTTTGCCTCTAACTATTGGAGTCAATTCTGTTGGTCTGTTAGCAAAATATCTCACGAACCACAGAACAGATTTTAATAGGGCTTTCAGAAAGTGATCATTGGGTCGACATCCACCACTGATTAGCTTCTGGAGTCAACCCTGCCACAGCTAATCAACCTTAGCCTACACCAAAATGGCTACCACTTAAGTCACATTTGCCAACATTGAGCTAAACTCTGATGTGACAGCTGTGAGTCATTCTCAACACATGCTATGAGCGCTGACAGATCTTAGAAAAATATTGCATGAGGTTGTGCAATATAACGTCATTTACAAGGTTGGACCAAAACAGCTTTAACTCCATCCCTTTTCAGTATAAGATGATCTTAGTTTAAACATCTGGCATATGTTGCATACATTGAAATGAATTGCATGTCTTCTATTTTTTTTTTCTGGCACAGGATGAGCAGAACAAAACCTTTAAAAAGTGTACAATAATTTGACTTTGACTGTACACCTGCTTAGTAAATGGAGTCGAAGCCAACAGTGACAGAATACATAAAGTTTCCTTTTATTGCCTGAATCCATAAAGTGTCTAAAACACCAGCAGCTGAGCTTCTGAACACAAAGCAGTCCTCAAAAGAAGAGAGAACCGCAGAGGCTTTTTTGTTCCAGAAACCTGATCAGACACAGGACCACGAGATCTGTTTGGCCAGTCTTTAGAAACTTCAGTGTGTGTGTCAGTCCTAAAAATGAGTGCGTTGTGCGTTTTTTTTGGATTAGCGTTGAGCAGATGCAGCTGGACTTCGTGGAGATGCTGCGGACGCGCGACGAAAGGAGGAGGATGCGGCACGTGGAGACGTTGAGGCGGCAGAAGGAGGTAGGGGAGGACGGTGCGAACGCAGGGAGCGGAGGAGAGGAGGACGCCAGGGTGGTGCTTCTGGGAGAGCTGGAGGAGGTGGAGGGGAGTGTGGTCAAACAAACATCTGACCGTCCCAGCAACAACACCAGAACTGACACTGCAAACACACAAGTGAGTTGAATGAAAAATAGTAGCAAAAACATCTCATTTTGCACTGAAAGTGGGAATGTTGATGACTTTCACTTGAACCAGAATCTGTTTCATCACCATTATCACCACATAAAGTAACAACAACCTTACTGATTAATATAAGTGAATATAATGAAGGTAACAGAACACTGAGGTGGATTTGTGTGGCAACATGCCTATGCAAAGTAGCACACAGTTAGATATGCATTCTCCATCATCCTGCAGTTACTTTTCTGCTACAGGTGGTGTCGATCCAGTACACCTGCTTCTAAACACAACTGTGAGAAACAGTCTGTTTTTTATTCCCAGAATGTGAGGAAAATTCAGAGGAAAAAAAAAAAAAATATTGCTCACAAGGACGGTTGCAATGACACAAAACTATTTTACTGGGGGAAAAAAAGTTAGTCGTAGGAAACTAAATAACTACTAATAACACCAGAAAGTAAAAAAAAAAATACTAGGTATTTAAAATACTAGGAGAAGTCGAAGTTGTTTTTTTTATTACTTTTTAAAGTGCAAAAGAGTTTAAAGAAAAATAAAACATCTTGTCTAAAATTGTTTCTGCCTCCAGAAAAGCAACACATTTATGTCTAAGATATAAGACACAAAACATGTCAAATACACATTTACCTGAGAAAAAGAAAAGTGACTTCTTTGATGTATAGCCCTGGCAATGAGTTTTACTTCTGGTCAGCAACCACTTTTTTTTACAGACTTGATAACCATTGCCCATAATACCAAAGTCAGTATAACCCAGTTCCAAGTCATTCTCAAAACATGTTGTCAAATCATCCCCGAAGTTTGAACTCCAACTCAGAAACTTATGTTTTTTATCATCATTTTATTACCATTCGAATTTGAAATTTCTGAATTCCGAATTAAAAAATGAACTTAAACACTCTCAAAGCTGGAAATCTGACTCAAAAAGTGGGAGATTCTTGACCAAACCAAAATACCGAAGTGTTAACTTTTATTTTCCGCTTCTGTAAATTTGTATCTCATTAAACTTGTCACAGAGATGGCACTGACCTGCACTACCTGTGTTCAAGCGCTTTCTAAACAATAATTAACAAATGCTGGTGTAGAGTTTCAGTTTTCCAGGCCGTGACGATCCTAAAAGTTTTATAGAAGGCAAGAAGAAAAGTCCAATTGCCTTCTATAAATCTCTTAGGACTGTGTACAGATAGCGTACACTGTCTGTAACTTTACCTTCTGTTGCATTTTTACTATAGGGCCAAAATGAAGATGAGGACAAAACATCATCTATCCAGGGACAGTGAGTTTGTGAAGTCTATTTGCAATGAAATTTGGTTTCTAAATGTTTTACCGTTGTAGTTATTGGTTGATGAAATGTTTAAATGTTCACTCTGACTCCCCAGCTCTAGTCAGAGGATTTCATCTGCATCCAGATCCATCAAGAAGATGGAGCGACTAACTCAGGTCAGTGTACGGTCATGTGCAGTTCCCTGTGATCGAAGACCTCTGATCAACCCCCTGATCAAAATCCATGCACACATAAAGGGGTAACTGCTGAGATAATAAACAAACTAATTTAGACTTCTGTCTCATGAAATCAGTTGCACACATAATACATAACAACATCTGTTGGTGAACGTGTCGCTGCAGCGTTTGATTGCAGGAACTGAAGAGAAGTTGTTTTAATTACTACTTGTACTGCTGGTAGTAATTAGCCTGGTGACTTGCCCGGGTGCGGTCCATTCATACATGTAAGTCACAATTGTCAAGTTTCACATCAGAAAACTCATCTGATGCTACCAGAAGTTGGAAACCTGAGTTAGAAATTTGGATTCATAATGGCTTCATAATCCAACATGGCTACTAAGTGCCTAAAAAATGGTGGCAGCTGCAGTAATTAAGTATTTATGAGCGCTTCTGTAAGTTTGTATCTTATTAAAACAGTTGTTCACGCAGTACATTACAAACTCAGTGTTTAGGTGTATAAAATAAGGACACATACATTGCTCCATTAGTTTGTATAGTTAATGATTCTCAGACTTGGCACTGAACAACACAGTTATCCAATTCCACTGGTTTTCCTGCTTGCAGCTGAATCACGATTTAGTTGGACGGGACGTCGTTCCCAGATCTGAGGTCCGACTTCTGAGATAAACAGTCATAAAGACTTTAATGTACTGGCAGCTTCATAAGGAAATGTTAAGGAAAAGCCAAATCTGTGGGATTCATCTTTAGTTCTTATGAGATATTTCACTTCGGTGCGAATTATAGGACCAACTCACTGAAGAAGACATTTGGAAAAGTTTCCTTCGCCGCCTGTTTAATAATGTCTTACTAAGTTGTAACTCAGTGCCACAAACAATGCCACCCTGCAGCGAGGCTGAGCCCAGTTAACTATTACCCCACGCGGAGGGAAAATGCGTGTTAATCATTCTCCACATTGTGTGACAAACAAAAACTACACATTGGAGCTCGACAGATGTTTTGGGTCGGGTAAACCCTAATGAGCATTCACTCATATATTCTGGTGGCAGCTGACGTCTAGTCAGCTGGTTCTGATTCTAAATGTTTGCCAGTTTGAGCCAAAAGTGAGCAAACACCTGGCACAGGTTTGTAACCTGGACTTGGGCACGAGTCTTGGGTGTGCCTCATAGCGTTGCTGAACTCAGTTCTGGCTTCTGGTCTGACAGATTTGGGTCAACATAGAGCCAAATAATGAATTGAATTTCTAATATTTCTAAATATTGATTAAGTTTGATGAATCCTTATACATACATGTGTCAAACATGGCATTTATGAGGGATATATGCATTAAACCATGTTTTTAGACCAGTGCAGGGTGCAGTTTCAGGTGGGAAAGTCTTGAATTCTTTTTTTCAGGTTTTGCACTTTTCCTGTGAATCAAATGAGCATGCAAATAATGTGTAGGTCGTTTATAAAGTGTTCTCAAGGTCACAATATGAACTTTATCTGTTATCACATAAAGCAGCTCCATTACGTCCACACCGTGTTATCTAACACAAGGTGTGTCTCGGGTACATCTGAACAAAAGCTTGCTCTCTGTGCGGTTATGTTGATTGTCTTCCCTTTTCATGTTTTTAATTAGCAAGAAAAAGAAGAATCCCCCAGGAGAGACCCTGAGCCTGATGCCAAACCAGCACCCAGCCCAGCTCGCAAGTTTGTCAGGTTAACAATCAGAATTTCTGCTTTTTTTATGTATTTCATAGTTTAGTCAACATTAAAGATTAAATGTAGGTTAAACATTTTATTTATTAGATAAGTGTTATTAATTCCCCTATATAGAATAAATAAATAAAAGAACTAGAACTATTATTTTTCCAGTGCAAATTTTATTATGCTGGATTTTTTGTTTTCAAATTCAACCAAGTAAATTTTCATTCTAATTAAATTGCTCATGAGAGACAATTACTGTATATTAGTTCAAACATTTTATACAGTTAACTTAAAAAGAAATCTCAAACAAACCAGCCTCTGCTTGTGCAAAATCAAGAGCTGCAGTAGCTGCAGAAAAGACCGAAGCAGACTGGAACCTCTGGTTTTCTCTTAGACTGCAAACAGGTTCTTCTTTGGATCTTTTCATTGTCTTAACACAAGAAAGATTACTGTAAGCCTTTCCTGTTTTTGTCCAGCCTTTTTTTTTTCGTAACCCCAGCGTGAACCTAACAGGGCACACAAACCTGCAGAAACATACCTCACTCATTCATTTTAAAGGATAAAAAGATTCCCCCCCTGCCATCATTTATCTGTCAAATGATCTACAAGTGCGCACACGTTTCTGGTGTTGCAGTTCTGTGTCCATCTCCCTCGACAAGACCGCGGCTCCCATGAGCCCTTCTTCTCCGAGGGATCCCTTTTCACCCCGAGAACCCTGGTCCTCACCCTGCCAGAGTCCGTCTCCGCATGGAGCCCAAAGCCAAATTCAGAACGGACACACACAGGAGGTAATTCAACACACACACACACACAAATATTCTGAGAGATGACATCATTTGAAGCTTTATCTAAGCTTCTTGTTTTGCTTGTCAAATAAAAATGCAAAGTGCTCATCAAGTGCGGAAGCGGAACCTTTTGCTTTCTTTGTAAAGTGACTGGAGATGGTGTCTGCTGGAAATTAGCAGCAGATCAATAAAACTGAGTTTGTTTTAAGTGCAGAACATAACGACTCAGTTCACAAGAAGAAGCAGCACCCTCTGCTGTCTGAGGACTGAAAGTGCCAACCCTTATGGCAATAAAACAAACAGATCAGCCCAGAAGGAAAAAAAAAACAAAAACATATGCATGAGCTCATTCTGATTCCATGTGAAACTAACTTTATTTGTGTTTTATTATCTCAGCCCTGTTTGAATAGTCCTTCAGCTGATGGGAAGTTTGAACAAACAACCAGACCTGCCTTCACCAGACAGAGCTCCAGGACTATATCGTTCAGGGTAAACACACACACACACACACACACACACACACAGATACATTCATGGACGCCTTCCTCCTGCTAAATTCAAACATTAACTTTTGCCAATTTGACTTTTAAAACGCTCATTTAATCTCACATCAGCTGACGATCTTATCGGCTCTGGATAATTTGCGTGTGCAGCTCAAGCTCCAGGCTGACACTGACAGCTGAAGGATTATTTCCAGGCTTTTACTGCTGAACGCCTGCTTTGTTAACACCTGAACACATCACGAGAGTGGAGATAAATGTGCACTAAATGCTGCCATTCGGACAGCTGTAAGGACACAGACACACACTCACTTTGGCTTGTTTTTGACACAGATGATAAAAAAGAAAGAAGAGGAGAGTGTGCCGCTGCAGAGGAGGTGAGGGAACATCCTAATTTGTGCTTTTAGGCTCTTTGAATTTGCTGCTTTCGCTGTTTGTGTGCGTTTCTGACTGCTTTATTGTTTTGTAGTGCAAGTGTGAGGATGGCCTCCAAAAAGTTTGAACCTAACACAGTAAGATGACAACTTTATTTAGGCTGATATTTGGTCCTATCATGTTTTCTAAAACCTTTTGATTCAAAGAATGGTTTGAAAACACAGTTCTGCTTCTGTTTTGACCAGGACCAAAATGGAGATGAGGACAAAACCTCATCTTTTCAGAGAAAGTGAGTTTGTGAAGTCCGTTGTTTTTAATACTGATGAAGTTGGGTTTTTGGTGTTTCTGTTTCTAAATGTTTAATGATTGTAGATGTTGGCTGAAGAAATTAATACACACGTTTTTTTTTTTTTTTTTGCTTTTCTAGCTCTAAACAAAGGGTTTCATCCAGATCCATCCAGGAGAAGATGGAGAGACTGGCTCAGGCAGCGCAGGTCAGTGTACAGTCATCACACACACACACACACACACTTCCTTACATATAGAAAAAACACCAAAATTAAAACAAAGAAAAGAAAAAGACGAAAAAAATTTTTGTTTTGGTGGCAAGTTTAGGTCTCTGCATTATCTTTTAAAATGGTTTTGTTTATATATTTACAGTTCTTAATAAGTAAGTTCTGTTCTTTTTTTAATTTCTCACATTTTTATGCTCATTTTTTAAATTTAAAAGCAGACTACTTTTTTCTCATAGTCCATGGGCACTTATAGCAGTTTTAGGTGGCAATTTTTTTTGTGTTGCAAAAGTAAAAATGCATAAAAATCAACATAAAACATTTGCTTGGTCTGTGTTGAAATATTTTCAGTTTAAGTTGTTTTAAATTAGAGTTTTGACTTGTTGTCTAATGCAGTTAAGATATTTAGCTCCTTATTACACAATTATTTTACAAAAACCAATCAGAGTAAAAAATAAAAAAAACTTTAAAGATCTTTGAACTTAATTATTGTCATTTTGCCTCCTTTGTTGGATTGTTTCAGTCATAAGTCGAGATCGGTTCCAGCACTTATGATTGTCCTTGTTGCAGCCTTCAGTTATCATCTTTTCCTTTAGATTCTTCATGGTGGTTTTATTAACTGAGAAGAAATCCTAATAATCATTTATAACAAAAGGTCTGGGCTGGATTTACAGAGAGTTACAGCTCCAGTGTAGTCTACATCAGCTGTAGATTTCCTCAGCTCTACCTCCCGTATGTCCTCAGAAATCCGAAGTGGCCCGGTCTCCAGATGTGACCCAGAGGACCCTGTGCCTGCTGGAAGAGGTCTCCAGGAAACGAAGCCTCTTTGAGAAAGAAGAGAAGGAGCAGAGCCCCACCAGCCCTGGAGTTTCCAGACAAGTAAACTTGTCTTTTGCGATTGAGCTTTTAGCTCCGTATTAAACGTATGTGGACTTGAATATGAAAGAAATAAATCACATGTGTCTTTTTATCAGGAATTCAGAAGCTTCACATCAGGGATGTCAGAGCGGGTCAACCACTGGCTCAACAAAACCAACCAACCTGGGTCTCCTCTAAGTCTTGTAAGGCTGCTCTTCCTTCAGGCCCCCTGTGTCATTAACTAATAAAACTGCTCCATTTGGACACCAGGGAGCAGCAACACTCTTTATTCTGGGTGTCCTGGTTTCTGCAGGATCTGATCTCTTCTTCCTGCTGCTTTCATTTTACTGCTGTTGAAGTTTGTTTTGGGAGCATATAGGTCAAATAAAACGGACTCTCGGTAACTGGGTTGGAGTGGAAGTCAGTGACATAAATCAGATTAAAACTATTGCTTAAAAAAAGGGATTCTTTTAGGTTTTCTCTAACCACGGTTGTTTGAAAAACTATATAACACAATACTACTTTAGATTGCCAAAAATACAATTATATGATAGACCTGGAGTCCAGTTTTTACTTTAGAAGCATAGTTTTAATGCTTTAATGTTTCTATAGCATATGTGTTATTAGTTGTTAGTTTTGCTAAAAGGATGGTATATATATATTTTTTATTTTTTTTGGTTATTGTTCTTTACAGATACAATATTTTCGTACATCACAAATAGTGCATTACTTTAGTTTGTTTGTTTTTTTGTTTTTATCTGTGCAAAAGGATACATGATCATCTGTCCTTTTTCTGTTTGCAGGACTTGAGACATGTGGACATCAGCAGTAAGAGGAGCCTGTTTGAGAACAGAGGGGATGAAAGCGTCTCAAAGATCAGCCCTGGAAAAATCTACAAGTGATGGACAGTCATTTATAACGCTTAACAGTTAAGTCTTCTGACCCACGTTGAACAAAAAGAACAAATGAGAACCCAAACGTGGGTAGTTTTTTTGCTATTTAACTTGTAACTACGCTTAAATAAAGCTAATAAAGCAACGCTGGAACTTCAACAATAAATTTATGTTGAACGTGTAACGACGGACTCTCTGTGTTTATGTTTACAGAGGCAGCAAAGACTTGGATTATTATTGGATGCCATGACTGACCTTTTGTTTCTTCAAGACTTCTTCTTCACTGCGAAAGCAGTCAAGATGAACAGCACATGCTGAGAATTTGCTTTAGAAAATTGATGGGAGGATAAATACTTTCCAGTTTGGAGGCTTATGTCTTACGCTTTTGTGTTGCTTCTTCGTGCATGTAATGTTTTATATGTCAAAATACAAGAGAAAGCTGTTTAATGAGTAAGTACATTAAGTTGGAGGCAGCGTGAGAAGATTTAAGAAAAGAGAAGCGATATTTGTTGACATTCCTCAGTGCTTTTGCCTTATCTGTTAATTTCTCAGGCACTTTAAACAGGTACAAGTCTTCAAGCTAATGATGTTTACTGAAAGCTGAAGTTGTAATTTAACAAACTTTTAGCCCTTTTAGATAAATTTTGCCTGTTTGAGGAATAAAAGGTTCTACTTTTACAAGTGTCCCGAGTGAGTTTCTTTAACGGCATCCAGGCTGTAATGAAAGCAGATCCTTCAGCTTATCTCAGAGGGAGCAGGATGTGGATAAGGGCTGCATGCCTGGGTTTTTATCAGAGACAGGGTGCCATAGAAGGGTGAGAGTGTGTGTGAGTCATTTCTGGGAGCCACTCAGGCTTTGTCTGGATCTTTTTGGCCCCTCAACACCATGGCCATGCTCACAGCGGCCTTTTTTGGAAGTATCAAGCACGCACTATCTAAAAAGTTATTAATAACGCAACAAGTGGGCCCTGAAACCTTTTCTCCCATGACACGGACGATTCCCCTGACTCTCGCCTTAGTTAGTTGCCAGTGAAGGTAACTGCACACCGAGTCTGTCCATTATCCTTCTTTCTTCTTCACTCTTCTGACTCCTCAGGTGAGATTAGAATCAACATTCGGTGCAAGAAAGGGACCTCCAGCTGGATATAAAGAGTCTGCGTTTGATATTCAGATTCCCCGCTGCTCACCTGGACGTGCCCAACCATGTCGGACTACGAGGAAGTGGTGGAGGAGTACGAGGAGTACGTTCTTTTGTTCTGTCTTAAAAACACTGAGCACGTCTCCATGACTACACTCACAGACCTCACAAATGTTTTCCTAACAGCTAAAACCTTTGGCAAAGTAATGTCAGACTGTGATGTATTTCTGATTGGGTTTTTTTTTTTTTTTTGGAGCAATGACAATAAGAAAGTAAAAAAAAAATTGTTTGTTTTTCACAGGGAGGTGGAAGGTAAGACCTCACGACTCGTCAGACACAACCATGCTGTAGAAAGATGTGAGGTGCTGTTTGAACTGCGGCCGCGCTCTGCAGGAGGATGTTTTCTCAGACTAATCCAGTGGGCTTTTTATAGCAGCCTGCTGCTACTGTACTCACCTGTGCTCTGAAAGACGAGCAAACCTTTTCCTAAGTAAATCTTTTGTGAATGAAAAGTGAAATTGTCCGTGAACGCTCAGCTTGTTTGTCAGCTCAGAATAAGGCTGTCAAAGCTGTAGGTAGGAACAATTAAGACCTACAATCTACACACAATGGAAATTATAGCTTCATAGTCATTATAGGGGTTAACTTCTTCTTTTTCTATTGCTCAATGCATTTGCTTTTTACTTTTTTTTTTTTGTTTGGTAAGTCAAGATAGCATCAGAGGCATCATTCCAAAGTCAATGGCTGCTGTAAAACCACAGTTTGCATTTATTTTTATGTGTTTTCCTACTGTGTGGATTGTACTTCCTCATGTTCCCGGTTCAAAAGAAGAGGAGGAGACCGCTGAAGGTATTCACACCCGTAACGTTCTGACACTGATAAATGACACTCAGTAAATTGTTTTTAGTTATGTTTCTATACAACAAATCAAATGTTACCATAGCAGCAGGTAGATTGAAAACCATCGCTGATCCTGAAAGTGATTATGCTTGTGTTAAACTGACCGGGCTGCCGGTCCAACTGACCAGCTCTTTGCTTCCTTCAACCAGGAGAGCAAGAAGGGAAGGAGGAAGAGGACCAGGCCGAGGAAGGTGGGGGTTCTGCATTCAGAATAATTAAGCAGACAAACTGGATGAAAAGATGATGTGAAGTCATGGTATCAGTTGTTTTTTTACCTTTTCTGTACAGTCAGAAACAGAGATGAAGCTCAATGAAAACCGGAGAAAATAAACCAATATCATTAGGGAAAAGGAGGCCTGTTACTAAATGAAGTTATTTAGCACATCATCTTAAGTTTCAATGGGTCATTCAACCCAGAATTATACAGAACTATACATTAACAAAGAAAAAAAATTCATACTCAGTCATGTATTGAAGCTGAAATAAATAATACATATCTAAAATGGGAAGGAAAAGGGTTGTAATTATATATTTTTCTCATATTTCAATGTGTGCTGTGTTCCAGTATTGATCTACTCAGGGTGTCATTTCACACATGCACAAAGCCACCAGGAAACATACTGTACCAGTTCTTGAGTGTTGCAAGGTTTAAATAGAGGTGTGTGCACATTTTAATTACTCTGGGGTGTAGTTTTAAAAATGTTTGTATATAAAATCCAAAATCCTCTATTAGAGCAAAACAAAGATTAAAAGACATGAAGTTTTTGCCGTTTTTTTTTTTTTATTGTAATTAATCTTTTCACCCCCATTATGAGCTCCTGGAAAAAGGGCAGGTCGGTGACTGAGAGACTTGAAATAAATCAGCGATCTCTCACTGGTATGTGATTACAACTTCTCTCTGTGCCAGCAGAGGCTGCACAGGAGGGAGGCGAATCTGCTGCGGCAGAGGAGGCCGATGAAGAACAAGGTGAGATTTTTTTATGTTATTTTTTTTTTTAAAAGGTGGAACAATGCTGTCTTGTTGTCTCTGACTGTTCGTTGGGTGAGCTTGCCAGAGATTACCAAACAAGACAACATCCATGTCTGGCGTTGGTCATGTGCTGACAGCTGAACGGGGGTGATTAATGCTTCCACCCATAACCAGCAGTTGCAGCAGACATGGAGATAATCTGCTGTTAATGTTACATTTCAGTTTGGAATGTGACAGTCAGCAAGTCCTGAGAAGTCATACGGACATGTTTACTTAGTCAAACCAGACGTAGCAACTTCAGATTCATCTGCAGGCCTCCGATCCCTCCCAGCCCTGAGGCCCTCGATCATTAGTCAGATTCACTGTTTAGGTATCAGTCTCTCTCGCTCTGCTGTCTGTCACACGCCATAATGGGAGGCATGTTAGTCAGAGCCTGTCTTGTGTCTGTGCCTAATTTTTATCTTCAGTTTAGCAAACAGCATGTGAGGCACGGTTCCTGGATGTGTTACACATCAGACTGAAGAAAGTCACCTTTTTACTGGCTGAAAAATTACTACTGTGGAGTCATTCGCTGGTGAAAAACATTTTCAAGTCTGGACAATATTATGTGTGCGACTGATTCAATGAGATGCAAACCGAAAGAAATGCAACTAAACAGTTAATTAGCTTTCATCCCTGTTTGCTCACCTCAAGTTGAGGTCAGGCTGGTTAGGAATCAAGTCAGAGGAAAAGTGAGGGTTGAATGTTTTTGTTTTTTTCTGACTTTTAACTCATAAAGTCTAATTTCAAATTACAAATGGAGCGCACCATAAACATTAGCATGGCAGCATTGTTAGTTTTTAGTTTTGAGAACAAAATTCCTTGTGGGGTTTATTTTCACAAGATTTTACATGTTTTGTGCAGCTTATGAGTCAGCTAAGCTGCTCAGGTAGTCTCCACCTGGGAGGTATTCCTTTTCAAAAAGGAAACTTGCTCCAGCTACTTTTTCTCAGCAACATCAACACGAAACATTTTTTTACTGTCTGCCCAGAAACTACTTCATACTTTAGTCAAATAATTTTTATAGCGACTCAGTGGATTATTGACTCAAGAGCAATTTGTACCATTAAGGGAGGGGAAATATCAAAGAGGTGTAACCTGTGTAAGTACTAAATGGAAACGATAAACCAGTGTATAAGTATAAAATAGGCTTTTAAAAACAATAAAGAAAGAAACACTAAGCTTTGACCCACTTCCTTGTTGGTATTTGTCAGAATACCTTTCAGAGACCACTGATACCAAGCCTTTTTTTGGCAACTGACTGCTTATTATCGAGACTTGTTTCTTTAGACAACAATACTTACCGAAGTGTATTTATGGTATGCAGCACATGATGGAGCACTTTACTTTCGACAACACAGATAAGAGCACATATAGTAGAGGCATTTTTCTACGCTCGATGTTTGGATTTGTTTCAATAGCCCTTTGAGCCTGAGTTGCATTGAAATGTTAACCGGGCTGATCAGGCTCGGTTAAATTTAACCATATTACGTATTTGACCAAGGCTATCGCAAAATCTCACATGGTCTTTTTTATTTGGTTTCAGGTGGAGGAGAGGAGGGAGAGGAGGGAGAAGGTACCACTGTTCATTGAAATGAATGCTGGCACGCCTTACGGCTTATGTGCTTGTTTTTTCTTGCTAGTCTTTCTTCAACTCGTGCCAGATTTTGAAGCCGGTGGAGTTCCTGCTAAATTAAATTCCCATCTATTGTCAAAACAGAGAGGCTCCATTGCCAAAACTTGGTCAGGCTTCCTGGCAAGTTTTGGTGTTGCCTTGGTGAATAAGCGAGAGAGTCAGTTTGTGTGTGGTCTGGGGGGGACTCATTATTGTCTTCTTTTTTTTTTTCCTATTTCAACAGAGGAAGCCAAACCAAAGTTCAAGTAAGTAACACAAATAGATTAACACACACACAATTATTGTTTCTAAGATTACACTATAATTGTAGAAACTGAACAAAAAGTAGTTGGAAAGTTCTTAGAAGATCATCAGGATCAGTTATGAGGACTGATAGAGCACTCATGTCTGCCGGGCAATATTATATGTGATGTGTCAGCAGTCAGACTGTCCTAAAACCAACAAAAAGTTAAAAAAAACAACTTTCTGCAAGGAGCAACAGAAAGAAATTAGCTTGCAGTTATGTCAGCAAAACTGAATGTGCAGTTAGACATGAAAATGTTTGAATACTGGGGCAATTTATATTGTTCAAACCAAAGTATGAATGCAGGAATCACAGCTTTTTGTGATGCACCTGACAGCTTACTTAACTTCTATTTGTTTGTTTTTTTATTTAAAATCCTGCTGGAAATGCTTGACTTGTGATTAAAAGCAAACCTTTCATCTCACTAACAGACAGAAATATTAGGTAGTTCACATTTGTTAATGAAAAAAAAAGTGGCATGCTTTAAAATAATTGAAATACTTTTTGACAGATACGATCAGGCAGGAGCCCCCATGGGCTATGATGTTTGTGGACGACATTATGATCTGTAGTGAGAGTAGGGAGCAGGTGGAAGAGAGTCTGGAGAGGTGGAGGTGGGCTCTGAAGAGAAAAGGAATACAATTCATTAGAAGCTAAACAGAATATACTGTATGTGTGTGAAGGAGAGAGATATGGGTGTGGCAGTGCAGGGTTCAAATGTGGACACAGGTAGAATTTAGCAGTTTCTCTCCGTTTCCACTCTGAAGATTGAGATTATGCAGTGTCAAATGCTGTGCACTTTAGCTAAGTGAAAGGAAAAATACAGACATGAAGAGGCATCTTCTGTGGAATCAGTTTGAACAGGCCAGAACTTGCATAACTGCATTTTATGATACTTATTTTACACCAGCAGTGATATCATCTAACATTTCCTCTTGTATTTCTTACCATATTTTACACTTGACACTTCTACTTGCAGGCATTAACTCACTGTTGCTGCTGCTTTATCTGATTTGTTTCAGGCCTTTTATCATGCCAAACCTTATCCCTCCCAAGATCCCAGATGGAGAGAAGGTGGATTTTGATGTAAGCGATGCATTCGCTGTCTCTGTCAAAGAAAGTGTTTTGTAATTCGGAGCATCTTTGGACTGTTGCTAGAAACATCTGATTCAAACCTGCTTTGACTCAGCATTTCTCTGACTTTGAGATCAAATGAGTACATGTGTACTGCGTTGATGCAACACTGATGGTATCTCTGGTGGCGTGTTTCTGTAGGACATACATCGTAAGAGGATGGAGAAGGACCTGATGGAGCTTCAGACTTTGATTGAAGTCCACTTTGAAAGCAGAAAGAAGGAAGAAGAGGAGCTCATTAGTCTCAAAGAAAGAATTGTGAGTGCGTTACATTAAAAGTTGGTAGAAATGCTAACCCTGTTTTCACACACAACAACAAGGTGTCTGCACTCAGATGTTTTATGGCCAGACGTGATGACCTGTGTTTCAGGAAAAACGTCGCTCAGAGCGAGCAGAGCAGCAGAGGATCCGCAGCGAGCGGGACAAAGAGCGCCAGAAGCGTCTTGAGGTAGAGTCCTGGTCTGGTTTTATCCCAGGGACCAAATCTGGGGTCATTTCCTTTTTTTTTTATTATTGCTTGCTGCCACAAAAGGCGGGTGATCTTGTCTCAAACTACAAGATAGATTTTAACAAAACTCAGAAAGTAATTACTTAATCATCTGCAGCTGATTAATTTTTGGAGACAAGCCGATTTAAGATGGCCACAACAGCTAGTTGACCTGAAAAAATAGAAAAAGGGCTATAATCCAATTATTTTTTACAGATGTTGAGCTATAATTTGTCCTGGTAGTAGCTGAGAGTTATCTCCAACATATACTTTGAGCACTAACAGATCACACAAGAGATTTTGTTGGCATGTAAAGCAGTGGTTGATTTCTTTAAGACACTTTAATTTCATTTGGTGCTTTTTTTGAACTAATGTCTGTCTTGGTCAGGACACTCTTGTAAAGGAGACTGAAGAATTTTTGTTTCCTGGTTAAAGAAAGTTCTAACTATTTATCTAATGCAGTTCCTCCACCTGCCAACACTTCCAAGTGGTCATTTTCATCTTTGGGTCCATGTTTCCTCAGGAGGAGAGAGCTCGTAAGGAGGAGGAGGAGGCGAAGAAGAGGGCAGAAGATGACGCAAAAAAGAAAAAAACCCTGACTAGCCTCCATTTTGGTGGCTACATGCAGAAGTTGGTGAGCACTTTATGTAGTTGTTGTTGGTTTTTGTTTTTAGGAGATTTTAATGGTAAAATGTGAATAGAGCAGTGTGTGTGTGTTGCACTTTAACAGAATGAAAAACGAAGTGGTAAAAGGCAGACAGAGAGAGAGAAGAAGAAGAAGATCCTGAGTGAAAGACGCAAATCTCTGGACATTGAAAACTCGAGTCAGGAAGGACTCAAGTGGGTGGAGAAATGTGCAGTTGTCGCCGTGTGGTAATGTAGAATGATTATAATGTACAGATTTATCCTCCCCCCCTCCACCCCCCCCCCCACACACACACACACCCACAGAGAGAAAGCCAAGGAGTTGTGGGAGTGGATGTACGAGCTGGAGGCTGAGAAGTTTGATCTGCAGTATCAGTTCACCAGGCAGAAATACGAGGTGTGTGTGCAACGGTGTGTAACATATTACATAAGTTAAACAAAACACCTTGCAGGAGTATCAGTTCCATGTTGTCTTTTTTTGTTTTGTTCCAGATTAACGTGCTGAGAAACCGTGTGAGCGACCACCAGAAAACGTGAGAAATAATATTTTTGTTGCAAAACCTGTTTACCACTTAACCACATTGCCCTCAAGCCACACCCTCGTGAGCCTCCTCGAGGCTCTGATGCAAGTTCTTCTGGCTCGTTAGTTCACTTGCCACTGAAACAAGCTTGTGCTGCAGATTCAGTCATGGTTAGGTGGCAAAGTTCTTTTCTCAGCGGCTTTTGTAGTCAAACAGACCGGGCCTCAGTCGTCGACCTCATGACCTGCTTTGTGCTTTCTGACAGATCCAAGAGGACCAAGCGAGGCCTGAGGAAGTAGATGCTAAAGAACAAATTGAGCTGTGTAATCATCGACTGCTTTCTGGGGGATTTTGCCTCAAACCAAGGCCTGGCTTTCCTGCCACACCCAAGTCACGCCTGTTCCTAATACCACCACCTTCTGGCATTTAGCTCCAGTTTTTCCAGCTCCTTCTCATTCTCGTTTTCTTTTCTTTTTATCTTATTCCCATTTTTTTTTTGGTGGGGAATAAGTATAAATGTTTAAAGGTGTAAATTAAATCAAATTTTAATAACCAGTAAGTTCAGGTGTATGTGTTCACAAAACAACTGCCCTGAGAGCAGAGACCCGAAAGTGAGGAATAGGCAACCTCCTGCTGTGTGACAGGCTCAGACATGAGCAGAGCTGACATGACGCTCCTTGGATAAGTGCCCAAATATCCACCCAGTATTCAACCACTACCACTTACACACACACACACACACAGAGTTAAAAGAGAATGAGTCATTCTCATATGCATAATCCAGGTGAGAAAATCCTTTTGCAAGGAGAAAAAACAAAGTTCCTCCTTAAAATGCTTTCCAAGGTTATAAAAATGATTTTTTTCTTCATTCACAACTGCCTTGCTTTTATCAACAAAAGGTTTGACTTCTTTGGACTCGATAAATAACAGGAAACAATCCACGCCCGCCCCACACCGACCAAAAAAAGCCAGTCATTAAAAACACTATTTAAATTATGCTGTGCATACAGGGATTGCAAACAATGTGCTTAATACTCACTATGTTCGGTGTAGTGTTAAAAGTAAGATATGCTCTGTGCACATTTAAAGTCAGTGTATCAAGACTGAAGGCTGCAAACTTCCCCCATTTGCCTGACATAGTTGTTCTCTTAGTCACCAAAAGGCATGCACACACCACAGAAACCTCTCCTGAAATGAAAGCCTGAAGGATAATTAGTTGAAGAGCTCCAACTGTAAACACGGATTCGGCTCCTGCGACATGAACATTAAGTATACCTTTTCACAGCAAATGTAAATACTTCGGAAAGAGAAGCACACTCCTCGCATTGTGGTTTGCATGTATTTGTTTTTTATTGCATGTTCGACAAGCAACGCTGCGAATAAAAAGCGCCATACACAGTTCTCCAAAAATACATTCAAATACTGACTTTCATCCTCCTTGAGGCAAAGGAGCCTCACAATAGCTAAGTCTCAATTAACCCCCCCTCCAAAAACAAAACAAAAACAAAACTGTCCGCTGTCTTATTTTGGTTGTATGGGAAATCCCAACATTCACCATCCACTTTGTGTTTCCATGGGTTATGAAGTCCGTCTTCATCGAGCAGATGTGTTGCAGGAGGATTTCTAGCCTGTTTTCAGTACACACGACAAGAAAGTTTTGTTTTTTGCAAAGCAGACACCCTGTATGACCTCTTAAAGCTGCAAGATTACAAAAGAAGAAAACATGAGTTACGCTGAACCATTTTATGCATGAATGCGCAGCTTCTCTTGCCTGGGGGATCTGAACAAATGTCATAATTTATTAGGATTACATAAAAAAAAGGGGCACAGCGCCTTAATCATCTCCTCAGAGTTCAGTTGAATTAGATCAAAGAAGACTGAAAGAGCGGTGCCATTATCCAACACTGACTATTCCACCCACTGACAGGCCTGACTGTTTACTCTTGCACCAAATTTCTACACAGACATGGGCGAATTATGTTTCCCCACTCCAGACTTATACAAACACACACACAAAGAAAAAGATCCCACAAGCATACATAAAAACCAATACATCATATGTACATTTCATCATGTGGGTTAATGATAAAGGAACTGAAAGAGACTAAGACGCTCATTAGTGCAGTTCAAAAAGCTCAATATTAGGAGCGTCTCATTAAGATGTCAAAATGTACTTTTATATTTGTGTAGGCAATATGAAGCCTCTGCCAGTAGCCAGTTAGCACAAGAGAAAACAAGACATTACAACTAACCTACCTAACGGGGACATTTTTCCACCATTTATTAAACTTTATGTGGTTCAAACGAATCTGCCTAAAAACCCAAATAGTTGGGATTTTATGTCACAGGAACCTTGTAAATTATACAAAAATATATATTTTTATATGCTTTAAACAAACAAGACAATTCAATAAGCTTTACATGTGCAGGTAGGTGAACCGTGGAAGCCGTTTCTGCTTGTTTGCAATTTTTGTGCTAAACCGTAACTAGCTGCAGCTTAATATTCCACATAAGGACCTGATATCGATCCATGAAATGAATCGATTTTATAAGTAAAAACGGTCAACTGTTCTTGAAGTTGTTCTGCCAACAAATATGCCAAATCTACATTCAGTTCGAAAAAATGTAGCATTTTTGTTTTCCCTTTATGAAATGAGATTATATTTAGTTTTGAAGAAAAAAAAATACACACCATATCACCACAGAAAACTCTAGTAACCTCAATATCATCAAGCATTCCTGATCAAAATATAGATCTTCACAATAATAAAAAAGGTGCACGTTCTTTAGCTCAACTGTTAATCCTCAAAAACAAAAAACTTTTTCTCTCTTTTTTTACACATTTCTGCTTTGACTTTCAAGTTTGGCTGTTTACTTCCTAACAAAAAAAAAAAACACCTGTTGTAGCCTGTTTTTTTTTTTTTTTCCACCCACTGCAGACAGACAGACAGACACATTAGACAGTGAAGGCATTCTTGAATCCTATAAATTACTGAAAGTAACATTTCACTGCAAATAACACTGAATTTTCACAATGGGGGTAATGTGTCTTACAGGCTGCCAGAACTGGGATTCAGTGTGCAAACAAACACACTCAAACTTACACTTAACCAACTAAAAACACTCATCTTTGTACATACCAACAGCACAATTCCAAATCAAATACATAACCCACATGATTATCCATGAAACTCAAAACTAGGATCTCTTTCTATATATTTATATTTACACATAGATATATATATACAATGTATGATTAACTGATAATTAATAGGCTCTTTCAACAAGGTTATCATTGAAGACTTTTTAAAGGGTGTGGCCACTTCACTCTGTAATTACCCTTGGTTTCCTTCTGCAAGCACAGACACACAGAGACAAAAAGAAGAAGCTGAAAAAAGACGATTCAATCCTTCTCATATTATTTTGTCGTATTTCGCTCACATAGACATGAAATCTGTATGAATGCAGATAAAAGCACTCGGAAGCAGATAATACCTCTCAGGCATCATGCTGCCTTTTATCTCCATCATTCATTTGAAGCCGTGGATTTGAGTATCTCGTTGGCACTTATAGAAACTTTGTTGACAAAGAGAGATTTCGAAAATCCTGTCTGTGGAGAAAAAGGTTTGAAAGAAATCAGTCGGAGCTGCTTCACAGATGCAAGAACACACATGCTAATCGACCTTGCACTGAAAAGGAGAAGTAATGTACCGTGTCAGCAACTTCGAGGAGCCGCTGGCAAATTATGGCAGAGTGAAACTGTCATGTTTTCACCCTCAAACCAGCTCTACCAGTCTGTCACACGGATTCTTTTTTAATTTATAGCCTATATAACCTTTTCCAATGGTAATTGTGTGAGGATCTAAATATAGTTACTTGTACTCGTGCAAATACCTCTTGCTTCACGTTTTCACATCTGATCCACCTTTGACTCTCAATTACTGCCGCATTTGTCCCCCATTTTCCACTTTTACAAGTTTTCCCCATAATAACCAGCGATCACCGGCAGCCTGTCTGCCAGGATTCCAAAGTCATTGTTTCTGTGCGCGCTGAAGTCTTGGGTGTGGCAGAATGGATGGGGAAAGTGACTGAGAGCCCAAAGGAGTAATACTGTAGTAAACAGCCACCCGTTTCAGCTGCTCGTGCAGGACAGCTAATACAATATGTGCATTCTTGTGAGAATTAAATACACCCTCAGCCACACAATTCTCAGTAGTCTTAATTTCTACTTTTACCTTTTTCGCAACGGTGTGCAAATTCTTGTCATTCCAGATGTTGAACAACAGCACACTGGTTGCTGTGCTCCCTTTTGGATATGTTTCCCTTTAAACAGAAGGTATAGCAATCAAGACAAGTGAACTGGTGATGTAGCACTGCTGTGAAAGAGATCAGTAAATAAACACTCACTGTCTTTGGTTGCTTAAGGTTATCAGCTTAGAAATCATGGCTTTATTAAGGACCTTCTTCGTGACCTCAGTGTCTGACAGCAGCAGTCTCAGCAATATCTTGGAAAGTTTTTCAGCTTCTTCATCACTAAACAACTTTGTGTGATCCTCTGTGTGGGCTAAGAGGAAGTCTACAAGCTCAGGCAACATCTGCTGTGCTGCAGAGGAGACACCAAGTCATCAATAAAATGTTATTATTGTAATGTTTTTTTGATGCAATAATTAGATTCATTTTGTGGAATGTAATAGATGTATATGACAGTAACCTTCACAAATAATTCCACTTGCCGTCTCTTTTGGCTATCAAGTTGGTTCTTACCCATGCTGAGCTTCACTTTGCTGCGGGACATGTTGTCCAGCAAGGCAAAAGCAGTCTTCCGAATAGTCTTGTTATCTGATTTCATCAGAGCCTTCAAGGGAAGTGAAGTTTTTAACTTCTCCATCAAAATTTGGTCCACATCACCGTTCACCTGAAACCCACAAGGGCAGGATAACATGTCAGCTGTATGCCACATTCCTACAACATGTGGTGTAAAAAAGAGCATAAATTGACAAAACATAAAACGTTAAACCTAGCAACAATATTGTTAGTTCTAACTTTGCTGTTGGCAGTGAGGTTCTGCAGGGCACCGCAGCAGGCCTCCTGAGTGATCTTGTTGGGGGATGATTCCAGCAAAGACAGGTAGGTGTCAATGGTTCTGGGGTGGCACAACCATTTCACTCCTGATGGGTCAGTGTCAGCAGAATCGGCTGGATGTTTCAGGAAAGGATACTGAGAAGAGACGAGACGGTTTAGAACTAAACACTGGTCATGATGTAAAAGAAGAAAAATGTACAGTTGATGGCCACCACGTCTACCTCGTTTTGAATCTTGCTGCTCCTAGGGCTGAAACATCCAACTGGGGCATTTTTCTCCTCAGTTTGAACTGCTCTTGAATTGTTATGATCAAAAGCGTCTGGCTTCTCCTTCGCCAGTTGAAAGGTCAGATTTTGGAGAATGCAAACACAGTTCTCCACACCCTAGGTGATAGAACCACAGAGGAGCAAAAAATGAACGTTAAGGGTCTAAATTTTATACTCCTGTCTTTTAACATTGACCAACAATCTACTTTCTGACTAAACCTCCACAAGTTTGCTTTGAGTGTTAATAAGAACCAAACACACAGAAGGCTTCTGTTTGAGAATTTTTTCTGCAACGCTGATTTAAAAGAAGACCTTATTGACAGTTAACTGAAAACTATTCCTTAGGTTAACCCTTTCCAATCTGGAGATCCCTTTAGCAAGACCAAAACCCAGACCCATATTTAAACAGTTGAAATAAAATCGGTATTACTTACAAGCAACTATTATAAAAAAATTGTTTTAGTTTTTAATAATTTCCATAAGCAATTAGTATTTAAGTCATAGTTCACAGTAACTATCAGAAAGCCAGGTAGCATATAATACAGAAAAAAAACAGCTATTGTGTCTTTTTAAACAAAAATGATGAATTTACTCAGCTATCTAACAAGTTACTGAATAATTTTCCCTTAACTGATTTTATTGGCATTGACATAGGTGGAATAGATGGATAAAATGTAAAATTTATATATCTCTTCACATATACTTATAATGGATGACACATTTGTGACACTTTGGAGAAGTTACCATTTCATCAGGGGTTTCCTTTCGCACACAGGACTCAGTGTACATCACGAGTGAGTCGATGAGTCTGGGGCAGTTTCTCATACAGCGCCTCGCTATAACACCACCACTACTCAGGTTCCTGGATGTACACAGTTATAAAAAAAAATGTATTTATCATTGCACAATACATGACACCACAAAATAGTGCCTTCGTATGAGTTTCTACACATTAATCAATACACTGTATATCTACGGTATTTGACTAAACATTTTGAAAACTAAGTTCATGCATTCAAAACATTTATAACATGAAACATTTCAAACTAAAAGCCTGATCTCAAAGAATGAAATATGCTAACCTCAGGCATCCTAAAGCATTGCAGAAGCTCTGTTCGTCGATGTCGATGTCTTTGTCGTCCATTACGTATGGTTGTACCACAATATCAGTCAGGCCAGGCAAAGCTGTGTCCAACAGATCTTGCTTCAGCTCCTCATCAGAAGACAAGTTCCACAGAAGGCCTACATAAACATATTCAAGAAGATTTAACTTGCAATATTAGTGATGATAACAATAATAATAATAATAATAATAATGGCCTAGTATTTCTTGAAAGAATGCATATTGTCCACCACCTTTCATGCCAGGGTTTTAGACAAGAATTCCCTTATGCTATGTTCACACTGCAGGCAAAAGTGGCCCAAGTTCGACTATTCTGCCCATATGTGACTCATATCTGATTTTTTTTTACGATAGTCTGAATGTTGGTTTGAGGCAAAATCATGCTACTGACTGTATCAGCAGCATGATGGGATCGATACTTGAGTTTGTTTCTGCTTTCAGTACGTCACTACCATTCCAGCAGTGCAATTCTGTGCCGGAGAAGGCTGAAAGTGGGAAGATCAAATGTAAACACCGGATGAAATCAGCATGACAGATAATAATTCTGTCAGCTCCGACTGCACAACAACTTGAGAACTGATACATACACTGACGAGTGTAGTATTCATATCTACCGCCGTAAACACGTACACAAATATGCTATGTTGCATAAATATCCTATGTGTGACATCACTTGTGCCACCACGTCTTCTTCTATGCGTGGCGCAGGTTAGAGCGGTCGCCTCACAGCAAGAAGGTCGCAGGTTTGCGTCCTGGCCTTTCTGTGTGGAGTTTGCATGTGTGGACGTGCGTTTCTCCGGGTACTCTGGTTTCGTCCCACAGACCAAAATAATGAATGTTGGGTTAATTAGTCACACTAAATTGCCCCTAGGTGTGAATATGAATGGTTGTTTGTCTCGTTTGTCTTCATGTGGCCCTGCGATGGACTAGTGACCTGCACAGGGTGTACCCCACCTTTCGCACAGTGACTGCTGGAGATAGGCGCAAGTTCCCCATGACCCGGAAAGGAGAAAGATATGTAATTTACAAGATTTGACCAAAACAGCCATAACTCCATAAGATAAGATGATCTCAGTTTAAAACTCATGGCATTAAAGGCAGCGAGCGATATGCATCCCTACAAGGAATCTTGGGTCTTTTATTCCATATTTGTCATTGATGGAGAATGACAGTTTTATCTGTCCATACATTTCTGTACTGAGAAATAATTACGAGCAGCAAACCACTTTCATGAAGATAAAAAACAAATGTTAGTGGGTGTTTACATTCTAAATTCTAGATGTATACAATATTTTGGAATTCCTGTTTTTATTAAATGTCATACCAGTGGCTTGTTTCTTGGCTTCAGAGGATGACGACCTTGACTTTAGTAGTTTCAAGGCCTTGGCTACAGCACCACAGTGATCAACTTGCACCTTGTTTCTTGGGTTCTTAAAAACAAGATTCCTTAAAGCCGCAGCAGCAACCTCGTTCACCTTTACATTTTCATGCTCCAACAGCTCCACCAGAGGTGGAATACCATTGAGCTCGTATACCTGCAAAACAAACATGGGGTGGGAAAAGGGATAAAAATACATTTATACAAACACACATTTATAGATCTCTATAAATAAATTAATTAATTGAAATTAGATTTTGAATGTTTCACAGTTTTAACCACAGTAAGATGATGTGTCCCAGGAAATGAATTCATTTAAAAGATTTCAGAACCCTAAGACAAGATTTTACTTGAGCATGGACCATGACATGACTATGTGCAGCATAAGAAGCAGCAATGACGGACGGGAAACAAATTCTCAGGTTACAAGAATTTTTTTCATATCTGTATCTGCATCAACTCAACACAAGTCAAGTCGACCCCAACGCAAAGAATATGTGCGAATAACAAACACCGCAGTGTGTGTGTTCGGAGGGTGTGCTTGCTCATGGCAATCAGATGTGTGTTTATTAGTCCAACCTCATTTTTGGCCGCCTCATCTTTGAAGGTGGCGTTTTGGATGACACTGGCTCCAAATTGCTGGTAATTCTCGTCACTGTGAGACAGCATCTCCACAGCGTCTTTCAAGTTCACCTCTCTGTTGCTATGTACAGAGTTCACCCTACAAAAACAGGAGCAGGAATTCTAATTATTCCCTAATCAAATTCTCTAAGTCTCAGTTCATTGAATATAGCCGAATGTTAGAAAATGTTTGTTTGTTTTTGAAGAGTTTAATGAGCCGAAGCTGAAGGCAAAAAGAAAAGTGAACTCACATTGACCCCTGCTCTAATTTGGTGGCTTTGGATGTACCCATCCAGCCATCAGTTTGAGATTGGTTAGAGGTCGGCATGGGGAAACCTGTTTGGCTGTTGGTGAGTAATGTCCCATTAACAGCGGAAGTGGTGCTCTGTTTCATTTTAATGGTATTCCGCCCCTTGATGCTCTAAAAAAAAAAAAAAAAGGAGTCAGTTTACAGTAATATTTTCAACTTGCAGAATACTTGCATTTTTGCCGAAAGTAATAAAACTTCAACAAAAAGTGATCACCCTGGTATGTGCTTCAGCAGGAGAAAGAGGAGGGTTCAAAGCAGAGTCACTGCGACTGGTTTGTAGCCCATTGGGTTTCTTTGGCAAGACGACGCTGGTTTGAGGTTCCAAGGCAGCCATGAAGCTGTCATTTCTTCTACTGGGAACTCTTGCAGACTGACTCCGAGTCTTCTGAAAACTTGTCTAAAAGAGAAAGAGTAACGATCAGGAAGTGTGCTCACTAAACATTTTCATTTAAGGTGCTTTAGGGATTAAAGGATTTGGGGTTTTGAGAATAGGCTTTTAAATTATTTCAGAAAGCAAAAAAAAAGACATTTTCTGAGCTTCACTGAAGCAGAAATTTAAACAAAACTAACTTTTTAAGAGCTTTCATTGCAACCAAAGAGAAATAAACCCAGGCACAAACTCTTTCCTTCCTTTATCTTAGTTATTATAAATATAGACCAAGGTGAAACAAAAGACAAATCCTGGCTGTTTGCATTAGAGGACATATGAAACCATTGAGAAGTTTTACAGTATGAACCAGACAGAGCTCTGTTTAAATTATCATAACAAACTCAAGTCTAACATAATTCTAACATTTTGTTTTTTGTAAAAGCCACACGATTTAAACTTTCACAAACAGTAAGACAGAATATAACAAACTTGTTTTAGTAAGAAGTCATTTTGCAATCAAGCATGCGTCTCCAATAAGTTTGAAATTTTGAACTTTAGTCGAAATTTTGAACTTTAATTAAATAATTTAAAAAAAACAACAACAAAAATAAACCTGACAGTGAAGGACGTTCCACTCAGTTCTGACACAAGAAAATGAAGAGGGCTCTTCAACATCCAAAAATCATTAATCAAAGCTTATAAAAACTGCCTGCAGCTGACATTTTGACTTGGGTAATTCATCAGGAAGGAGGTTTGGGCTTGTGTGAAAGCTGGAAGCTTCGACACACAGAGACAACTTTCTCTTGTTTAAAACCGGACAGGTTGCTGAGTTACCACCCACACATCAGCCTGCTCCGCTTGGCAGTGGAAGCATCATTAGGCCTGTCAACTGCACACTTTGATAGCAGCCGAAAGTGTTTGCTCTCACTGAGCTGCACGTTCTCTTCCCTTCTGACTGGATAAACAGGCATTTCCTTACATGAAAGACTACGAGCAGGGCAAACACAGATGAAAGACCAGAAAGACCAACAGAATACTGCTGCTGGTGTGTAATCATAATTAACCTTCTTTCCATATCCTCCTTCTCTACATCAATAAACCTTTTCTGTGGTCTTCCTTTTTTAATGGATGTTGTGATCACAATTAAGCAATTAGAAAACTATCTATACAGCATTGTTGTCTTCATTTAATCACGTTATGTTTTACGTTTTCTATAAAGATTTGTTCTGAAATTAAAGTAGATGTTTAAAAACATCCTCCTAAAGTTTGTGGAGGGGGTGGGGGGATTACAGTAAGTCCTGAAAGGTAGATGTATACGTGTTGTATCCAGAGGTAAACCTAACATTAGACAAATGTAGGCAATTAACTTAGGGCCTCACAATACTAGGGGGCTCATTAAATAACTAAACAAACAGCATGGATTTTATTTTGTCATTTGTACTGGTAAACGTGTATTAAATGTGTGCTTAAATATATAAATATCCCAAAAATTTAAACACCCCTACATTAATTCCAATTATGACTAACCTGGTAGATAATGTGTACATGTTAAAATAAACAATAAAGACCTACAAATAGGACTTAGACAAATAAGGGATAAAAAAATGGCAAGCTAGGGAAGTGGAGGGACCCGTGCTCGTGCTTCGCCTTGGGGCCTAAAATGACTTAAGCCGCCTCTGATTGCATCTTGTCCCAACGGGTGAAATTAGCAACAGACAGTTCATGAGAGCTGGACATAAACTGTAAAGTGTAGCAGGAGGTTTACTGCCAAGTTTACACTACAAGAAATTTGTCCTGGTCACTGGTTCCCAAAGACGCAAGAACAGTGTTGACAAAATTACCACTTATTAAAATTATGCAACCAGATGTCCAAAATATGCAAATGCATAATATATCTAAAAGTATATGATTAACAAAAGTCATTAAAAGTATAGGAAGAAGTCTGAAAGAGAAAGAAGCAACACAGATTCAACACACAAGGCTTCATTTAGGTCAGTTTAACAGCTTTTAAACACTTTGCTGTTTAGTTTCCGAGCCTGATGCTTCATTTACAATCCTATAAAATAAAACATTTGCTATTGCAAAGTTATCTTGTAATGTTCTTATAAATAAATCCACATTTATGATACATAATCACCCATCAAAACAAAGCTTGTGGGTTCTGAAATAACAGGAAATTATAGCGTTATATCAAATTAAATGTCACTGTCGTCTTTCTAGCTGATTTTGCTCCTGCAGGCAACACTACAACTGAATACACAACACTGTCTCATAATTGTAATCTGGTCTTTAACAGATTTTTATAAACTGAGTCAAAGACTGTAAACATGTCATTGTCAACCCTTAAATGATAATTATCAAATAAAGCAAATTACAATTTAGGTTTCATCCTAAACAAAAACAATTTCCACATATGTGAACGTATGCTGTGTTGTATGGTAGGTTGTATTTCAAGAAAACATTTAGCTCTATTTACCTTTACAGAGCAACACCATGACTAATGGATCTCACAATGTGATGATTATGAGCCTTCATTAGCAAGAAACCACTGACACCCACACACACACACACACATATTCAAGAAATGTCGCAACTCTTTGTCAGGTTAGATCAGGTCAAATCAGAGTAAATACATTCACACACCCACATACAATTACTCACATCAGCATATGCAGTCTGAGAATAATCCAGTTCACCAAATGTGCCCTTCTTAAGGACAGAGGAAAACAACACAATGCACATTTGCAACAACTTAAAAAGGTAAATAAAACCAAAAAGACAGCTCGCCGACTTACAGTTTGTGCTGTGGAAGACCCTCAGTTCAGTCAAAACAGAAAAACCAGACGACCTAATCGGAAGAGTTATGCAGCAGCGTGACTTTTATCTGCATCCTAAATGTCAAACTAAGAATGCTCGTTTTTGATCGATCCAAATCTGGGTCACTAAGAACTTTTTATCCCTGTTGTTGTAAGTCAGATGTACAGAAATATGGCTGCTGTGAAGGGTTTTAACAGCATAGGTCCTGTTTTGTAAAAAAAAAAAAAAAAAAAAAAAAAAAAAAAAAAAAAAAACCTTTTAGAAAACAGTCAATGGTGATTTTGCAAGTTGAAGATTTTGTGAGAATGTGAGCTTCATTTGATGAAATTAATTTGGATTCACTCGAGATCAGGCGTGTCAAACTCAGTTACACAAGGGGGCCAAAATTAAGACTTGGTCCTAGCCAAGGGTCAATCTCGATCAGTATTTATAAAAAAACATACAGAAATTATGATCGAACTTAAAAAGACACATTATTAGCATTCATTTCTTGTGCATTTGTTATGAATTTTTCTCCATTAAAACAGCTAAAAAGCTATCAACAAAAATCTGATCCTACAGCTACTATTATTGAACTTTGAAACAAGAAGATAATATAGAAAAAGACGACATTCATTAAAGCAGACTTTCTGTTACTCTGATGCACACAAACTCAAGTCAGATATCCGATATCGTTTCTTGGCTGCAAGTTTATCAACAGGTGTTTGATCAGCAACATCTGATGTTCTCTGTCGTCTTTTTCACATCAAATTCAAAGATTAATGAGAAATTAAAACTCAATTTTCTTGGCTCCAAAGTGTGTGTCAGAAGAAGACTTCGCTAAACAAAATGAAAAGCAGAAGAAACTCGATGTGTCACAGACTGGAGGGCCAGATCTAAAAATATTCAAGGATCTTGGGGGCCAGATAAAGTGTTACAAAAGGGCCGATCTGGCCCGCGGCCCTTAAGTTTGATACACATGATCTAGATGACCAGCCCACTGATTGTTTAAAATAAGTAGGGTTTTTTTTAAATCAATTGTCTTCTACTGTTAGAGAGCATATCCAGCACAGGAGAACCTGAGCTGTTCAAAGAAGAATGATAACATTTATCTGACGCTACCACAACCGGATTTACCATAAACTGTTGGAGTTCTGATCTCTGCCCAAAGTCATTGCCTCACAGCCTCGGCGCCGACTGCTTTAATTTGTCATTTGATCAAAAACACGAGTATGGAGATGAATGATTTGTATGATTCTAGGCTTGGGCTGAAAAGACGCACACAATTATCTGTCCAATGGATTACACACGCTGGTATTTGCTTTCTTTTCTTTGTATTAGCTTCAATGCACTTATAAAGTGGAGTTTAAATGGGAGTGAGAGGGAAAATGCAAGTTTCAGACTGAGAGATGTCTCAGCAGAGTTGAGTATATCAGATCAGGGACAAAACATCTTGATCCGGATACCTTTCATAAACCGATCCCTGATCACGGAGCAGACTCTCCAAATCAGCTTCAACATTTACAAAACAAAAACTTCTTTAATTGTATTTTTCATACAGATTTTTGGGACAGATCAACTGAAAGCTATCACTGATCACGAGGTCAACTTGACACTTTTTTGTTAAATCAAATTATTAAACTATTCTTAGCCAAACTTAATACCGAGTAACCAAATTATAAAATAGGAAAATCCAATTAAGTGATAAGATTTGCATCACCTTCCAGTTCCTTTCTGTAGCAGCCTGGGAACAGATCAGTACTTTTTTTTAAACAATATAATAAAGTGGAATAAAACAAATTTCTATAAAAAAAACAAACAAACAAACAAAAAAAAAACAACTAAAAGTCCAAAATGCACCAGACTAAAACAATAAACTATAACAAAATGTTTCAACAGTTTAACATTTCAAGCAATCGGTTTTCAAAGCAACTGTTTTAGACCACTCTGACTATATATAAAAAAAAAAAAAACTAACATAGTGAAGTACGACCATTTGCTGCAAAAATTTGTGACTCTTATAAAAATTGTGATTTGGTATTTTCATATGAAGTCTTGTGAAAAAGGTTAAAGGCCTGTGCTCTGATTAGCAGATAAACAAAACAAAACGAAAAAATAAAACACTTACCGCTTTGCTGTAGCCCGCTGCTGACATGGTGGAGCTGGAGCTGGAGCGACCGACGAGGCCGTTCCCTTTAGTTGACATAAATTTGAACGTCCCAAACTCATTATAGGTTGTTAAAGTTTTTGGCGATGGGCCTGCGGGAAGGACAAATAAATGAGAAAGAACTTACAGAGAGACAAAGTGCAAAAATAAATAAATAAAGCAAAAAAAAAAAAAGAGCCCGACAGTGGGTATAATGTGTAATTCCTCTCATTTTTACAACTTATATATATATATATATATAGAACATGTAGGAACGTTTATGCTGACTTTTCCATCCCAAACCATTTTTTTTTTTTAAGATTTACTTTTACAAACCCACTTCAAAAATTACTACATGCACCTGCTACTCCTTCAGTTACAATTAGGAGGTTCCGAGTTGTAATTTGGTTGTAAGCTGAGGAAGGTTTCATCAAGTTTTAGACATTTATTATTCTGGCTGGTTGGATCATTTATCAGGATAAGGGACCCACCGCCCGCTCTGTCCCTAGTCTAAGAAACAAAAGGGTTTTTTTCTTTTTTTACTATACCCATCTTTCAGAGAGATAGACCATCTACCTAAATGTAAATTTATTCATTTATTCTAAATATCTTCTGCATCACTTCTGAAAGCCGTCAAACAGCTCATTTTACTTCTCAGCGTTGAGGTTTTTAGCAATCAATCTCGAGGCTTCAGCTGCCAAATGCAAATGTTTAAGTGTCAACAACCCTCCTATGGTAAGGCACCACCTGAGTTGAATTAAATACTCTTCTGTTGGATACTGTGCTGTGGTTGCAAACGTAGGTTGTTTTGAATAGTAACTCAGAGCAGACACGGTCCAGGCTGAACCCCTTGTGGCTGACCCCGCTCTGTGTTTTTGCACATTTGCGACAGAGGGCTCGGTTGGGTTTGTGAAACACAGTAAGCACCGAGCTTAATTCCTCCACCTTCAGCTCTACGAACCCATGAAACAAAATCCCCAATGAGCTTCAGAGAAGTGAAGAAACTGACGGTCTGACTGGGTTCTGAAGACTTGTTAGAACCAAAAGAGGCAAATGGCTTATATTACCAGCTTAGTGACTGCTACAATAAATAAATAAATAAACGTTTTTGAAGCAAACTGATAACTTTAACAGTATTGTGCACGGACTCCCAAACTGTTTTTGTTGCTGCCCACATATTAACAATAAGAAGGGAGTTCAAATGAGTACAAATCGACAACCCTGCAGAGGGTGTTCCCAAAATTCAGTCCTTTTAGTTTTCATTCCGCCTTAAGTAATAACCAGCATTTTAGTTAGTTTTTAAAAAAAACTAATTGTAAGAAGGAACAAGCAAGCTGTGAAATTATTGCAGAAGAAGCTTTTACTTTTTTCTTTACTTTTTTTTTTACATGCAGTTTCAGTTTGAAAAACTGTTTCCACCTTTTCTCTGACACTTGTTAATTAGCTGTAATTGGTGTTTTCCTGAGAATTAATAACAATTTAAAATAAATAAATAAATAAAAAGTGAAAGTGTCAGAGTGTTGAACTCCAGATATGCAGCAAAACCTACCAATCCTGTGTCGCCATGGCTCTACCAAATAAACAAGAAGTGCTGCACTCTTTTTTTCCCCTCAAGTTCCACAAATTAGGTTCTCAATCTTAGCAGATATTGACAAAATGACCCCCGCAAAGGAAACCCAAATACATGCAAGTTGTTTTGAAAGACTGAAATATAAATATTAGTGGGTGGTTTTATGGGAGTTTATGGGAAAGACATTTGGCTGCAGTGTTTTCACACAATAACACTTGAAGAGTTCACCCAGTTTTAGCCTTGAAAAGCTTATTTTTGTTGCTCTCAGTCGCTGTTTGCTTAGCAACATGTTCGCTGCTACTGTGTGCAACTTCAACAACTTCAACGCAGGAAGTGGGAGGGAAAAAAAAGGCCAACGAGCCTGACTCACCTGTCACTTTTTATTTGTTTATTTTTCCACGGAAACTGTCACTTTCCCGCACAGGACTAGCTCGGACTGGAAAGTGGATGTTTCACCGCTCGCTGAACCTTAAACATCGGTCTTTATCGCTGTAATTTCGACTAATAATACCCCAGAAACGACCCTCGGCTGAAAGTTGTAGGCTGTGACGCACTTCTCCCCCGCAGGTAACAAAAGGCTCGGACACTTTCTAAACTGAGCAACTGGCGAGCAGCGCTGCCGCAAAAAAGACATAAAATATATTTTTTTAAATAAAAGGTTTTGTGTAAAAGGAGTTTTCGTACTTGTAGGAGACGAGACGCTCTTGCTGTGTCGGGACTTGGTCCTCTTAATGCTGTGAACCTGATCCAGCACGCGCTGCTTCCCCGAGCTCAGGGTCCTGTCGGACGGCAGCGCGAGCGAGGTGTCCTCCGTGCCCCCGACGGTCGATGCCGATCTCAGCGGGTCCGGTGCCATCATCTTCCCGACTCGGCGGCCCTCGGTCTTTTTTTCTGTCTTACTTTCCTCTGAAAGCGGATCGGCTGAACAAGTTTCCCCGAAGGAGAGGGCCCGGAGAGGAGGCGCAGCAGCAACGAATGCAGCTGATGTGCCAAGAATGCAGAGAAGTTAAATGTTCCCAGAGCTGCGCGCGGTGGACTCCACCCTCGTGACCGCGCCCCGCCGAGCGAGTTCACGCACAGGTGTTGAAGAAGGGTGGAGCCGCGCTACGCCTCACTGCTGCAACAAAACGCCCGTCTTTAGAGTCTCATCAGGGGCGCGGCCAAGGGGGGCGGCCAAGGGGGGCAATAACCACACCACACCTCTCTCTGAAAAAGAGACAACAGTTCTAAGCTGAAAAGAATGAAACATCGTGACGCAGAAAGACAATGTCCTCATATCAGGATGCAGGCTCCCAGGAGGTTATATGGATAAGATATATTTATATATATATATAATTTAAACATTAAGTCCTGGCTGTGTTGTTCTCAATTAGTTATATCAACTGTAAAAAACAAAACAAAAGTAAGCTTTTATCAGAAAGGTTCCTTGACTCACACATCGTAGTATTTTTTAAAATAGTTTATTGCATCCTAAAACTCTTTTGTGGCTTTTGGTTTTAGTGTGCCACCCTAAGATTATCAGCGGCTCCCATCTGGCCGCTCCTTGGAAAACAATCCGAAGGCGCTCCTGAGTCCCATTTCGTGCTGCCAGAATATTTAAGGTAAAATGTGCAAATTATTGCTGCATGAGCTGATACATATGATAACGATATGATATGATAATAAATAATGGTAGCTGGAACATATGGTGCAAAAAAAATACACTTAAAATCCTGATATATATATTGTTTTAATTTGTTCCTCTGATGGCAGCCATATTGTATAGACAGATAATACATGAATTTAAACACTCCAATTCAATTCAAACATAAAACAAACATCAATTTTACGTATCCTAAAGAGGAATGAAGTTGTAATTCAGTCCAAAGACATGTCAAAATAATAATGATTAAAAACTAAAAAAACATAAACAGACATCCCTTCAGCAAAATACTTTTTTTTAAACTCTAATTACTTCATTTACTAAACTATATACAGAAGCCACATTTGATGCTTATAATTAGTATTGTTTATAAATAGGCTATGATCAGCCCCTGAAACATAAGCTATCATTACGTACACAACTTTATGGTCCTTTATATAAAAAAATGTAATTTTCTTTTAAAATAAAGTTTTACTTCAGATTCAACGCAAACCCTTTTCATGTACACGGCTCAGGTCATTTTCAGACAGGGCATACGTGCACATCTTTTTTTAAGTAATAACACAATAAGATCTTAATTCAAAATTGTTACTTGATCCAATATCCCAATTTCCTTTTCAGACGTGATAGTGTAACATGAGAGCAGCAACATATGATACAAGGGAAAATGATTGCTGACTGATTGCTCTCTTTTAATGTTTCATTTGCACGTGAGGCAGGGTGAGAAAGCATGAGTCAACTTGGCAGGAATAAAAAAAAAAGGGAGAAGAAAGTGAGGAATCAGAGGAGACAAAGCAAGACAAGATCAGTGAAAAGGTGACTGAGAGGGACATAATGATCCGAAGATGTGATCTCTGCATCACCAGGCGGTTTTTTGGCTAAGTTTCTTCAGGTGACATTTTCCCACCACACCCTTCGCCTGAACACTGCCGAAGCAATAAATACCTGGCGTTGGATTACATACCTGAGCGCTTTTATGTGTCTTATAAAACTGAACGTACGATGTCTGATGAAGTCAGCTGCTTTTCACGTGTGCCTCATGCCTTCAGCTTCACACTGCAGACAGTTCAAACTCAAAATAGTTTCCGTTTTAGCTTAATTTAGTAATAGATATCTCAATTTAGATCGTGATTCGGGTTAAAAAGCAATACCCACGAGAGACCAGAGTCACTCAGTAGTGAAGGCTGGTGGGGAATTTTCAGTTTGCACGAGGAAAATTTCAAACAGTTTAAAAAAAATTATAACGCTTCTTTATGTAAGATTGGAAAAGATCCACATATTCTTTGAACTTAAAGGAGTGTGGAAAATTTCCTCGCATGAAGGGGAAAGGCTCGGGGCAAAGCCGGAAACTCAAGATCTCTGATCCTCTACGTGCAAACGTCATGCACCGATAACTGAAAGAAATATCACATGGGAAAGGGAACACTTCAGGAAATCTTTCTCAAACGCAAAATTGCACTTCAGACTTTACTGTGCAAAAGCAAAAAGGTGGCATCGACTTCCTCTCAGAGCTCTGAGGCACCTGGGACGGATCATCACACAATGGAAATGTGGTGCATCAATATTCCTCCATTTTTATTTTTTGGAAGACAAGGGAAGCCACACAAAAAAGGATTACCCAGACTCGGTATTGTTATTGTTTTTTGCCAAAAGCTTATATTCCTGTGATAACAGCATAAACATGTGCAAGACAAATAAGACAAAATACCCCCTGAAACACTCGGCATTCTTATCGTTGCTGGGATCTTAGGTGCATATTATTGACTTCAGGTTATTTATTTTAGACTGGTTTGAGTAACATTTTTTCATTCTTCCATGACTCTGGCATGTTGAATGACATACAAATGAATCTGTCTCTATGACTTGCTTGCAGCTTTGAAGTTTAATGTTCATAGGTGTAGCCCAGACAGACAGCTCAGACTAATATCTGACAGCAAAAAAGCTAGAAAATGTGTTTGACCAATTAGAAAGGAATAAATGTCCAGGTTGTTAAAAGAACCTTGTTTAAAAGCCACTTGTGAGTTATGCTTTGCTGGTTTTTGCAGATGTACTGCGTTGTCTATTTCAAATTGTTACTTTTTTCCTTTCGATGCGCTAAAATACACACAAATAATTTTGGAAAATAGCCACTTTCAGTGTCATGTTGCAAAGAAAGTTGTGTGAGATCAAATTCCATCCACCCATCCATCCATCCATCATCTGCTACTTATTCCAGAGTCTGGTCTTTGGGGCAGCATTTGGAGCAGGGAAGCTCAGACATCTTTCTCCACAGCCACCTCTTCTAGCTCTTCCAGGAGGATTCCAAGGCATTCCCAGGCCATTGTCTGTCCAGCGTGTCCTGGCTCTAACGTGTTGGACACGCATGGAACACCTCCCTACAGAGGTGTCCAGGGGCCATCCTTACCAGATGCCTGAACCACCTCAACTGGCTCCTCTCGATGCGGAGGAGCAGCGGCTCTACTCAGAGTTCCTCCCGGATAACTGAACTTCTCCCTGTCTCTAATGGAAAGCCCAGGGGAGCTACCATGTGGAGAAAGAAAACTCATTTCTGCTGTCTGTATTTACAAGCAGAAATGTAGACTCCCAGCTGGAGCGTATGCACTCTACTCTAAACTGCGGTTCTGCACAAACATCAGTCAGAGCCCGTCCCCCTCCACCCGAAGGTGCCGGGAAGCTACCCTTTCAGCTACCAGGAAAAACTCCAATGCACAGGCACCCAGCTGGGGGCCTAGCCCGGCGCCTCTTATGGGCAACTCCAGAGTGGAATGAGGTCCAGCCCCTCTCAAGAAGATTGGTTCCAGAACCCAAACTGTGCGTTGAGGTGAGCCCGACTATATCTAGTCGGTATACCTCTCAACCTCACGCAGAATTTAGGCTCCTTCCCCACCATAGAGGTGGCATTCCACGCCCCAAGAGCCAGCTTTGGTAAGCTCAGAGCGCCAAGGCAGCATAGTACTAGTCATCAGTATGGCCCCTCCTGCAAGTGGCGGGCCCACAGGAAGGCAAACCCACGTAACTCCTTCAGGCTGAGCTCGACCGGGCCCCGTGGGTAAAAACCAGATCACCAAGACTCGCCGACGGGCCTCGCCCCCAGGGTAAGGCCTCGGTTACACAGGTCCCGGCAAGAGGCCAGTTTCTTGCTGTCTTTTGTCCATACAAGTGGTTTTAAACCGCTCTTTGTCTGGCCTGTCACCTAGGACGAACCTGCCTTGGGAGACCCTACAGCAGAGCTCCCAGGATCCCTCAGGCACATCAACTCCTCCACCACGGAAATGTATTGATTCATGGAGGAGTGAGATCAAACTCATTAGAAGAAAGAAAAAAAGCTCAAACTCATAAAAAGAATTTACTACAAGTCACTTAAACCTCGCTGTGTGTGCCTTGAACAGTTGCCAACACTTGCATCCCATGTAATAAATGCCATATGATTAGCTGTCATTTAAACAAGAGGCAATATGAAGCGTTTTGTTCCTTTCGTCTGTCAAAGTGATAAATCTCCCTAATGGTTCACATACTGCGTCCTAAACTGTTTCAGACACAGACACTTGACTTACAAATTATCAGTTCTAAAAAAAACTTGAAGAAGTCGGCACTTTTGACAAGTAATAAAAAGGCACATTCCATTGTTTTGAAATGTAAAAAAAACATTATTAGCAGTGATCTGAGGTGTAAAAAAGCTGAGGTATACAATAATAATAATAAACATGTCATCAGAGGCGCAACTTCTGAAGAATTTACAACATGAGATAATGTAAAAGCTTAAAGAGACTGTGGTTATATGGAGTGAAGGTGTGAATTTGAGGTGACAGCACCCTCTAGAGGGAAAATTAGATACTGCAACTCCAATGGATTAAATCAATATTAGTGGTAATAATGGTTTTCCAATATGTTAATCCCACATATTCTGCCATCATTGCACAACCCGTTTCAGCCCAACCTAAACTGCTACTGTTTGTTTGTCTTTACGAGTGTTTTTATAATGTTGGTTTTAAAGTTGGCTGCTGCTGTGACAAACCAATTCTCCCCCCAGGGGATCAATAAAGTTTCTTTCCGTTTTACTCTATACAAGAGCCAACCGTTTTTGTTTTTTTTTTCTCTTCTTGAAACTAATTCAGACTAGAACTCCACTTTCCTTTATTTCCTGCTTTCCCCTGACATTCGTAAAAGGGAAAATTTCTCTTTTTGAATGTGTCTGTTCGTTTGTTTGCCTGCCGAATTAGTAAAATATCTCATGAACGACTAGTCTGATCTCAATGAAACTCACAGCAAATAATCACCAGTTATGTGTCTAAAGTTGATTTACGTTTGGAGCCATTTCAAATTGATTTGGCTGCTACAGCGAAACCACCTTAGCCAACATAAAAATGGCTCCAACTCAGTCGGTTTTACAGCTATTGAGCTAAAACTTGGCGCTGCAGTAGCTGTGAGTCATTCCTAACTTGTACTCTGAGCACTGGCTGATCACATGAGATCTGTTTTTTAAAACTTTTGGAGTCAACTCGTCTTGCTAACATTACAACGCTGTGTTCAAAACCCCATTTCAAAGACTACAAACTTGCCTTCAAACACCCAAAGGTGAGCAGCCGATACGCAACTGATCAGAAAAAGGAAACATTTGATGTGAAGTAGTCTTGCTGCTACTGAGACTGGAAAGTCATTAAAAGAAAGTGAGAGGAAGATATTTACTTAAGAATTTATTAAGAATATTGTCTCTCCCAGTTTCTCAGCCACCATGTGATGTTATGGGTACAGCATAAAAGGCACAGTTTTAATCCTCTGAGCACATTTGACCGAAGGAATCATGAGGCACAGTCAGACAAAATACACAAATGGGAAAGCAAATGATAATATACAACACTTCTGCGTGACCCCGCGATAATAAAAATGAAATGACAAGCTTGTTTCGAAATAAAAAACAAACAAACAACAATTCGCTCCCGTCGTCGTGAGTCACACAACTTGATTTTCCTCCTCGTGTTCAAAGGCGAGCCCCTCCAGCAGTAGGCCCGTTGGAGTCAATTAGATTTAAAAACAAACAGGGTGGTAACCAGGTGTACCAGTAAACAAAAAAAACAAAATTACTAGAGTAACATATCGGCTGGACAGTTAGTGTTATCACACAAAAGTGTGCCCCCGGTGCACTGTGGGTGCCTCCTAACATGGTCTGTACCACACACACACACACACACACACACACACACACACACACACACACACACACGTCAACAAGCTAAACATCCAACGTTTATTGTCTTTAGTTTTCTCGTTGTGTTGGTGAAAATACAAAAAAAAGCACCTTACAAAAGAAAAAAATGCAGCTATTAATCTTGGTTTTGGTTTATAAACAGTACCATTACAAGTGTAGTGTACACATCCTATACATCAGTGCTCCTCGTCTTCAGCTTTAAGAATCAAAGCACGTTCTTATCTTAACTTGGGTGGAGGTAGAAATACTCCAGCAAGCCCACACAATCAGAACAAAAAGAAAGAAACCTCTCATTAATTACAAAAAAAGAAGCGTGAACTGAATTTATTTGTCGTTTCCAAACAAGTGTCAGCCAATGTTTTATGCACATTTGAGATTGTCCCTCCCCACCGTGTATCACTGAGAAGCTTTGAGAGCAAGAACTTAGAAAAAGATGTGCACTTTCTTCCCATTCTGATAGTGTTAATAATAAATACGACATGCACCTCTTTACGTGTAGTGCATTATTTTCTGAGAAGAGGCAGATGTTCGCAGTATGATCCGTGTATTTTAAAATAAAATGAATGATTTCACACTAAGCTGTAACAGAGGATATGTACCTTCCGATAATACTACAAATCGCAGAAGAAATAGCCAATGTGGCAGGTTATATTAACACTCGTTAAATGATTGGTTTTTTGTAGAAGGATATTCAAACTCGTCTCACGTCAGTCTTACCCACGATGAAAATGAAAATGCTGGGAAAGTTCTGTGGAAACCAGAACCCTCATTTTTAGTGTCGCCACAGAAACGATCCCATTGTTTAAATTATGACGAATAAAGGGCTCAACACAATTTAGAGCCTTTTTTTTTTTTTACTTTAAAAGTTTCAAAATATATCTGTCAGCATAATAAAAGTCTGATTCAGAAAAATAAAACTGACGCCGAGCATTAAATGTTCCTGTGGACTCGTGGTTGGTTCACACCGAACAGGCAACAGGTATGACTACAGTGTGACGGTTGGTCGGATTAAAAAAAAAAAAAGCAACAAGAAAAATTAAAAAAAACAAAACAAAACAGAGTTTGTGTGTAAAGTAAAAGAAGGGTTCTGTGTGTTGAGCTGGAAATAGTGTTTTAAGCTGTTTTGTATCAAAAGTCCTACGAGTCTCTGCATGCACGCAACATGCTGCTAGTCGTTGACGAGTCGGTACACGTGGTACTGAGCGCCGTGCTCACTTGTGGACACCTCGAACACGAAGGCGATGCACAGCAGAGTCTCCTGGGTTTCTCTGTTGGACACCACCTGACAAAAGAAAGAGGAAAGAGTTCAGAGAATGGAAGTTAAATATGAGTTCAGTCGAATATTATTATTATTTTTATTATGGGAAGAAAACTGCAAGAATATTTTCTTTTTTTTCCAAAAACCCCTGAAGTGATTCTGAGACAGGACAATGACTAATTACTTCAACAGGATTACGGAAAACCAGTTGAAAAATCTCCATATTGCATAAGTGTGTAATAGAAAAGCGGTATTTGCTTAAATTATGCCAAGAGGCATTCCGTTTAGCAACACAGAAAAAAAACTAAACAAGTTCCTAAAACCAGTTTGGAACAACGGTAAAACACCTGTAGAATGGTGAAGTTCTCCAGGACGCTGTTCATCATGTATTTCTCTGGCAGATGTTTCAGCTTGTGGATGAAGTTGATCATATATTCACACATGGGGGAGCGGTGGATGCGAAAAATGTACTTCCCTCCTTCCAAATGGGCATACTCTGTCTAGAAGACAAATAAATAAATGAATACATCCACACCCGTGCATGACGGTTTCAAACACGAGCTCGTGTGTCGAAATGCGGACGGATCTGAACGCCGGGCTCCTTTGCTCACCTCCACCTTCTCCACCACCTGTTTGCCAAAGGAGCAGACCTTCGTGGAAACACTGATGGTGATGTTTTCCGTTCCGCTGTACTGGCTGCTCACGCCGTAGAACACACCGGAGCCCTCCTCGATGTCACCGCTCAGGTCGGCCTGACAGAAACGCACAGAGAGAGAGAGATCAGACACAGCTTTTTAATCTAATACAGAAAATTAAAACTTTACAATTCAGGTGCAAATATTCCTACTACAGGTTCAGCCATTTATATGGATACACCTTAATAAAATGGGAATGGTTAAAATAGTTATTTTCTGATTAGAAATCTGACTCAGTACCATATATGTGGCACGTTTTTCTCATACTTCAGGAGGAATTGTTTGGAGCACTAACCCAGAACTTAACAAGAAAGAAGGCATTGTGTGGCCCTTTCTCGTACAGCTCCTTCAGGCCTCCCTTCTTTTCCGAGAACTTGTCGTAAATCTGCCTTACATCTATGGACTCCAGCACCGGGTCGCTGTAGCCTGGGTTGGACGGCCCGATGTGAACGAAAAGGTGTTTATGCTGCACAGACGAGAATAAAATGGATTTTTATTTTGACAGTTCGATTAGTTATGAAAGGAGAGAAACGAGGTCTGGTGCGAGTACCGTCTCCCGGTCTCTTTGGGTCTCCAGGAAAGCAGAGTACTCGTGGAGCCGAAGCTTTGCTGAAGCGATGGTTCTGTCCTGCCACACGGGAGCTGCTATCGCTGCAGGCCGAGGGGGCGGCAAGGCTTCGTAACCTGACATACATGAAAAAAACAAAAAACAATGACCTCACAATATTAAAGCTATTATATGATACAATTTGTTTTTCCACTTACTGATAGGTGGAGGGACAGGGGCTGGTAGTGTGGTGTATGGAGGCTGTGCAAACGGCTTAATGCTGTTGATGTAAAGGGAAGCAAAAAAAAAAAAAAGAAGCAGAGTCTTAGTTTAGGCAAGAAATTCTGTCCTAATGAGACCTAATGAGGCCGTGACACTTACTCCTGAGAGTGTCCAGGCTGTCCTGGTACAGGGCCAGGCCAAAACTATGTAGTAAAAAAAAAAAGAAGAGAGAAATAAAACAGCTTAGATGGTATCAAAAGTATGAACAGATGTGCATCTTTTGCTATAAGAGTGCTCCAGTCAGGATCTCGTGCATCAATCTCCGACTGCTGAAAGCAGGATCAAATGCAGCGTCGATTTGAACTGACTTACCACAAAACAGCATTTAGAAATGTAGATACTGCTTTCTTGGGATATAAAATAAGCTACATTTTATGACTTTAAACTTAGAATAAAATCAAAAACGTGTGCTAACAACAGTTTAACACAAAAAAGAAAAAAAAAATTACTGAGGTTTTCTTTTTAGGCCTTTCAGGTTAAAAGCTTTAATTCCAAAAGACACTATCTGGTGAGAGAGATGATGCTTCAAACTGCTGCAGCAGATGTCGACATCATGAACAAAACACATGATTAACTAGGCAGCTTACCTGCTAATAGGACTACTGTAAACAAATTCAGAAGAAAAAAACAACAACAAAAAACCCACAACTGTTCAATTTATGGCTCATACTGTATGAAGCATCCACAGCGTTTTATGAGTCTAAGTGCTGCCCTCTAGTGGACTAAACAGGTTTCTACATGAGACAACTTTCCTCCACTGATCTGATTTGCCTTTTTAGTGAAAATCGAGCAAACTAAATTAAATGGACATCTGCCGATAACAATCGGAGGTGACTGGAGCACCTTTAGTTTTTGTCTCACTCTGACTGGTGGAGGGAAGGAAGTCTGAGGCTTCATTACACTCGCTGACACAATCTGAGCTGACGAGAGGTTGGCCACTGTCTGGAGCGCTTTGTCCTTGGATACCTGATCCTGAGCAGGAAATAAAAAACACAAAGTAATACATGAAATAATAATAAAAAAACAACATCTTCACATTTCCTTAACATGTAGGCTGGCAACGTAGGTTACAATTCCACAGTCAGGCAACGTTTAAAGGTCGTTTTAGGCAGCAAGCGAGCCAACGTGTGCTGTGCGTCAGCAGGATGCAGTGACTATATGCAGAGAAATGACACGAGGCGAAGCAGGCCTGAGAAGAAGCAACAGCAGGAGGCGTACAGAGCTGGAAAAGCTAAACCCTCACCAGCACTCAAACCAAACAAAGCAAAACACTAACAACAACAACAACAACAACAGAAGCAGAGAGCAGAGTTTAGAGTCTGGTAGTACGTCTGCGATGTGGACAAGCAGTAATGTGATGCCAGCCACACAGCACGAAGCCTATAGCAGAGAACTGTAGTTGAAACTTACCAAGTTCATGGCCTATGGCAAAAAAGACACGTAATAAATTCATTTTAGTACATTCAGCTGAAAGTAGGGGGTGGATAAAGGCTCACTTCAAGAACTACTGTCACCTTAGGACCTCTTTGTTTTCTTTTTTTTAAAGAAACTGGAAAAATTGAAGGAATTCAACAACTATTAATGTGAATAATTCACAGGAAACAACCCATAATGACATAAGGAAAGCATAACAAAATTGAGCAAATAATTAAAAACAAAGAAAAGTTGTTTGTCCAACTTTTTTTTTTTTTCTCTCACTTTGCCTTGTTACTTACCTTCACTGTCATTTAAAGCAGACATTGTTCTGCCTTCTCTTATTTTGTTTCTAAGTCAACAAATGATTCAGCAAACCACTGCTCCGTTAGTCACTTTGTGCAGCCTGAACGACAGGAAGACGGAGCAGTTTAGCGGAATTCCTGACGCCTTTACATCTTGTGTTGTTTGGCCAAGGTTTTCAGACGTCTATCCGGCGTATAGGTGTGTTTGTATTGCTGTTTTTTGTTTATTTTTCTATTTAAAAATTGATATTATGAAATATTTTAACCACTAGCCTTAGGTACCAGCCAATAACAGGGAACGCAATCTAGGGGGTTCTCAAAAAATGGCATTCACTATTTATTTAAAGTATCTTCTGACCTAAAACACATCCTGACAGTGACTTATTCTAAAGCTTGCAAAGACAGCTGACACCTACACTGTCAGCAAACAACATTCCTCTTATATTTACGAGACAATAAAGCCAAATGATAATGATTATACCCACAAATAAAAAAAGAACAACTTTAAAACCCTTAGAAGTTAGTCTTTCTTCATTTTATCAAACAGAACAAGGTTAATACAGATTTATAGCTAAAATACTTCTCATATGACAGGGTTACAAGAGAGGAAATAAACAAAGATAAAAGAACTAAAGGATTCATGAAGAAGAAGAACACAGAGATCAGAACAGCATGAACAGCCGAACACACGGATCACTTTATGTCAGCCGGACGTTCTCGTGCAGCGCTTCTCTTACAGGTACTCGGTGCAAAGTGGGAAATCAAACCTTTACAAAGGTTATCCTGAACTGCGGGGTATGCGGTGCGCATCCAATGTAAACGAAGCACTGGGCCGAGTCAGCAGAAAAAACCATGTGGAAGCTGGATTCACGTGACGGCTGCGGTCCGCGCAGGTAAACAAGCACGGCGGCGAAGTTTAATTTTAGACCCATTTTCAGTCAGTTGGTCGGCTTTCGTAGATGAAACAACAACCATGGTATGTGGCATCCGGTTCCAAATTTTGCTTAGGAAATTTGAATTCTAAAGGACACAATGAGTACTTTGCATCGAGTACCTTTAAAGTAAATCACAAACAGGCTTATTGTCATGCATTATAAATTCTAATTACTGAACAGCTGTTCACAGCGAACGATGCTAACCTTTAAAAATGGACAGCATGCAACAGAAGACGTATAAAGCCTACAAGCAAACAAACGAGGGTTTGACAAACACTTTACATGGACGGATTCCCTAAATTCCTATTTCAAAATGTCTCCCCTAATGACTGTTATGAGGTCATGCAACTAAATACCAATGACAGGGCTTGGCATTAGTACACACTGAAGTAAATTTGTCATGCATTGCCACAATTAGTTGATCATTAGTGATAAAAAAAAAAAATAAAGTCTGAGCTCTCATTCACCGAGTCGCAAACAGGCTTGTAAGTAAAAACGATCCAGCTTGCACAGATAAATTAGAATCCCTGTTGTCCTGACGGGATACCGGTATATGCAGCAGAGGCTTTAATAACCCGAAAAAAAAAAGCGTGTCTACATCTGTGAGGATTAAATGGGTGCGAGTTAGATCTTGGGCCACATGCAGAGCACAACCACCAGCGCTGCCAAGTCAGTGGGCCCGTGTACCTTCAGCTTAGACTGAATCTCACGAGACTTTCTCTTGGCCAAGACCTGCAGGTGACTAGAGACCTGAGGGAAGACGGGACGGAAGAGACAGGGAGGAGAGGACGAGGGGAAGGAAAAGAAGAAGGAGTGTGACTACAGAGGAAAGGGACCGGGCGGGTACCCACCTTGATGCTGGCCTGATATTCTCGCACCCTCTTACGTGCCAAAACTTGAATGTGACTAGATACCTTTGGGGCCCCCGAGGTTATCCCCCGTGAAAACAAACACAATCACAGGACGATGTTTCAATTTAAACTGCCACAACTGATTGACACAAGCATATCTGAACGTGCGTGGGGCTGTGTACAGAATGTCGGCGCTGCGCCGTGATGTTCGCCCGTACCTGTTTGCGGGTTCGCGTCTTCCCCGTTCGCAGCTTTATGTAACGAGCGATCAGCTCGTTCCGACCTGGCGTGGGGAAGATGACAGGTTAAAATCAAAACAAGCGCCGCAGCACTTTTTTGCCAGTCCGAACAAAATACAATAAATGGCGTGCACTGCATTTTTTCTGGGTAGAATGGTTTTAAAAGACATTTATTTAAAAAAACAAAAAAACAAAAGTTAAACTGACAAGAACATTTCAGCACGGTTACTTTTATGAACCAACAGTGTTAATGGAGCAAATAGAGCAAGGTAAATAAAGACAGTGGTATGTTTTTTTTTAAATAGAGAAGGAAATTTTGTCCAGCAAACAATCAAAATAAAAAAACAACCTTAAACAGCAAGGACACCCTGAGTTTGTTGATTTTTAAATTTAGCTACTTATATCCAACCAGAACACTTTTTCCATCACAAGCTCAGACATTAAATATGAAGACAATATTTTTTATACATGTCCTGAATGTTTTTAAAAACAGCTCAGAAAAGCCTCTTAAGAAGAAATCACTCATGTATTGTGAATGCACGATCAGAGAAAGAGGTTTCTTTAGTGGCGAGGCTCGTATAGATCTGTTTTATCTGCCGCCGCGTAAATAAAATAAGCTTTCCATACCCGTGACTTTAAGATATCCACAGTAAGAGAAGCTTCTGTTAATTCTGAGTCACATTTGGCTTTGCTCCAGAGCAAATGGAAAATTATATGGTCTGAATAAATAAACCAAAAGTAGAGGAGTAGAGGTTATCACATGGTTACCAGATTTCCAAAATGTGGTCACTCCAGACTGCTTGTTCAGCTTCTTTTTTTTTTTTTTTGCCTCCCCAGCTACAGCTCATAACTGATGATCAGCTCGTCTCTGATTGGAAGTGGTGAGCAACAGGCTATTCACGGACACGGCAGTGAGGACATTAAGTTATGGTGACCAGGCTGAGTCCAGAGCCGTAAAACGCCGATCACACACGTATCTGCTCTCACATCATGAACAACACCATCTGTCTTTCTGGGAAGTGGTGAGACCCCGCAGGGACTTCAAGATGAGTCACATCAGTTAAGTTACCAGAACACAAAATTCCCCAAAATCCACAGAAGGGGCTGACTCAAACAAAGCAGGGAGCTCGAATTCCCAAAACAGGACTCACACACTCCTCTGCTGCCTACGACAACTCCACATAAGGCTAAAAGCTTCCTTTTTTTCTCATTTGGAGAAATATATTAAAGTATAAATCTCTGCCGTATGACTGAAAAAGGTGGGGATAATTTAAGCAATTCTGTGACTGGATGGATGGGCTCCTGGACTTGGTTTTCCACACTGTGCCAAGGTTACTGTACTCCACAGAGAAGGACATCATCAGGCTGAAATATGCAGACTCCTGGCCTGATAACTGCTGCTGACAAGTTGTTAAGTCTGGTCTGAAGAACGCCTTTGTCAGCATATTTTGTAACATTTTCTTCTGGGATCAATAAAGTATCTATGGATGGAGATGATGCTAAACATGAGCTCATGTAGAGCTTTGACAGAGGCCGACGTAGGGTGGACCAGTGGATTTAAATTCCTGGGAGTCTCTTTAAGCGATGATATCACCTGATCATCGACCACCTGCTGCATTGTTGTTAAAGTTTGGCATGGACGCTACATCGACCAGAGCGTCCGGAGCCACAGCACCACTGGTGCAGCTCCACCGTTACTGCAAGACGTCTGCCTCGGGGGAGGACGCTGTAATCTGTGACCCTGCTCACCCCCAGGAATAATGTGGTTACCCCTCAGACCCTGTCAGGAGGCAGTGCAGAAAGTATCCTGAAACATCAGGATAGTTAACTCTTCCAGAGGACAAGTACTCCATGCTATAAAAAACGAGAAGTTCAGGAGGGATGTAGATGGATGGCTTATCCTGACTACCAATTAGGATGATTGACTGTTATGTTAAGTTTCTCTCTCTAGCTCTGTGCCATGAAGGCCCCTTATCTAATCAATTAAAAAGGAACAAATGCTGTAAATAAAATATGCAAGCACATTTTGAAAACAAAACATTTTATTACTCCCTTATAATAAAAACGTTTCCCAATGATTCACGTTTTGTTTTTTTACAAGTCAACAGAAATACCCCCAAAAACAAATTAAAGATTAACTTTTAGATTTTATTTTAGATTAGTTAGTGGCATTGCGCTGTTGTAAAATAAACTGTTTGGGTAAAGGTGAGCGTGTGGGTGTCGTATTCAGAGTCGGTTGTTTTCGATGCTCGAACGTGCACGCTCACGGGACCATCCTTGTTTACAGAGACGGAAGTCCACGCTTCCACAAAAGGAGAAAATACTGCAAAGCTAAAAACAAAGTCTCCCTTTCTGTCACGTGGGTGTGTAGTTTCCCCTCACTATACACAACCTCAGAACAAACCCAAATGCACGACACAGGCTAAAGCAGATCAGAAAGCCAGTCCATCACCGAACAACAATGCAAACAGACTTCTGGGTCCGAGTCAACATCTTTAATACAGAATAATAAACTCTGATAATACAAAGCTCTCTTCAGAGGCAACATCCTGCACAAACCTGATTACAAACAAATTTAAAAAAAAAAGGAACACAATTGACGCGTGTGTCCTAAAACTGGTTAATCCAATAAAGAAATGTAAACAAATCTTAAGGCAATCAGAGCAAAAACAAAGCAATCGAGACGCTTCCTCACTCATTAACCCTAACTTGACCTGAAATGTCAGCTCGCTTGATCCTTTGATCCTGTTACTGCTTGCTGCCCTCTGACCCCGCGGCTAAATAGTCCTGCCCAAAAATACCCCGCTGGCACGAGTCCACAACCTAAGAACGCTCTGCAAGAAGAACTGACGATTAAAAAGGAGCCAAAGGGCAGACACCCGATCAATACCAGCATTTATGGAGACTCCTCGGAGAGGCAACGTATCTGTAAGGAATAGGTGACCACAACACCTGCTAAGGGCCGAGTTAGGGTCAATTTCGAGAATGCCGGCTCAGTAAAATCAAGTCTTTGGCCAGGGGGCTGATTATTTATTTGAAATTACATTTATTTATCCTTTCATCTATCTACTGATTTTAAAATCCACAGCATGTTCGAAGTGCAAAGGCTTAATTATGTGCAGAGTGGGCTCTACTAAAGTCTTACAAAATATCAAACAAAACAAAAAAGTGAGTCAAAACAGAAATTAGAGAAAGGAAAGGAATTGTTTCACACTAACCTGATTAAGCCACTGTACTTTCAGTAAACATTAGTGCCATTTAAAAGGGTAAAGTTTTGTTTAGCAGAAGCATTCTGTATGCTGATCCTTACACCATGTCTTTGACATATTCCCTAACCATTCTATTCTTTCTTGACTTTATGTTTTTTAACACATGCAACACTGAGATACTGATAAGAACAGGGAGAAAAGGGCTAAAAGGAAGACATGGCTTTTCCTTACCATACATCTTGCCCTCATCTGAAAGAATGATCTTTCTCCTGCCACAAGGAGGGTAGATGGCCAGAGCTTCCTGAAAGCTCTGCTCAATGTCCGGGCTCCACACGCCTTCGGGGTCCCCGTCCAAGCCGCGATCGGCCCCATCGGCCAGTCCCTCTCCATTGCCACTCTCCTCCTGAGCCCCGTCAGGGCTGCCACGGCAACTCCACTCCGACGCAATGGTGACGGTTCCAGCTACAACACACCTACAGCACACAGATGAGACATTTCTAGTCACGTTTTTTTTTTTAAAGAAAGAAAGATTTCAAATGCGACACGCCAGAAGATCTGCTGGGAAACCAGAGTTTACAGTTGAGTTTCTTCCACATTAAAAGAGCATTTGACAAAAAAAAATCTACCATAATACCAGGGAGCTGAGTTTATTTTTGCAAGAGATGAAATTAGAGAAAAGGGCACTGCAATCAGCAGGATTAAAACAAAAAGGCAATTACCCTGAGTGATCTGAAAACACAATCAAACTTTAAATAATCAAATAAAGCAGTATATAGATGTATAAATCCAAAGTCTTAAGCCTGTGTACACAGGTGATAATAAAATATATTTAAGAGAAATGGAAATCTTGTCACTCCTCAATTCATCAGCAGCTGCAAGTCACCGGTAATTACTGCTAACAACAACAACAGCTGGCAAAAGTGTGAAAATTCGACTGGATTTTTATACAACAAAAAATGAAAGTAACTTCAATAAATAAGGATTTTTAACTTAATCTGATCTTGGAGAAACTGACTGAGCACAATGGAGCACAGAGGCATACTAAATCAGAGTTAAATGTTGTGAATGATCCTAAAACACCCACTGATTGGTTTAACTTTGTGGGAAAGACGTATATGTGTGATATATGCTTCAGACCAGGGTAACGCTGTAAGTTACTCACAGTTATTGTGTATGACTTCGAGATAATGGCACAGTTCAAGTGGAATTTTTAGAAAATGAATATATGACCCAAACATTTTGCATGCAGGAAAAAACCCTGAGTTTTAAGTTGCTCCCAGTGAGTAAAAAAATCAAAATCACAAACAGAATTTGATTAATTAGACCCCTTTAACACTGGATGACAACTAGTGATGGGCAGCGATTTTTTTAATATTCCGCGTTTAATTAAAATGGTTTGCTAATTAAAAGGCTTTTCCACTTGGGGTGCCGTAGTTTATTAAAAGAATATCTAGCAGTATCAGCAGCAGCACATGTCCTTGTACCTGAAGCCTTTGTTTCATCAGAGGGGTTTTTCAGCTGCAGAACTTGGGCTGAGTAAACTTTAATTCATTGGAAGTTCCAACCCGGTCATTTTTAGAGCAAAAAACATGAAGCAGATAATGGTCCTGAATCATAAAATGGAAGTGCTCATTAACTGTTTAACGTTCTGCTGACACTTGTTGTGCTTTGTTAATTAACCCTGCATGACAGGGTCAAATAATTGAAGAAATATCAATGGCTAATTAATTTAAAATGTATTTTTTGATGAAAGTTTAGAGTGCTTTATAACCACCACCAGTTAATCTAAGGATCTACATAAGTACAGTGGTTTTATTATATAAAAATAGGGACATAATATACTATATAAAATTACATGTGAACGCCCCACACACAACATAAATGTCTAAATTTAACATGCAGCTGGACAGAAGAAAAATCTTTGGTACAGTGAAAAAAAAAGGAAAAATAATCTTCAAGCCACACAGACTTCTTAGAAGCCAGCGCATAGGAAACATGAGGACACTGCAGATTTTCTTGTTATTGTTGTGGACCGTCCAAGTCTCTTATGAGTCTCAGATGAATGCTGCCTGGAGTGTAATGTTTTCCAGAATGTGGCAAACGTGGTCCGTGCCACAAAAGAACCGCAGAGCATCAGTGTGGTCGCTGAACTTCCCCCTGCTGCAGCGGGCTTCTGCTACACACTGTGAGCACACGGGCCTTTACACATCCAGTCACTGCTGACGGGGCCGTGTGCGGCTCCCGTAGTGATCAGACTGGTCCGGTGGAATGGTAAGAAAAGAGCGATTACAAGAAAGAAAGCAGATGTGCACGACAACTAATAGAAAGTGAACATTACAGGTAATTTATTTTCCGTTCTTTTCAGAGTTGCAAGTCCTTTGCAAAAAAAAATGTAATCACTTCTATTTATTGGAGGGATTTGATTCAGTGGTTTTGTTTTGTGGAGAGAAGAAAGAAAGAAAAACTCATGTATTCGCTGAATATTCCAGGTTTGTGAAAGATTACGAACTTTAAAGCTGTAGGTGTACATCGGTGGTGTCCAATCCTGGTCCTGTCCACTATCCTGCATGTTTTAGTTGTTTCTCTGCTTTGAAGCACCTGATTCAAATGACTGATTGATTAACAGGCTTCTGCAGAACTCAAAGACCTGCTGAACAGCAGGATATAATAACTGATGTATCAATAATAACAGTTGTCATATTGCCATGCTGAAAAGCTTATTAGCAGCACAAAGGTCATTCCTCAGTGACTTTAACACAAATTGAATAACATTAGACAGAAAAAAATGAAAAGTTTACTGATGTCACTCTTAAACTTCTCAAACTCAAAAGTCAACAACTTCTTTCTTTGAGAAACACCTTCTTTAAATACCATTTTCTCCCCCCTCGTTTTGTTGTGGAATAGTAAATCCGCTGGTTCTGCTTCAGTGACTTGGATCGGAGCACATTCATGACTTATTGTTGTCGTAGTTGGACGTAGTTGCAGCCGTTTTTGCTCAAACCTTGAAAAATAATGGTATGTTGTGGGTCATTCCTGCTTAGAGAGGGTGTTGGGAATGACCCTCAGCTTCAACATCACATTTTAGCTCAATGTCGTTAAAACTGGTTGAGTTAGATGTGTTTAAGTTGGTTAACATTGATGAGCTGCAGCAGCCATCTTGGATCGGATTGGCTCCAAATGGTAAAGAGCTGCAGACCTACATTCAGTGATTACTTCCTGAAAGTTTCATTGAAATCCACTCAGTGGTTGATCAGATTTTGCAAACAAAGTCGACTCCAAAATGGTGCAATCTGTCAGCGCTCAGAGATCAAGCTCAGCTACTACCACTCCAAGCTTTGGCTCAATATCTGTAAATCTAACCCCCCCCCCTTGTTTAGGTACAGCAGGTTTTAGCCCACTATCTGTAAAACCCCCTGTTTTTTTTTTTTTTTTTTTTTAAAGGCCAGTTGGCTGTGGCGGCCATCTCTAGATGTAGCCATTCGATACAGAACTAGCATTACAATCTCAGCTCAGCTTCAGGGCCTAAAAGAAAACTGCGGAGATGCAGAGTCGGGACCTAATGGTGCTCAGGAGGCTCATGTGGCTCCGCCAGGTTCAAGATAGCTCCCGGTGGCCAAAAGGTCAGGCGTTCAGTGCAGCGAGAAGCCAGTAAAAAAAGCGGAGCTAAATAAAACTATGAGCTCAGCAAACTCCGAAAAGGACACATGCACGGCGCGGGCTGCCTCCTGCGCCAATGAGAGCACCGGGGGGGGGGGAACGCGATTACTCAAGCTCCGTTTCATCACGGCCCCTAACACGGATTACCATGGCAACTTCAGCTCGCCACCGCTACGTTAACTACTTTTGGAGAAATAAATAAATAAAAATAAACTACAGAGCTCTTTAGAAGTTCTGCTCAAGCACCCTAAAGTCAGTCTTGGGAAGCCTAGAAACAAAACGCGTGTCAAAAAATAAAAATAAATAAATAAAAGTCCGCCCTCGTTTCTTTCCGTATATCCTTACACGACGTTGAGAAAACTTTATGAATGCTAACAGGCTAGCATGCACAGAGCGGGGGAAAACCGAAATCACAGTCGGGAGTTGTGAGTTGGCAGAAATCTCCCTCCCCCTTTCCCGGACAAGTAAGCTTACATGTAACATGTCCTAAAAGTTTTGTTGTTGTTTTAAACACGACACAAAGGCATTAAGCAGTGTAGTAAACTTCGCTGCCAGCTTGCTAGGCGGTTAGCTTGGAGGCTAACACAACCGTAACAAACAGCAAACTAAGTCCGAGAGACGCTAAAAGAAAATAGAGGTGGGGGGGAGAAAAGAAAACGCAAGGGCGGTCGGTTAAACACACACACACAAAGGAGGGGTTGTCTTGCTAAACACACGGGACTCTGAATCAGCAAAAGCCGCGCCGGGAAAATGCAAAATATGTCAGATATCCCAAAACTTCCAGCAGCCGCGGCGAGCGGAGCGGCTGCTGGAAGTTGGTGCACACAACAAAGAAACTATCTGGGAGCGCACTCACCTCGCAGCGGCCTCCCGCCCCCCTCCACCCCCTGCTCCTGCTCTTGCTCTGTTGTTACAACAAGCTCCTGTCGCTTCTTAAAACCTCTTGTTTCTGTAAAGAAACTCGCCCACCTATTCTACGGCAAAACAATGGTCTCTGACAGGGAGAGGAGAGAGAGAGAGAAAAGGTGGAATGCGAAATATGACTTCGGTATGAAATCAACGCTCTGAGAAAAAAAAAAAAAAAAAAAAAACGCGCAGAGGCGTGGCGTCGAAACACACGACAAGCAAAAGTTTTTGAGGCTTCCAGCTCGAACTCCTCCCCTGACATGAGACTCCTGGTGTGGGAGAGCAGAGGGGCAGAGTGCCGGGCCGGGCCTTCTTCTGTTCAACACACAGGAAAACTGCGTGCTTACACGGCCAAAAACGAGTTATTCTGTACAGGAAAGTGCACGGTGGCGGGCAAGAAACTTTTGGAAATACAACACAGGGTGTGTGTGTGTCTTGCAAAGGCAATGCATGGCTGGGAAATCTACGGAGCCCAGCAAGTGCCAGGAGTTGAGGGAAAAAAAGAAGTTGGGGGAATCCCTTTAGGAAACCACGCACTGTTTATTGTTTTCCAACCTGTTCCCTCAGTTTATTTATTTGTTAGTGATGGGCAGATGAAGCTTTTCTGAAGCATTGAAGCTTGCTTTGGAAAAGGGTTCATTATTCGAAGCTTTCCAGTCCTCTTTGGCGCCATCTTGTGGCCAAAATTGCCACATATGGTTGAAACTACATTTCAACCTTACTCCTTGATTTGTTTTTTTTTTATTTTAAAACTCTCTGGACCAAGTGGTAGATTTTCCTGACTGAGATTATTTTGTAGTGTAGCAGTTTTCAAAATAAATGCTGGCAAAAGGACACCCTGCTTTTTTTTTTTTTCATTCCTATAGCAAGTTTTATACCAAAAACATTTCATGATATATATCGTTACACAATAGATATTGGGGCATGAATTTTATGCCCTAGCGCAGATGCTAACGACAACCTTTGGTTTTGGAGCTGTGGCTGCTCCTCTCGTGTGGATGCAGAGTTGGAGCCAAACGTGGTTCGACTTTTTGACGTGAGGGACCTCCGTCCTCTCATCCAACGTGAAGTCGGCTGAAATGCGACATGAACGTTCAGACTGAGGTTGCTTTGGAAAAAAAAAACATTGGATACGTATCCGATTCAGCACCATATATGGAAAAGACCTTGGTCGGATGTGAAAAAATCGAATTTGTCATGTTTACACTGCCATGGAAAAAAATCTGATATGTGTCGCATCAGGGGCAAAATCGGAATTGGATCATTGGTTTCTAAACTAGCCGTCCAGCCGCTGGGAAACGACACTGCAGTGCACTGCAGACTCGTTTTAATCCAAACAAGTCAAACTCCGAGCTGGAGCAGCTGTCAGTAAAGGAACACGAGGACGGCAACTTTTAAAAAAACTATGCAAATGTGCACATTTTGAAATGAACTGTTGGAGTGCCAATAAAGGGAAGATTTAAAAAATCCAGATTCCTGATGGAAACACAGACAGTTCTGTTGATGTTAATGAATATTACCGCCTGATTTTGCACTTTGCAGATGGTGCTTAAAGCCTCATCTCAAAGCACGACACCTGCTGAACCTAGACACCGATGTTAATGTGAATCGGTGCAGACATTTTACTAAACAGATTGCGAATCATTTGCACAAATTCACTAAACTCTCAGCAGGGATCATAAATCCACGGGCACTGTTTTTTAAGCAGAGAGAACAAATTACAAATCTGTGCACATGGTTTCCTAAACTGAGGGAACAGATTCTTAAGACCCCCCGGGGAGCAACTTTGTCTTCTTTAACACATTTTACCTTTTGTTTTTAAATTAATTAAAAGTGTACGGTTCACTTAATATTTAGGATGAGTGTGTATTTCTTACTAAACATGTCCCTTTTCTTCTATAAAGAAATCTCATCCTATTGCTTTTATAGATCCATTTTTTTGCGCTATTACCCAGACCTGAGTTGGCAGAGTTCATTTGATGGTGTGCTTATTTGGTGACAGTAATAAAAATGGTATAATAATGACATACACACTAAAAAAGTACCAAAAAAGTCCCGCCAAGTGCCTCGTAATTGACCACAAACGTACTTCTTTGTAGAACTGCATTGACAACCCTTTAGCATTTATTAAACACTAAAATATACTCATTAAGAAAATATTTTTAATTGACACAAATATTTTTAGATGTAATCTGAAACGAAGCTTCTAGTTTATGTCTAATCTTTCTTTTACTGTTTGGAGAAAATGGAGTACACACACAGTTGAATAAGTTCAGACGACTCACAGCCTGCATTTAGAAATAATGGCCACTAGAGGACGGGCTTTGTCTTTCTGGCAAAATCATGACACGAAGGGGAGTTCAGCTACAACGACCTTTAAACTGTAAAGATTTGCTTTAAATTTTTAGACTACATGCCTCATTTAAATTGACTTTTTCCCTAAATAGTGTATTTTTTTTTCTTTTATTTGTATTTTTTGGTTGGTTGTTTGCTTTTTTGAGTATAGTTTACAAAAGAGCGGACCTACTGGTTCTTTCTTTTTTCAGCAATTATTGTCAGTGAGCCAATGAAAACAAAGCCGGATAACCACGTTCACCTGTCGAGGAGTTTCTTTGTGAACTGATTATTATTATTATTGTTATTTTTAAGACTTTCACACAGACTTCAGTATGGATTCAGTCGACGCACTAACGGTCAGAGCAGATATTTCCAGAGTATGATGTGCTTGAACGCATCACTTCTTCTTCCTCGTTTTTTTTAACATGTTGAAGCTAGCAGCTAAACCGTCGGAACCAGGTAAATCGACACCTTTAATTAAAGACGAAACACATATTGTGGTTTATGATTTATGCGCCTTGGTGGTTTAGCTTTTAGAAAAGTTCAAGTTTACTTGTATTGGATATGTTTTTTGATATTCCTTAAAGTAGGCGGAAAAACCCCCCGATAAAAATACTAAAACTGGACCCTAGACGAAGAACGAGTCAAATCTAGAATAGTAGAAACTTGGACTTCTGGGAAATGTATGCGCATGTACTTGTTTAGTTTAACACTAAGTCACATTAATGTTGTTTCCAGAATGAAACTCTTCACATCACTGTTGTCATAAAATTACATTTGTAATTTCTCATTTGCAGTCACTTGAGTTCTGAAGAGGGCTTTTGTTTGCAGGTTTTAGGCTGGAGCGTGGGTATTTGTGCATGGAAATATGCAAATCTCCATGTGGGGTATTTTACAACAAAGTTGACCTTGTTAACCTACTAATGAACACCTGTTTGTTTATGGTTACAAAGTGGTTTGTCAGTGGTATGTTATGTGTCTTCAGTGAAAGTGGTGACAAATGGGCACTTTGTTGAACAGGTTTGACAGTAGCCCTTTTTATCCTACATCCCTTCAACAGGGCCTCCTTCACTATTTTTTATTAACTGAAAAGGATTATCCACAGAAGACTTTAGTGATAAGGCTGAGGATGTGGGGGATGTAGCCATTTTGCTATCCTCCTTCATTTTTTTATTTTTATTTTTATTTTAAAGACTGGGGGAAAACGGTAATCACCATGTCTGGGCTTTCTAAACAAAAAAGAAAACCTGTGACGCAACATAAACACGCTTGCTTCCTCTTTCCAATGATAACTGCAGCTGTGGCAGTTGTGCACAATGCAACATGAAAGCTAAATATTTTTTTCCCCCATCCTCACGCAGGTACAACAAATTCCCATAAATAACCTTATCTCTTGTGCATCCATGTACGTGACACATGTGAAACGCTGCCTTTGAGGGCTTCCTTGTGTGCTTACGGGACACAGCGTCGAAATAATCGAGCCTGTCCCTTTATGGTGCGTTTTAATGATGCTTACAGTGTTGCTTCACTGTGATTTCTGTGGTTTTGAACTTGTTACTATCCAAGGGCGGTGACCTTGATAAATCCGCTCAAACAGCATGAGGTTTACTGGACGTAGGTTCTTCAGATATTAGCTCCGAAATAACAGAATTCTGAATTATTTGTTTGTGTTTTACTTAGAATTTCGAAACAACCTTCTTACACATTTCCATTAGAGATGCCAACAATGTATACACCTCATATCCGGTCTATTTATGCGTTAATGAAAGGAGTGCGTGGACAACAATATCATATAGTTTTGGAGCTAGGCTGTGATCACGACGGGTCTCTTTTGTTGCTGCTTTGATGAGTTTCTTTTGTGAATATTGTGAATAATACTCTGAGGGCAGGACTTTTGTATGTGATTGGTCAGACGCTCCAAACCACTTTCTATTGAAAATTGATTCTTAATCTTTTGAGACTTGATTGCCTGCGTGAAGGTCTAATATAATTTAAATGTTACAACAAACTCTTCAGTCTGCTGGAGCTCCATTCTGTTACAATGATGTGTTTCAAGACAGCAGCTTTTATTATAACAGTCTAATTTTAGTTATCATCTGTTCTAATTTCTCTGTGCTAGGATTTTATAATCATTAAAATAAAAAATAGCATTTGCATCGCTTTATAGAGCTTGTATATCCAAATTAACTGTAGAGCGCAAACAATGTCTAGAATTAGACTTTTACTTGACTTTGCTTCTTATTTACTACAGCTTAAAAGGACAAAACGATAAAATATGCCATTTATCTAAGTGTTTACCATACATTTTTACTTAAAAAGTTAGAGTATAGCTTAGTTTAGTCATGTAAAACTGATTTTTCCTGTCTTTATTTCTGTTAAATACAGGTTTGCTTGAACAGGAACGCTGCATGAAGCAATGTCGCACTGCTGAGTCGCACACAGGCCTCAAGTATTTGAACTTCAACTCTGAGGGAATAAATGAACCGACGATATTGCCAAGAGCAAGTGCGGGGGGCCACTGCAGTTTAAAACTAGCCGAACTATGCAGAAAGTAAAGGTGAGTAAATCAGTAACAGCGGGTCGAGCTTCTCGAGTTTCAGACACGGGAATCATATCTAATTCAAATGAGTTAAAAAAATATTTGACGCTGAAGAGGCTTTTTGTGTGCCGGCGTGCACGTGACTGCTCTTCCAGGTAACCGAGCTGCTCCCTTTATTGACAACGGGAGAAATAAGACAGTGTGTGTGTGTGTGTGTGAGAGTGCTGTTATCAGAGCCAGTCAAAGGAGACAAGCATCGCAGTGTGGGGCAACTGTCTGACACCGTGCGTTGCAGTGTCAAGTTTTGCATAATCCTCCATGAAAATGGATCATAAGTGCAGAAGAGCAACCGTTTTCTCTTCCTGAAGCGAAGTGGTTGCCGTGCATCCGCAGCTTTACGGCGCTACAGCCGCGCTCTGACTATATTTGTCCTCTCTTCCTTCTCTCGCCGGCGCAGGGACAGGGGGAGTCGAGAGCTGGAGCTCTGCCAAAAGAGGCCGTCCCGCCATGCAGCTGAAACTTTTATAAACCAAGCAGGAAGAGACAACGCCGAACAGTCCAAGAAAACAGTGAGACATCTGAATTCTTTTCTCTAGCTGTTCTCGTCCCTCCTCTGTGCGTCTGTCTCTCCCTCCTTTCTTTTTGTTTTTTTTTAGTTCTTACTCCTTGTTAAAACCCTACTGTATTCGCCCGCCTTCGTTGGCAGGGGGTAAATGTAGGGCTCGAGGACAGGATGGGAGGGGAGCAGATACGAGAGGGAGGGAGGGGTAAGGTGGTGGTGATGATGATGATGATGATGAGATCTTCATGGAGGGGGACTANAGGGGCAGGGTGGGACTTTGGGTTCAGAGAGTTCAGCTGAGGAGAGAAATAAATTCATAAACAACAAAAGGAGACGTGACGTCAGGTTGAGAGGCCATCCAACCTGCTGGCTGAATCCGAGCCTCAATGGAAGAACCGGATTGTTCACACCACATGCGTTTGCGTGTGTGTACAGTATGAATGTGTGTGTGTGTGGCCATTGTCCTATCTTTGAGAAAATTCTTGTGAACTTTGTGCAGTGAAGCTGGACTATTATAGAGTTTGAGGACGGGCAGAGCCGTGGTGTCAGTTTGAGGACTGTAACAATTTTTATTTTATTTTTTTTTCCTGCAGCTGCAACAAAGAATGAAGGGTTTAAACGTCCCGAGTGCAAAATAAGCTTCGCCTGCTCTCGTCCGACGGTCGACGATGAGTTAGAAAATTTAAAAATAACGAGGAAAGAGTTGCTTGAACGTCGTCCTGGCTTTCTAGAAGCACGCCCAGCTTTTTCAAAATGACACGGGGCCCCGGCAACGAGCTCTGATTGGCCGGCTCGTCTCGGGATGGCGGCTCAGCGCGAGCGATTGGCTGCGCACGCACGCTGAGGATGAAGTCGGCCATTATGGAGCAAATAGATTTATCTTTTCTCTCCTAATGGCCGAGGTCACGCACAGGCTGCAACTTGCTGATCTGTTCAGTTTTTTTAATTCTGCTGTCAGAACAAAAAGGGGATCTGAGAGGGTGACACATATAAAACAAACAAACAAAACAAAACAAAACAAAAAGAAAAGTTCCCGCACACGAATTATCCACCCTGGCTGCGTATTTATTCGTTTAGATGAACTCCCTCAAACCCCTCCCACTCAGTAGGGCTGATATTATCCCCTGATGGAGGGAGACGCGGAGAAAATCAGGCAGAAAAAGAGACAGTGACTGCTGTGGGACTTGCACTTTCCGGCCAGACAACTTGACAAAAAAGCATGCAACAGCTTAGAGTTTTAGTTCTGAGCCACTTTGGGCTCTTTTTGTTGTTGTTGTTGTTGTTGCTGTTGTTGTTGTTGCTCTGCTGACTGTAAGAAAAAGAAGGTGGTGAGATGAAACAACATGGCAGAAGTGTCGGGACCTGCTTGTCTCTCTCGCCATCTGTCTGTTGCTGCAGTATAATATAAGCGGAGTACACAAGGAAGAGGTGTGTGTGTGTGTGTGTTTTATGTTGGATGATTAGCATGCAAATGTTAGCAGTGCTCCTGGCTGCTGCTGCCGCCGCTGCTGGCTCACTGCTTTGTGTCACTGTGTCTGCTCATGACAGTTTACGCTTCCCCTCGCTCTTTCTCGTCTCTTTCTGTGGCACACTGTCTTTCTTAAACTCCTCCTCTCTCTGTTCCTCCTCTCACTACAGCATGTCCCTCCCTTCCTTCTTCTATGTCTGCTGCCCCCCCCCCCCCCTTTTCTCTCCTTCCCTCTTGGCAGCGGTGCCAAAGTGGGCAGGCAGAGCGAGGCAAACGCATCACAGGGCAGAGCAGAGAGCGATCCAGAGGCTGGCGAATTCGTCACGTGTACGTTTGTGTTTTGAACCATCTTTGTGTAGGCGAGTTGGACTTTGCTTTTTGCCATACGTAGGTGTAAGTATTATGGGTCTGCTGGGGGTCTGATTTAGAGGGCTTCTTCTTTTGCTGTGCACTCTGTGTTGAATTTTGTGGTTTGTGTGTGTGTGTGTGTGTTGCAGGGGCTGTGTGTGTGAGCAGACGTCTCTCTGTCACTGTGTATGGACAGACGCACTCACGCCAGTAGGAGGGGATTGTGGGAAAGGGGTGTAGCTCTCAGAGGGTGTGCTCCACTCCTCTCGTTTCCCTTCTTCCCGCCATCACGGCCCTCTTCTCCGCCAGTCCTCCAAGCCCGGCCCGCCGCACACTCGCAGGCTTCAGGTATTTTGCTCTTTTATCGTGCGAGACCTCTCCTTGCCTTATCTACTGCCCCTTGCCATCTTTCTTCTGCAGTTCTTCTCACCTTCTTCTCTGTCCTTCATCGTGATCCCGTAAAATGCGTGCGTCGTCGCTGGATGCCACGCTGCACTGAACCCGCCGCCATTTTGGCTCAATGGACGTAACTCGAAAAACTTTTCTAGAGAGCCGAGAGTGACTCTGTTACTCCCTGCTGTCCATCCTCGTTCTTCTGCTCACTTTTTCGCCTCCTCCTCCTCTCTCCTCTCTCCTCTCTCCTCTTTCTTCTCTCCTCTTTCCTCTCTCCCCTCGGCTCCGGGACAGCTAACAGTCCATCCGCGACTTTCTGTACTGAACAGGTGTCTCTCTTTGAGACTGACCAGAGGAAGAACAGGCCCTTTTGGTTCTGACCCCAGTCGGGGTCAACCGAGCGAGTGGCCTGTTGTTGTGCTCAGGTCAGTATCAGTGTCTCAAAGATCTGCTCCAACTGGACCAGCAATCCGCTCGTCACGTCTCCTTTCCTCCTTGCTGCCGACCTAGGTAATATTTACTCAGTTTCTTGCCATCTTTTGCGCGCAGTCTGCACTTTCTGTCACTCTCCGGTGAGTAGCAGTTGTCTCCCAGAGACGTGTGTTTGTGCAAACATGTGCTAAGTTTTATCTCTGCAGACTAGGGGTGTGGCAGTTTGTTACAACATGGTAATGTTTGGCCTCGAACACTGAGTCATATGCTGCGGTGTGTCTGCATGTATGCGACACTTGAGAGGAAACACGGGCAGAAACAAAACCCAGTTCAGGAGGGGGGAACAGTCAATGGCGTCAAGAAAAACTCCGATTGATTTGCAAAGGTTGTTTTTTTCTTTTTTTTTTAATTCCAACGATCCTGTTTTACATTTAGACATTAAAGCGGCATTTTGGCTCACTGTTGAAGGTTAGAGAAAAGATGTAGTGATTGGTGTTTATGTGTTCGATGTTCATCTTTGTCATCTCCAGGAAAACAAGCATGACACATGTCTAATTATATGAAGATTACTACAACATGTCAGAAACCACAGTGAAAGCAGCAAATAGGGTTGCTGCTTCTAAATGAACTGAAAATACAAATTAACCACAAGTTTATTCTACTCTTCAGAGAATTACTATAGTATTTGCATGTACAGCTACAATAGGAGTCGTAACTGGTCAGCTTTTTGCCTTACATGTATCTTCGTCTAAATAGGGGTTGGTGTTAAAATGGCGCCTGCGTGCCACGTGTAAACACGAACGGACCCTTTCAACATACCCCTCGCAGTTCGTGGGTATGCCAGCTTTTTCTTCAGCCACTTATGCCAACTCCCTTTGCCCTGCTTTGACTTAGGTGGCGAATCAGTGCATGAAAATATCAACACGTTTTCCCAAAAACCCTTTTTTTTTTTTGTTTTGTTCGAAACGTGACGGTAAAGAGTGGAAAATCCGAAAGAAAGAAGCTAGAGAAAAATAGAGAACAAGAGTTACAGTAGAGAGACAGACCTAGAGGTAGGAGTGGGAGAGCTCTTTGTCCCCGCCCCTCTCTTATCCTCAGATGAACTTATCGTGTTGCCTCATAATGTTTCTGGGTTTTTCCTCCTAGAGGCAGTCAGGCTAACTTCCTGCATTCAGCCTCGGCACAGTCGATTGGCTGACAGCTCGGCTGACCGGCCGCAGTTTTGCAGCGAGGCAACAGGAAGTCTCTCTTCTCATGCAGGAAGCTGCAGCTGTTCCATCCTGACAGGCGCCGCTTTGCACTTTTGCACGCATACGCTCTGTAAACATGCGCGCATGCACTCGATTTGAGTTAAAAAAAAAAAAGGAATACCCGCGTCGGGGCGCGCTGCATGTGGATGTTTGTGCTGCGTGTGCATGCACGTCCGTGGAGCTAGTAAACGTTATAACATGTGGGCGTGTAATAACACATCGGACGGGGGCTGTCAGAGACGTTTGAAACCATGGTGACCACACATCTCATCTGCAGAAAAAAAAAGAATAAAAGGAGGAGAAGAGGGGGAGAGAAGATTAGACACCTATAATTCTTCATTCAGATGTTTTAGAAACATGTTGACCTTCTAGCGTATTGCATGCTTTTCAGACATTATCTGATTTTTCTGTTGGCTAACACTTTTTCCTCTCATGAGACCAACATATTTAGAAAATGCCATGACAGTACGCTGTAGCATCAGTCTAATTGTTGAAGATTGACACCTTTTTCTCAACATAGAAAAGCTCAGCTTAATTCAAATGACTCCGTGGTGAAAGGTGAATGCCTCTCAGCGAATTCTAAAACTTGAAAACATTTTAAAAAAAAACAACATTCACTGCTTGAATGTATTTGTAATCAGCACTTTGCTGTGAGAGCAAACATTGCAGCTATACAACAAGGTTAGGTACAAAAAAAAAAAGAATATGCATAAAATAGCCTCTTTTATTTTTAGCCGTGTTAAGTTTTTTGCCAGTCATATATAAAGAAGCTGTGTGTGAGCGGAGGCCCGACGCAGTCTCCTTTAACACAAACTTGTGAATAAATCTGTTCAGTTCCTTTTTTTTTTTGTAGACTATTTAGGTCTTTTGGCTTCTGTAGTCTGAAACGATTATCAGGCAGATAGTTATTTATGAGGGAACTTTGTGTTTTTTTTATAGTTTGAAAATTCATCCGAACAGTCAACGCAGTAGCTCATGTTGATCTAGCTCGTTTACGCATCAGCTGGGTTTTTCTTTAGTTGTCGTCAAATTCAAAGATTTGAATATTTTCTAATGAAACGATCAATCAGTAAACCGGCGGCTCCTCTGATTCGTGCAGGTGAAGCAACTGTGTTGACTGTTTGCATGCAAGCGAAAGCATATGGCAGCTCGTCTCTGTATACATGCACACATACGAGCGGTTAATGAGGATATACAGAACATCAGAGCGGGCAACGTGCCAAGTGGGATGTAGGAGGCTCAAAGCTTGTGTCCTTCTTTCTTTTAAAAGCAGGAATAAAGCGTTTCGTTTTTTTTCCGGGGGTGGGAGGGTAAAGAAAGCTGGTTTATTAAAATCACCGTAGCGTTTTTTTAGGGGATCAGAAAATCGGGCCTGAGTAAGACAAGACATCTGTTTGCATCTTTGTAAGGATGGGATTTCTTCATCCTGCCATCTATTGTGTGGCATACTTCCTCTGCCAACGCCAGCTCTCCCGTCGAGCCGCCTCCTCCTCCTCCTCCTCCTTTTTTTTTTTTTTTCCTTCCCACCACCTCCTTTACTCCCTTATTGAAATTCTGCCTGGCACAGAGACACTGCCCATTCTTGGCACAAAGCTCAGGCACAGGGAGAGAGTGGGAACAGGAGAAAACACACACAAGAACTTGTACCAATCGTCTGATGCCCCCCCCTCCTTCCTTCGTGGCGTCTGTGCCAAGCATTCATCCTGTCTCGCGGACGAAGAGACCAGGCACGCCAATAGGTATTTCCCTGCCGCTGCTTCCCGTAATAATCCGCTCCGAATTTTAGGAGGGTTTTTTTTGTTTGGCAACTGGGTGTTCTGCATGTGTGTTTTTGGGGTTCGCTAAATAATTTCTGTGTTAGATGAAGACATAATCGAACAAATTCCTGCAACCGAGGGCGATAAGGAAGCCGAGGCCTTTTTGTTTCCATATTTTCATCGGATTTTTGCACAGGTTTCAATTCGTTCGACAACACAGATGTGACTTTTTGGACAGGACAGAAAGTTTTTTATAAGAAGCGGTGATGATCTTGTTTATCGGCCATTTTGATGGCATTTGGATTGGTTAAGAAAAAGAGGAAAAGCTAGCAAGAGTGACATGCTACAAGTATCTATCTTTGTTTACCATTTTCTAGTCTTTATAGCTTTGTTGTTGTTGTTTTTCTTTAAAGCCAAATAAATAGTTTTATCATCACATCATGCTATCAGTAGTATTTGTAGATTTTTCTCAGAAAACAATCCCCCGTTGGCTCGACAGCGAACAGCGTAAAACATCTGTTGAAAACTTCAGCAGAAACATAAGAGAACGTGAAAAGTCACCCAAACATGTAACTTATTTGACTAAAGCAGGAAATTGCCTCCAGAAAACACACATCCTGCTGTTATCAGAGGGCAAAAGGGGGCAAGGGTCATGTTTCTGGGCTCATTGATGTGAATCTCTCAATATTTAGTCCTAATTCTGCAGCGACACATTCACAGACGGTCACATCAGCGGCTGAGATTTACTCAGTGGGGCACATTTCTTCCTTTTCTTGTCCGAGGTCCTCCTAGCTGCCCCTCGAGGCTTCGGGGGCATTTATTTTGTAGCCGTTGACAGATGAAAATGATCTGCCCCAGCTGAGCCGTGCGTGCCCCCTCTTCACGTGGGCGTTTAAAAGTGTTCACAGCACCCAGCAGCGCTCACACGACCGACCGAGTTCGGCTTCCGCGGTTCCAAAAACAGCCGAGAGAAACGGACGCCAGTTTTCCGCATTCAATCGTCGAGCCTTTGAATGTTTTAAATCCACGTCTTTTTTTTTTTTTTTTTTTTTGGAATGCTCGTGCGCGTCACCGAATCTTCATTAAATCGCCGTTTTCCCGAACACACTCTGTCATATCACAATTAGCCTGTGTTGCCTTGTCCTGCAAACACGGCTCGAGTCAGGGGATGTTTCTTGGCGACCGAACGGCGCTCATAGATCTGTCACTGGCTTGGTGGCAGAGGTGGGCATCATGCCAACACCCCCCCACCCCATTCTCTCTGTCTGGTCTTCTGTAATCAGGCTAGTGGGGTCGACTGCATACTAACTACAAGCTAGTCTGGACCAACTCTCAGGGGTTGTGGCTGTATGCTAATTTATGCGAGCGGTGTACCCTCTAACCCATTCTCTCTGCCTTCTGAGGCCCAGACCTGGCATTTAGTCTGGCACTCATTAACCCTTCGCTTGCTGCTGTGTTAACCTACGAGCACATTTTAACCTTTTATCCTCTGTCTAGCAATACTTACACAAGCTGTATGTGATCATGCTTTTCTCTGTCAGCTGTCCAGCTGTCTGATAAGAGAGAGTCCTCCCCCCCCGCTTCGGCACATGTGCCTGAGTGTGTCGTCTGAGTCTGTTGGCTTCGTCTCAATGCTTGGCACGACATTGATTCCACATAACTTGCGATCAAACAGCTGTTCTGTCTTCATCGTGGGGGCAGCAGGGTTAGAAAACAAAAATAAAAAACGCAAGGTGGACCTTGCAATGTTTTCAAGCAGACCTAAAATGGCGGATGTTCAGGACGCCATTTTGTGCTTCCTTGTTACGTTTTGGGGGGCAGAATCCCAGCTTTGTGTTCAATCAGAGGCAGCTGGTGGAGGCTGCCTTCGCAGGCATCTGTGTGTACCTCCGCCTGAGGAGCAGCAGCCAGCCTACACAGGGATAGCCCACTGCAGTAAGCTCCGTTTTTTTTTTTTTTTTTTGGCAAAAACGGAGAAGGATTCCTGGCACAGAGTCGAGCGGCTCTTTTATTTATTTATTTTTCCTCTTTCGATCACATGCCACACTCTCAGGAAGCCAGTGAGTTGTTTGTTGGGCTGTCACACATTCGTGCATCCATTTTCAAATGTCCGCTTACTGTTAAATTATTTCTCTGTCTTATTATTATTATTATTTTTAAAGAAACACAGTTCTTAAATTTAACTTAGCAACAAAATTAGCTCAGTTGATCTCCGAGGGTGTACAAAATTTACAATATTACACCGTTCTTTTTTATTTTTATTTTTTGGATTGTTTTGAACTGATAGATGTTTGTCCAGGCTGTGGCACTCGAAGACCTGTTGTCATAATTCACGAGCAGACGTTAGAAAAGAAATAAGAAGCCAAGACTGCATTTGAACAAATCAATCAGCAACACTGGAAATCAACATTTATGGAGCAACAACTCCGTTCGGTGTATCTAAATCATGTGTTAGAAAATGAGTTAATTAAGACAATCGTCTCTGTCTCTCTCTCTCTCTCTCGTTTTTTTTTTTTTTGTCTCCTGCAGAAAAGTTACGTTTGTGGCCCTTTGCTGCTGAAGCAGGATGAATGCTGTCCTTGGGGCTGAGGTAGTAGATTGAATAGTTGTGGGGTTTTTTAACCTCTTGTCAGATAACTATACAATCTACTGTCTTTCCCAAGGAGACAGCTGAACCAGCAAGTCGTCCACCGTCATCTCCCGATGGACAACCATGCTGCTCCTTTAAAAGCAAAAAAAAACCCCTAATAATAATGAATTCTGACAAATATATTTTTTGGTCATTTTTCTTAGCTGTAACAGCTGAATTAGGTTTCATGTTCCGCTGTTTGACTCGGGTTCTGTCAGGGTGAGGTAGTAGGTTGTATAGTTTGGTGGGTGGGACTGCACCCTGCTCAGGTGATAACTATACAGTCTATTGCCTTCCCTGAGGAGCTCACTGGACACCAATGGATGCCGAACCCGATATGTTGGCTTAAAAGAAATAGTTATTCTCCAATGTCATAATAAGAAGCAGGAACATCTTTGAAAGATCATCCTTTTCTTTGAATGAATTAGTCTTTGTGTTGTATTTTAACATATGTGCATCTCAATAAAATCACCTTCTCCTCCCCTAAAAGTGACATCTTGAAATTATTTGTCACACTGCATTTCAGTTCTGACTGAGCAGCAACTGTTGAGTTTGCTAATGTATGGCACCATCTAGTGGTGCCTTTAAGAAACTCTTGACTCACAAAGTTGTATTATAAAAAAAAAAGAAGGAAATAAGTTATCATGGGAAACTTTGTATGCTTGCCTCATTCGAGTCAAGTTGCACCGCCTTCGTAAAGTCGAACTCAGCCGGTTGCAAGAAATGTTTGCAGGACACGGAGGTACGCTTTGTTCTAGCAGAGTGTCAACAAACCTCATCACAGTTTTTCTCTTTTTCCTCAGCCGTACGTCTGTACGATTGCGTCTATTTGCCTGTTATTGTTTGATGAACTTGCTCATTTCAGTGGCAACAGTTGAGCCTCAGGAGAACCCTCCTCCATATCTGACTGCGGACCAGATTGATTTTTTTGGATGCGACAAGCATAGAGACCACTGGCTTGACTGCTGAGTTGACATGACATGAGATGAGAATCTGGAAAAACCATTAGATCTGCTCGTGTCATATGGCACATTAAAAGCTTCTTTGCGACCTGCAAGTGCACAGTACGTGACAAAACATTTGAAAGTTCTAGTAGACCGCACCGCAACCTGCCTGGAACAACAGAAGGCAGTTCATCAGGTGCAGAGGAAACCAGCAGCATGGAAACAAAATGAGAACCAGAGCCACAGTCTCTCTCAGACGTCGCTGCAGGCTCCCGAAGATTTGAGCATACAGAGCGAACGCGACCAGCAGAGGAGCCGTGACACGGCCAAGAAAGATGAAGTAGACCATGAAAGGGAGGGAGATACCAGAGAGGAAGGTGCATGAGGAGGAGAGGAAAGAAGTGGGAGATGAATTGGTGGGAAAGGAGCCTACAAAGGATTGACGGTGCCAACCCACCAGAGGTGTGAAACCAAGTAAACCAGCACACAAACACGTTTGCCCCTGTCCTTCAGTGGTTTTGTAATTCAGAAAAAAATGGGCTAAAAAAAGGTTATTTCTACAAATCACAACATGTTGGTTATGACAGTTCACAGGTCTGACCTCAGAGGTTTGTGTAGCTGCAGGTATCGGTCCACAGGGACAGGACAGAGTTCTGTCTCAGGACGAGCACAGGTTCAGGCTCATCCAGCTGTCCAACAGCTCCGCTAGGGGCACTGCAGCCACACCCACCCAAAAGTCAGGCGCCGCCAAGGAAACCAGGAAGCCGAAAGTAGGTTTTCCAAAGGGAATCCCAGATACAGACGCTGCACACACCACCACCATGTTTCCAAGGCAACAAACCACAACAGTTAGCACCTCCAGCACAATGTAGATTACCCAACACCATTCAGTCATCACTGCAGAGTTACAGAAAAGAGGACAGTGTGACGTCATAGTTCCTTGAAGGCATTTCAAACATGCCCGTGCTTCTGTGTGCACTCACAAGGAGGCACAGTCTGTAATTGATCTGTAAGTTTCAACAAGTAAGTTTCTGTAAGTTTGATGAGTGTGAGAGGAGCGGGCGTCTAATTAGCCTTTAGCGGCTTTATATACCACGGGTGTGTAAATGTGCTCGGTTATGAGTAACAACTGTATGGTCTTCAGGAAAATTTGTTTTACTAAACAATTATAATACTTCTGCAAAGGACACAAAATTTCTATATTCTGTTGTGTGTCCATGGCAGCATAAATATAATTAAGGAAAGTACGAGTACTTCCAAACTCTACCTCAAATTAGTCCTTGAATGAATGAATATAAGACCTAATTACGTTCTGCAGATTTTTAATGCAAATTCATGTTTATATATAAATTTTACACAAATCCAACTCATAGTAAATGGTCAGAAATGACAGCTCATGCACGTTGACTGCTGTGCTTCTGTGTCATTTAGTTTTCAGCAAGTACAGTCAGTACAGAACCCCTTTATTTAACTATGAAAATGAAGTTACTCTTCAGCCACGTCATAAAAAAGTGAAACTCAGCATCTATATTTTACTTGTGTGTGTGTGTGTGTGTTTGTGAGGGGGGTACTTTCGGGATGTTACTGATTAACACGTCTGTTTATGGTGGCGGTTTTATAATGCACACTTACTTTGCATACAATTTTGGCTATGCTTTCAGGTGTGTGTGTGTGTGTGTGTGTGTGTGTGTGTACAGTAGGTCTGTGTACGTGGGCTCGCTTCAGGCACCTTTGTGTTTGTCTGGATGATGTACAGTGCACAATGCATCATTGTTCATGGAGACAGACATGGAAAAAGTGTCTTTTTTTTTTTAAGGTTTATTTTTTTTTATCTTTTATAAAAAATATATATTTAAAACCAACAGATCATGTTTACACAGCCTGAATTTGTTTAAAACTCTTAAATGATCGCACACTTTATCTGCTGATCATCTGCAACACAGGAGTCACACATAACAAGAAAAACACAACATTTACTCCGAACGATTTAAGTTCTACTTATAAAGTAGATATTATGGGATAATCTTTCAGATTTACTCAGTGAATGCCAGCTGATCTCTCACACACAGTCTGTTGCAGGAACTTACATTTTTTTTTATAAATGTCATAATTACTCGTTTGGTCCTGTGTCCACTAAGGTTCTACAAACAGCTCTAGCTTTTTTAAATACTTAGTATTTATTTGTCATCGAAGGTGCCTCAGAGTTAGAATCAGCAGAGAGGGCATCAAGTGATTTCTTTAACGTTCTTTGTGCTCATTCTGTTTCTACCCTGACGTCCACTGTCACCCTACACAGAATTGGCCTCTCCTTGTAGGCCTCTCAGCGTCTTCTCGTCAAAGCGATAGGTCAGCTTCCTTTTCACCTTGTGAATCTCGCCGGTGCGGGAGTAGTTCCTCAGAGCCCGGGCCATCTTCTGATAGGTCATGGTTTTGCGGTTCCCCTTTCGACGGCCCCAGAGCTGCGCCAGGCTCTCCTTGTTTTGAGAGGAGAACTGAAAAGTTCCGGAGGAGGACTGAACCCACCAGATGCAGCTCCTCATCGATGGCGTTTGGAGCATCTCGAACAGGAACTGGAACAGGCGCTCTTTCCTCTTTCCTGTTAAAGAGGAAATGACAAAAAAAAAAAAACAGCTTGAGGTAACATCTTGTTTTTGTACGGGAACTCATGTGTTTAAAGAAAGGTTTCTTTGTTGTATGGCGATGTGTGTTATCTAATTATAGTTCATGTTATCATACCTGACAGTGGGACGAGAGGCAAGTTTCTGTTCTTCCTGTCCTCTCTGTCAGAGGACGGTGATGGGGAATCTTGGTAATCCTGATACTGGGAGCTGCTAGACTGTGAGTCCGAGTCAATATATACAGGAGGTTCATAGCAGTATGGGACGTGCTCCTGAAGGGAAATGAACACAAGCTGTCAAATCATGTAGTTTTTAGCTACGAAAGTAGTACGTTCCCTCGAACTCTGATGTCCTGTACTCACCCACTGATTGTCATGAGGACTCTGCCAGGCCAGATGCGGCGCCAGCTTTTTGTATTCCTCGTTTGGAGTGTGAGAACCACAGTGCCACTCGTATGCATGCTGACCCGACCAGCTGTTCTCTGTGGAAAAGCAGACACGCGATCCGGTCAGACCGAAGATTTAAAAAAGACACGGTAACACTCCACACGTAGGCCTCCACCCCCATCGTCGGGCTAACCTATGATCCTGGTGTCCCGGTGGGAGTGAGCGTGCGTTTGTTGGTCCATCGTGGTCATGCGCGTGTGAGCAGGCTGGACCTCCAGCGAATGCTCCTGCAGGTATTCCTCGATGACCTCCAGGTCGACCTCGGGGCAGGAGGAGGAAGCAGCTCCGCTCCAGACCCCCCGGCCTCCATTCAGCTTGATCTCAGCCACATAAGGCATCTGACGGAGGCAGAACAGCATTTCAGCTTTAACAGTTTTCCTTTGTTAGTCATAGCCTGAGATCAAATCAGACTAAACATCAGTTTATTATGTTTGTGGAATCTATTTTCAGGGATTCACTCATTTTAAATAAGCTCGGTTGTTTTCAATTCTAGGTTTTAATAAAACCTAATTCATCTGATGTCAAAGAAGCCATACATTTGTAAAAGCTTTAGACTTCACACTGACCAGCAAAAACAATCATTGGGTAGAAGGCCCGTTTTCAGGACAGTGCTTACTTTTTGAATATGTATATAGCACTGTTTTATGTTCGGTCCCCGAATAAATAAACCTGAATGAAAATTGACATTGATAGCCCCAAACTGTAAGAAATATAACCTGATCTGTACCGTGTCCTGCAGAGTTTCTTTACTCCAAAAAGAGCCATTCACAACACCGAGATCACGTGTGTTTTAGTTTTGACTGGCAAATGTATGCAAGTGTTTGTGTTTTCATTGGCCTAGATAACATTCAGGCGTAGCCCCGGATCAGTTATTTGCTCTCATTGCACTCGCTCATGATAGATGATATTTTAGAGTGGACTCCAGCAAAAAAAAGAAAAAAGATTTTTTAAAAAACAAAACAGAACAAAGTATGTATCAAACTCACCGTCTCCATTTCTGTCAACATCCTTTCAACCCAATCTAGAAAAAGGAAAAAAAAAAAAAAAAAAAAATCTCATCAGACACCACAAACAAAACACAGAACTCAAACGGAGAAGTGAAAGATGCTGTCGGTCACTTTTTTTTTTTTTTTCCCAGCTTCAAAAAGAAAAAGGGTCACGCTCCAGTAAGAAACAAACAATCAATCTAACAAAATACCTTAAATAAATAATGACACTAAAAGATATCTGTACCTTTTCAGTCAGCAGTAATATCCTCAGGCAGTGGAAAGCGTTGGTGTGAGAATCTGAACGCTCACCTGTGTGATGCTTCACCCACCTGCATGTCCTCTCTTAAAGCGCTCACACACCCGCCCTCCTCTTCTATTGGCCTGCGTTGGAGTGGGAGTGGTTTGCAAAATACAAGGTAATTCTGGACATCTGCTGATCTAATGTAATACGTTCCTATTCACGTCAGTGATAATTAAAGATTCGCCGCTGTAAGCTTCTTTTTTTTTTCCACACAACCACACCGACTGTTCAGTTGGAGGTTTTGGGCCAACTGGATAAAATTCATTTAGTTTTATTTCAAAAGAAAATGTCTGGCTATTTGATACCAAAGCTTCAGTCAGTGGTTTTCACTTGTGATGCTTTGTTTCCTGGAAATCAAAGTGTGCGGTGTATCTGTGGTTTCTTATCATCGAATGTGCCACAGAGGAGGCACCACTGAGGCTGATGCTGGGACTTTGGAGTTCTTTTGGCATTAAAAGGCTGATGGACTCAAACAGGACTCCCTCATATGGCTGGACTTAAAGATGTGTGAGGTGCTGAAGAAAGACCCGTGTTGTTATTGTATTTAGTCAAATGTATGCAAAGAGTATTAGGTTAATAAAAGCCACAAACACATTTGCTTCTGCACTCTTTTGGTCACGTAGTTGCCTGAAACACACAGTCCACAGGGATGAAGCGCTAAATTTTACATTTTGTTTTATTTCTTGTGCTCACCCGGTAACATTTTGGTAGATGTCAGTGGAGCTCCCGTTGTTCCAAAATACAGCCAGGATTTTTCTTTTTTTATTTTTTTTACGATGATATATTAGCAAACAATATCTGTGTGTTCGGCTAAGATTTATATGTGTTTATTCAGTAGTAAATGTTTCACAAATCTAAAATGGGCACCATGTTTGTCACAGTGACCTTTGTGCAGGCACATAATCATCAGGTTTTATGAAAATATTCATGTGATGTAAAATTAAAAGCATTGGAAAGGTTTAAAAAATAGAGTTTGCAAAAACTGCCGTGACTTTTATTTTTTATTTTTTTAGATTGGACTTGTTTTAAACAATCCACTTTGTTCTCGGTCCCCTTCAGATTAACGATGAGCTTCTCAGTGTGGTCAGATTTAGTTTGATCTGCTCCAAAGTTGTAATTTTAGATTTTTAAATAGAAAAAAAATGAACTAGAATAGGCCCCCAAATTGGAAATTCTGACTTGGAAAATCAGAGATTTCTGACCAACACATATCTCAGAATCCAATCTTGCCTTACATATAAAAAACAGTGACAGCTGCAGTAAAAGAAGTATTTATTATCACTTCTGTTATTATCAGTTTGTAAATCAGTCACACAAATAGTATTGTACAAGCTCTATTAGTAAACATGTGGCCCCAGTGTTTGAATGTGTCAAAAGCAGAGAAATACATTATCTGCTTGTACAGTATTGCTAATAGTAGTTAGCCTGGTTAAAGACAACTTTTAGAAAATTCTAGTGATTATTTGAGTTGCAATTAAATGTGATGTCATTCCCAGATCTGATTTCCTACATTTGAGGTAAATGAAACCCAACTTTAAACGCCGTTTCTCCAAAGTGAGGTCATTCAAAGACCTACATATTTACAACAGGTAACATATTGTTTGTAATATGGTGTTGAAGTAAAGGAGGAACATCGAAAAACACCTCATAAAAACCTCCCGCAAGTAGTGAGTTATAAAATACGTTCTGTATATCTGCTTATTAAAGCTCGACCAAGTAATAAAAATCAACTTTCAAATCGCCTGCCCGTGTAGCGAAGTGTTTCTGGGCACGCTCACAGTGTAATAGCAGGTTTAAACACCATCATATATGGTGATTTTTTAAATTTTATTTTTCTTCCCCTCCAAAATGTCCTTGTACAACACGATTGTGTTAACCTCATGATTCTCATGAACAAAATGAGATCGGTCACCAGAGGGAAGCAAACAGAAAAAAAAACATTGCATCACATTTTAGGTTAGACGCACTTCATGCTTCATTGTGTTGCACTAATAAGTCTGTTCCTTCTTTTTTTTAGTGTTATGTGTGTGTCATCAGACAGATTCCAGCACACAACAGGCAACACAACCTTTTTTTTTTTTCTCAGTAGGTTGAAGCTGAGGGATTTCCCCGCGTTGTTTATGGTCTGATGAACTCAAAGAGCTTGTTGTCTTAGTAAAAAGGCAACCAGAGGGCAACTAAAAAAGTAAAACAAATACTTTTTTTTTTTTTTTTTTTTTTGAGGTTTGGAGATTAAAAGTAACACTAAACAAATTAAATGATGCTGGACTCTACTTTAATTAAAAATACCACTAATATATTCTTCTATTATCCCAAATTTCAAATAATTGTATTTTTGTCAGTAAAGCTGTCAAATGGAATTGCTTGGTCTCAAATATATCAGTCTCTTGATGCTCACCTTGTAGGACAAATTGCTTGAGTGAGATTTCTCAAAGAGTCCAAAGACAAGCCACTGACCCCCCCCCTTCCCACCTCCCCCAAACAAATAAACAAACAAACAAACAAACAAACAAACAAAAAAACATGTTAGCTGCAGACTTTAGTTGCAAATAATCGATAACTAGAATGTGAGGGTTTTTTTTGGACTCATATGATCTGTTTACACTATTTTCTGAACATCACATGCTGGGATTGGGTAGATGCACATCAGCCCAGTAAAAATAAAAGAAATCAGAGAAGAGTATGATTAATATGCTATTGGGTCTGGAATTTGTAACCTGCCGGAACAGATCCAAATGCAGTGGTGACCTCCTGTGACGAAGGATATACGACATGTGTAATGCCATGTTTTATACCTGTGCTTTTATCTCGACTCAATAAAAAACACTTACAGGACAGGGCTCACTAATTTGTCATGGTTTAGGGTAGAAATTCATTATACTGAAATATTATGGCCGACATCAGCACTGGAAACTGATAGTGATAGAGGCTCAATGTGTCAGAGGTGTACAAACATTTGTTTGGTTGTATTCCAACCACTTTAAGTTGTAAAAAAGATTTATTTTTTAACTTTAAATACTGTATGTGTTTCCCCTTGGCTCAAATGTGCAAATATATAAAGTATGTACTGGTAGTTGTACATTGGAGTACACTGACAATAAAGTCTTTTCTATTCAATTCTATGAACAGCACACTCTGAAACATTGCTGCTTTTTAGCAAACATACATTACACTTTTATTTCATGTTTACTCATGCTATTGCATCTGTTGATTACTTCTTTGCTTAGTTACATAGTAAATTCAACCTTTAACTGATGGTTTTACACTGTCTATGTTAATAATGTATGTATGTGCGTATGTGTGTGTGTCTGCGTGTGTTTAGGGGAGTGTTTGATCAATTTTGAGCAATCTAGAAAACCTGTTCTGCAACACGAAACAGCTTCTGCGAACATTTTGGAGAACATCCCCAACATAACGATGGAAAACGCCTTCGTTTCATCCCTCGGGGATGCTGACTACACATGCAAACTAGGTGAAATCATATTCACAGGACCTTTACAAATGAAACCACAGAGCAGCTTTTAATCATAGTGTCATGGCAGGTGATTATGTGCTGTTTATAACAGACAAAATTTAAATAACTTAACCCTATCGGGCTCGATACCACTAAGCCGGCCCCACCCCATAGTCAGTATTTTCTTTGTTCAGGATTCTGGGGGTTAAAAGTAACAGAGAAAGATGGGGTACGCCCTGGACAGATCTCCAGTCCATCACAGAGACACATTGGAGAGACACCTTCACTCCTAAGGTCAGTTTATAATAGTCAGTATTATCTTTTTGGACCGTGACACAATACTGGAGAAAGGCCTAGGTAAACTAAGATTTGTATCAGAGACTTTATTGGTACAAGATGTCATCGCTAACCACTACGACACCATGCAACTGAAAGTTCAGGTTTAAAGTTAATCCATTTTTATGCCAAAACACCCCCCCCCCCAAAAAAAAACCAAAACAAACAAACAACAACAACAAGAACAACCAAAACAATGATGGAGATGTTTCTCTTCCCATCTGGGAAGTTTTTTTTTTAAAATGCAGAAACTGGAGAGTGCAAAGATCCAAGCTTTAAACTGAACTCCAAAAAACACTCTCCTGTTTTTGAATTGAAAAAGCTCCCCAGATGGGAAGTGAGAGACTGAGAATCTATGCCAACATAGGTTGAACCAGAAAGAACAGAAAGAAAAAGGTGAAGAAAGAGTTTTAATGGATTAAGGACTGGTCAAGCATTTTGGACTATGTACCGTGGTGCAGTTATGAGGGTTTCAGATCTACTGGTTAGTAATGTTAGGCAAAATGCAAACTTTTATACAAGCATGTAGACTGTGACTGTTTAAATAAAGCAGAAAAAATCAATCTAATCAATAATGTCATATATCTGTTGTTTTGTGTTTTGACAAAACAAAAAAGAAAAGCGTGTTTTTTGTTTTTTTTTTAATAATTCAAAATTTCAGTAAACTTCAAATAATTACTTTTTAGGTTTGTCTAAGACCTTTGTATGTGCCCGGTTATTTATGAATGAACAATCCAGTTTTCTTCTCCAAGATGGCTTCAGTTTTCTTCATGGGTTACCATGGTAACAAACCTCACACTCTTTAGAAACATGTAACACATATTGCTTTAGTGTGGCTTTAAAGACATGTTTCTGTTTTTTGAAAGTATAAATATGATAAATTGTCTGAGATTTGATCTCATTGTATGAGATGTTTTCTGCATATTTCAGTTTTTCTATTTTACTTTTAAATTAAAAAATTGTGGCAAGCTGCATGGATCGGTATCTTCAAAAAACCTTTGGCATCAGTCCTACCTGGCATACTTTAAATAGAAACACGAGTGGTAGTAGTGAAAGTAGTATTACATGTTACTAAAAGTATCAGTTGATATTATTATTACTTTTGTAAAAACAAACAAAAAAAGAAGACTCGATAAACGTGTTTGGAAAAACCCTCAGCTTTCAGAGAAATGGGTGACGGTTGGAACTACTTAAAGCTCCGGCTGCACCTGGAGACCTCAGACAAGGCGATAAGGCCAGAGAAACTCTGGACTCTGACAGCCTAAAACACACACACAAACACACCTTCATGCAGAAACACACACACACAAAATAAGACAGATGAGAACTTTTGCTTTTTCACACTTCTGATTTGATTTCTTGGAAAGTCTTTAAAATGTCAAGTTAGGAAATTCAATATGCAAATTACATTTGCATATTTTATATCTTGCTAAGCATGTACAATAGTGTTTATATGAGTGTGTGCAGTGATAAAGCTTTAATTGTGAGTCTGAGCATCTTGTGATGTTCAACGGTCACACACTTGCAGGTGACATAAAAACCGACTTGCTGGTGCAAAATAAAAAAAACCACAAACTCTGCTGGTCAATGGTGTGTCAGTTTAGAAGCAATTAGATTTATTGTATTGACTCTTATCAACTCCACAATCAGTTGCTGATGAGTTTGAAGGGTCTTTGTGTGTGTGTGTGTTCATGCATGTGTGTGTGTGAGGGAGGGGTGTCTGTGTGTCCAGGTGTAGTAAGTTTACAGTTAAAGCCTAACCCCCTAGATTAGTGAATATACGCAAATCACCTGTAGATATGCAGGTTACCGGGAATTCCCCCAACACTTCCAGAAAAAAAAACAAGCGTATGTGTTTGTGTGTGGCTCAGGAAATAGGTGACATATCTTTTTGTTGTTAAAAGTAGTTTTTCTATGAATGCGTGTGTACCTCGTATTGTTAAGTAACTGAAGTGATTTACCTACATATAAATAATCTAGCTGTCTGCTGTGTTTGTGTGGAGTACATGGTTCCGCTGATGGCTATTGGAAATAACTGCGAGGAATAACAGTTTTTGTTTCAATTCAGTTTTATGTTTGCATCCAAGGGCAGGGCCCCTAAGAAGGCAGTTGTAATGGGGTTGGCATATAAACTGAGTCAAAATATGCAAAACCTGAGGTTGACCCTCCCGTCTCCACCTTCTCCACTCTAACACGCCTTTCCTCTCAGCTTTGTCTCTTTTATTTTTGACTCACGTTTAAAAAACAAAACAGAACATTGATTTGATTGTTTTCTTAATTAACAGCGAGTTGCAACAACTTCTAGCGACATGCATGCTTGTTTTTTTAAAAAAATTAATTAACAACCTTGCAGCAAATTGCATACAGTAAGTGCATATTATTTTAACATGCTCCCCAGCAGCAGAAAACTCAAAAGGTCCTGCTTTTGCAGGATAATATACATTACTCATATGGGAATGCCTGGAGATAAGGAATGGGACTGGGAACTGGTGGGACTTCGCATTCCCACGGAAGACTGTTTGTGTCCTCCAGTGGGCAGTCCAACAATCTGTGGTCTCAATAAACACTCATAAACCACATAGACACGAACACAAGCCCAACAAGCCTTATCGGAGCAACACATAAACTCGAGTGCGAAGACTGCGCATAAATCATCTGTTTTTCACTGGGAGATAAGCAGCGAGCAAAAGAGTGAAATTTTATCTGAGCTCCAAGGATAAAATAAAACATCTCCGTGGGATTGTCCATGTAACACAATAAAGGGCCCGATGAAGGCTCTTTGATAAGCTATGTGGAGACCAATGCGCAGAGGAAGCCCCCCCCCC